>NW_023458557.1:54941713-54942859 GCF_013731165.1 Rhagoletis pomonella
TCGCTCCCTTCCCTTTCGTTTCGACAAAAATTACGTACGAAAGGATGTAGTAAAATTTTATTTTGACAAACAAAAACAAAAACATAAAAACATGAGATCATGAGATCATTACAACGTACACCAGCAAAACAAAACAATTTATCACAACTAAAGCACAGAGAATTTTTCACAATGCATGTACCCGTTTTGTTCCTTATAAAAATACAGTTTATACTAAATACATCAGAAAACATAAAAACATAATTTTTAAACTTTGTGCAATACTCGGGAAAATGCAACAAATTTGCATACAAATTCGCAACTTTCTATTCAGACTTTTTTATAAAAATTTTGAAAATGAAGTTTTTCAGCCCATAAAAATTTAGTTGATTTTTGGTATTGTTTTTACTGAGAGTTTCTTCCATACAAACTACTTATGTTCGACATTTTTTTGTATGTGGAAGACACTGTCAGCAAAAAATAAATAATTGCAAAAAATCAACGAAATTTTCTGGTAACTTGAGACTTGCACTTTACTAATTGGCTCAAAAGCTACATTTTAAAAATTTTTCTAAAAGATCTCATTAGAAATTGTGATCAGATGAAAGAGTCTCCGAGCCAAAAATTTTGTACAGCACGGTACTTATAAGTAATCTAGGTCTCACGAAAGAAAAAAATTAAATACAAGGTAACATTAAAATATCAATCATTTGTTTCGTTGCTGTGAACTTGTTTCAAAACTTCTGGCTTTTGCTTAATACAATTGTAAAACTCTGTGCATGTCATTTTAACGTATTTAGGTACATACTTATATTAATCATTTACTATCGCTTGTGCAAAACGTGCTAAATAAAAAAAACTCAGTGCGTGTAGTCCCTACGCGCGGAAGAAGTGAAACTTAATAGAGGAAATTCCAGAAAGAAAGAAATGTGCGATATACATACACATGTACTTATTTTCTAATATACAAAATACATATTTATTTTAATTGTTTTTTAACGAGCTTTAATTTTGTTTTTTAATAACTGCTAAGTTTAATTTTTATTTGTAGCTAAGAAAGCATTCATATCTACAATATTAATTAATGGATTGTGGTAACTAAAGTAAGATATGAAATGTGTTATTTCAATATTCTTAATATTTCTGGCAAAAACTGCATCAATAGTA
>NW_023458557.1:54942959-54971243 GCF_013731165.1 Rhagoletis pomonella
TGTCAAAATTTGTATGGAAACTCGTTTACACATTTCAAATAAATTTCTACAACGATATCACTGAATAATCTTGATAACCTGAAGACAATGTAACTCTGTCGCAAGTGTATACAAAAAAAGAGTATGGGGCGTTCATGTAACAGAGCTCTTAAATTTATAAGAATATCTGCTTGATAAAGCTATCGGTTTAGATGAATACCGCTAATATTAATTTAAATATTAGCATGGCATTTGAATTTAAATGTAGAAAATTACCTTTGACACATTTTAACACATGATAATTGAAATGTCAAATTACGTTTAGTCGAAGGCGGAAATGTAAAAGCAGCATCCGGTGCCCACGGACATTCAAGGAGCTCATAATTCTCGATCGCTTAGTTTACAGTGACCAAAATTTGACGCATCATTAAGCGGAACCTGCAAGGGCGTGGATATATAAATTCCGTCGCAGAGGACTTAAAACTTGATTTTCGTGACGCAGAGGGTTGTGAAGTTACCGGCATATTGAAAACAATGAGGGTGTTGATTTTTTAAACTTAGGGAAGCGACCATTTTTGGGCCTTAATCAAACTACGCCTGAACGTTAGTATTCATACATGCTAGTAAAATTCCAATAAGATTTTCTATATCTCATCATTACGTCCTGAGAACTGTGGGACTCGGGTAACTTATAGCCCACTTTCACCAAGAGCTGTTTTAATTTCCTTGTCCTATAGGCATTAACTGCAGTTAAGGCGTGGTGGAAATGAACTCTTACTCTGGAATCAGCTGCACCAAGTTTCCCAGCGCCGGAGCGTATTCATTTTTTCCGTACTTGACACTCGTGAGATGAATTTTCGGCTGTTTGTGAAAATTCGGCAGCCGGAGGGGCCAGTCAGTTTATCAGTTTAAAATAGTTCGTTATTTTTACAGAATGCATTCGGTACGTAGCACTTTTTGCTCTGGTGATTCAGCGACATTGAAAATACACTTTTTCTCCCAGATAGATATGTAAATTAATTTCAATTACTTCTCCCCTTTCGAAAGCTTCGAAAACCTTTTTAAGGTTTTAAAACGCAAACCAAAATATGCATATAGTATATATGTAGTACTTTTAGGGATTATGTAAAGTATGTATGTATATAAAGTGGTGTTACCAGAGCATCTAGACGGAGAGCTCATGCCCAAAAAACCCATCATTCTTCAGATCGATTGAAATTTTTTGTGAGCTTAGCTTGTTATCTATATATATAAATGTGAATGTCTGTTTGTTTATTACCTTATAACTTTTGAGCCACGACACGGATTTGCACGAAACTTGGCAGACTTATTTGTTTTTACCCCGGGAAGGTTATAGGTATGGCCTTATTTGAAACTATGTCGTAAATTTCGCAAGGGGGCGTGGCACCGCCAATAGACCTGCAAATGTTTAATCAGCTAAAACTTCGGAACCATAAGTCGAAAGAATTTGCAATTTGGTACGAAGACATGTCTACGGGAGGCGCTTATTGTAACGTATATATAAACGAGAGCGTGGCACATGAACTTGAAATTTGGTATGCAAACATATCTATGGTAGGTGCTTATAGTAAGGTATATATAAATGAGTTTGTAAAAGGGGGCGTAGCACATAACATGGGCGTGGAAGTTCTTATCAGCCATAACTTCGGAATCACAAATCACATGACCCCTTTAATTAATTCTGATATGCCTTTAGAATTTAAAAAACTTCAGTTTCCAGTTCACTTAGCTTTTGCAATGACAATAAAAAAGGATGCCTTAAAATAAAACCAACTCTTTATCGAAAATAAAACTTATGATAATTGCATTGGAAAATGCATCTATGTTAATAGATGCATTGAAGTACTAAAAACGTGCTGCGGAATAATATTAGAGTAAGAAATTAGATAGTTAAAATTTAGTTATTACAATACAACTTTGGTATTTCAACTATTATCTATATAATTTATTAAAACTATTTTATTATAAACATATTATTGCTTTTGATTTCATAGCACCCCAGCTAAACAACTATTCTACGTTATTATGCTATCACGGCTATATAAAAATTAGAGAAGGAATGAAATATAACATCGTTACATAAAATTTTTTTCATATTTTTATAAAGACGTGCGGTGAAACCCTCGGGTAAAAGCTAGTATGCATATAAATTGATATCAGGAAGGCTGGCTGCTGAACAACGTACTTCATATGACTTGAAATTTGAACAGAATTTTAACTAAAGTATATAGAAAACTAGCTTTTACCCGCGGGTTTCACCCCACGCCAGAAGGAATTATAGGGGTCATGTGACTTGTGGTTACGAAGCTATGGCAAAAAATTCCAAGCTTACTATAAGCACCTACCATAGATATGTCTGCATACCAAATGTTATGTTTATGTGACTTATGGTTCCGAAGTTATAACTGGTAAAATATTCCACGCCTTTGGGATTTTCCGCCCCCTTCCACAGTCTTATTTATATATATACCTTACTATAAGCACCTAACGTAGATACCTACATACCACATTTCAAGTTCATGTGACTTATGTTCCGAAGTTATGACTGACTAAAAATTCCACGCCTATGTTATCTGCCACGCCTCCTTTTACAAACTCATTTATATATACCTTAAGATAAGCATCTACTATAGATATGTTTGCATACCAAATTTCAAGTTCATGTGACTTACGGTTCCGAAGTTAGAGCTGATTAAATAATTCACGCCCATGGGAGGTGCCACGCCACCTTTTCCAATACCGCCAATTTTTTCCCATGAGTATGGAATTAATTTTATTTATCTCGACAGCAAATTCCAATGCTCTACCACAAATATTTCAAGAGATATACAATATGAAAATTTTAGTAAGTGTAGGAGGTGCCACGCCCTCTTTTCCAGCACTGCCCATTTTTCTCTATGCCTATAACCTTCCCGCGGAAAAAGCAAATAAGTGTGCAAAGTTTCGTGCGATTCCGTGCCGCGGTTCAGAAGTTATAAGGTAATAAGCAAACAGACATACACATTTATATATATAGGTGAATTCAAGTTTGTCTGCCAATTCTTATGGTCTTAAAGTTATTCCAGCCTATGTTAAAAGTGCATTGTTGCAAGTATAAGTCAACATACATACAGACATGGTGTCTGTGAGTGCGGGCGCGGGGTCGAAAACGTATATCGTTAAAATGCCATGGCGTATGAGTTATCTATGAACATCAATATTTAGTCCGGTTATGCTTCCAAGCTTGTGCTCATTCACCTCGGTTTGTTCTTTATTTGCAGATTTTTGCGAATAGTTGAAAATTCGTACAAACTTTTACGGAAATAAAAACAGTATTGGTTTTGTTTACGTAATTAAGTAAATACAAGGAGAGAAATTTCTTAAAATTTTCAGCAGGCATTTCGGGAGGGGTTTGAACCCCCAAAGCCCCTACCTGCGTTCGCCCCTGATGTGTGTATGTGTTGTCACCGCTGTGCATGCTTTATATACATATAGGCGCGTATCCACAGTCCAGCCTAGGGTTCAATCGATACAAGTAAATACAATTAAATACTCGGTACATTTCCACCAAGTATTTTTTTTACTCGATACCTTCTTGTTCGGTATCGAGTAAGTATCGAAAAAAAGTACTTGGTATCGAAAGAGTAATTTCTACTACTTTTATCATTGCAACGGCAACTCAACAAATGACGCCCGTTATTAGAGTTTTCGCGAAAAGTGCGGTGAGGTAGCCATGTATGCAGCTCTCAAGAAAACGGTCAAGAAAAAATTGCCATTATTTCGCGTGTGTGTCCAAGGAATTTTGACATTTTTGATACCTCACAGCCTGTTGCCTCACTCTTTCCTCAAGAAATAATGGAACGGGCATATATTTCTGTTGCAAACCTGGGTTGCCTTGTGCTCTTTTTTCACAAAAAACTTTAGAAACCCGTAGTAGAAAGCGTAGTAAATTCCTTAAGAACTGCGTCCTGCTTTAAGGAAACTTGACTCAAGAAAATGTTTTAGCCATTTCTTGTACGTCATTTTATATGGAGTTTTAGCTTTTCTTGAGAGCTGCATACAGGCCTTGTAGTAGAGAAAGTAGAAATCGCTTGTCTGGAAAGCATTTAGAAAAGTTATTGTTTCTTGGCAGCGTGCCCCAAAAGCTATTTTTTTAATAAATATTTTGTGAATAATATACTTATGTATATGAAGTCATATATGTAATTATAACTAATATTGTTCCTCAGCAATGTACCAAAAGAAACAATACATTTTTTTTCATAAATACTTTGTAACTGATGCAGTGCGCTGTATACTTATAGGGGTGACCTTATGGATAAGTGTCGGATTTTTATTTTTATTTTCAAATTAATTTTAGTTACTTTTTTATAAAAAACATAGTTCATTCTATGACAAAAACCATGTAAATACAAGTTTCAAATTTTGTACAAAAATTAAAAGAAAATCAAAGTTTCACCAAAATTAAACACTTTTTATTCAGAATAAAAAGTGTGGAATTTTGATGAAAACGTACTAGCGCAAAAGGGCAGGCACAAGTTGTCCCTTCTTATTATTTACGTTCTTTGATGAAACTTTGTTGATTTGCTTTGAATTTTTGTACAAAGTTTTAAACTTGGATTAACAAGGTTTTTGTTATGGAATGAACTATACCATTTATAAAAAAAAGTGAATAAAATTAATTTGAAAACAAAAACAAAAATAAAAATCCGAAACTTATCCATATTGGGTGACCTATACACTCATATGACTGAAAAAATTATAGCCAATATTGTTCCTTGGTAATGTGCCACAAATATTAATTAATAATTATTTTGTATTCTTACTAAATAACTTAAATATATACGTTTTCTATACCTGAAACTTTATTGGCTTTTTATTTGATTTTGACATACAATGTTTTAAACCATGATAAGACGTAATCATGCGACCTTTTACAACACAAAAAGGGAAGTATCTCTCGAAAAAGAATATGAAGTACTGAGTAGGTATCGATACTTTCAGTCTTTTGAGTACAAGTACTCATTAGAGTGATACCTTAGTGGTATCGATTGAACCCTAGTCCAGCCACTAAATCGAAACTAATAAAGTTGCAACTTAAATTTAAGTGCCAACTTAAAATTCACTTCTATTCATAGTCGCATTTCAGACTTCTACTAAGTAGTTTTAACTTAGTTTTACGATATTGCAAAACGAGTATGAAAATGTATCGATTTTCCTTTAAGATATTTTGGAAAAATTACATTTTTATTAAATATCAAGTCAAGTTTGATCATCCGTTTATGTAATTTTTACTTTCATTGCATGTCTATGCAAAAGAATAAGATATAAGTTTCTTGTTAATTGTGTGAAATAGCCAGAACTACCGAAATGATGTGAAGTCGATGTTTATCGAAAGCATGCTGTGCTTTAAAAGAACAAGTTTGAAATTGACTTATTATTTGAGCATTTATATATGAAAATAATTCCAATTATAAAATTGTGATGTAGCCTTATTCGAATTGTAATACGCATTTAATTTCATCTTCCGATTCAAATGGATCGCTCTTTGTAAATTTCAATTGGAGATCATTCAATATTATCAAAATCACGCTCTGCCAACTTAATTCTTACATATTTCGTATTTTTTCCTTAATTTAATAAAATACTTCTTCCTAGTTACGACTTAATTGCAGCTGCAGCCGAAACTAAATTTTAAGTTGGTACTTAGCCAGAAAAGTCGAAACTAAGGCGACTATGAATAGCTTTAGTTGTAACTTAGGATAGTTTCAACTTCGTTGTGAACTAAATATGACTATGAATATGCGCCATACTTTCTTATTTACATATGAAAAAGCATCCGAGACGTACAAAACGCCATCCGTGTAGTGAAAAATGCTTCATTTTAATACGGGCGTATTTGAATTGAATATTTCCATCATATGTACGTAGTGTATGCATAATGGAAAAATCCATTTTGTTAAGACTTTTCACTTGATTTAAATACGACCATTTTTAAACGGTAACCAAATAAAAAAATTTGATTCTTACAACGCGTGTTTTTTCTCAGTAAAGGATAATGTTATTAGCAGCTCAACCTAATATTACCAGCGAGAGTTTTTTTACGCACGCACGCAAGCTTTTCTCATTTTATAACCCAAATCAATTTGCGTGCGTGATTTCTCAGAGCTACATTTCTGTCAAATTTGAATTCATAGTCGCGCCAAAATGCCAATTGAGCATAAACGTCAAATCAAAATGTCACGCAAGACAAATCTTGGAATTTGAGTTAGCTTTTTACGCACGCATATGAGGTTGGCCTGTAACAATTCTTCCCGATATAAATTGGGCTTTAAAGTGCAGAA
The DNA here is from genome assembly GCF_013731165.1 of Rhagoletis pomonella. NCBI lineage: Eukaryota > Metazoa > Arthropoda > Insecta > Diptera > Tephritidae > Rhagoletis > Rhagoletis pomonella. The sequence continues at coordinate 54,949,283 of NW_023458557.1, forward strand.
ATTTGTATTATGGTTAGGATTTCATGTGGTGAGATTTAAACCCGCGGCCTCGATGTTTAAGTCAACACCTCAATCTCTACGTGTTGTAATAATAGTAATGTCCGGCGCTTACACAATATGTTAGTGTTTGGCCGAAATTCTTCTCCGATTTGTCAAGGGGGCCTTAATGTTGTGGCACAGTTTTATGTCGACTCTGAATGGCGATTGTATTTTATGGGAAGCTGTTTTTCATTTTCAAGGTTTGCGCACTTCTAACCACTACACCCCAGCGGCCTATATGCGACCCCTATATTCAGATAAAGTTTTTGGTTTTTGGTATCGATATTTGGAATATCGAGTCTTTTTATTCCGATATTAATGGGTACCCGATATTTTTAAATCGATACTTTAAATGAGTCCCATATCGATACTTTCGGTTCGATATCGTGTCCCTACTTGTATATCTCCATGTTTTCCAATACATTCAAACGACGTCCTTTATGCTGTACGTACAGGCCAATCTCTGTCATTTGACACCTCACTTTTCAAAATAGAACGAACTATATGTACATACCTATGTAAATGCCACAAGACCCAAATTTCAACTTCAAACAGCATCTTCAGTGAAAGTATGAAAGTTATCCAAAACAAAATTGCATTTTTGAATTAAGCGTACTCGGTTTTACTAAGACGCGAACTTTCATTCAAATCCATCCATATTTCTATTATTGCCCACATTTTATATGGAAGGGAAGCATTGTGGATCGGTCAGAAAATAAATAAAAAAGCAAAATTCATTTAACGCGAGGTCAAAATTGATTGGCTTTGTTTATTATAATAATAAATTTGTATTACTGTTCTAGAGTTCCAGAGAAGGAAAAAAAATCTGCAAAATTACGTAAAAAGAAAACCCTTTTTTTCAAAGAAGTCGAGAAAGTAAAATTTTTGAAAACAATCAAAATTGGAATTGTTCTGAGTAGCTCCTCAATAGTTCTAGAGTTCTTGAGAAGGGAAATGAAAGTTCTGCAAAATTACGCCAAAAAATTTATTCATATAATTAGTCTTCAGATTTTATTAGATTACATTTCGGAATTTGTTTTCTTTTTTATACACAACCATACTTGGTCCAACGATTTCGCTTTCTTTGCTTCTGAGAATAGTTGTAATTTTTATGTTTTTCAAAAATTATACTTTTTCGACTTAAAAAAAATATTTTTTCGGCGTAATTTGGTAGAACTTTCTTTTTCCTTCTCAAGAACTCTAGGACTTTTTAAGAACTACTCAGAACAGTTTTAATTTTTTTATTTTTTTGATCTAACTTTTCCGACTGTTTAAAAAAAAACTTTTTTGACGGAATTTTGCAGAACTTTCTTTTTCCTTCCCAAGAACTCTATAACTATTGCAAGGCTACTCAGAACCACTTTTGTTTTGTCGTTTTGCGTCATACCGTATGCCAACTTCCCAGACATATGAAATCGGTCTTTTGTTAATGCGGTTTTTGCGTAGCCATAATTAGGTTATATGATTATGTACTTGGAAGTGAAAATGACATGGACAATGAAAACATCTTATGGGGCGGCTTAGTTTCGGGAGAAAGATTCGAAAGATTTACTACCTTTTTGCGTTGCCGATGGTGAATACAGACGACGTTGGAACGATGAGCTGTAAGGCATGGTGCACATTAGTGCGATACGATATGCGATGCGATATGCGATACGATATGGATGCGACATCGACATGCTGAGTACGTGGTAATTGGTAGGAAGCGATGAAAACTGTGCACACTTGCACGACAGCGACACCGATGCGATATAATATCGCATGCGTATCGCACGTGCGACACCGCTGCGATATAATATTGCATGCGTATCGCACGCGCGGCACGGGTTTTTGAACGAGCTGAGATTAGCATTGCGCGGTATTTTTTGCAATAAGCATGCCCATTTCACAGGCGGAAGCATCTTCCTCAATTGTTTTAGTCGAATTTATAAAAAAAACCCATGTACAACCCGACTGTACAGCATACATGACTAGTTTGGCATGGCGAAATATAGCGTCTGAGGTCAAGGACACAGGTATGTAGATGCACAAAAGAATATTTTGTGATGGTTTATTTGCCTTTGTTTTCACATCTTTAAAAGGAAATTTAAAGAATCCAATAATTTTAAATCTATTTATTTTTGATTTTGAATAGCAAACAAGATTTGGTGTTTGTTTAAATGTTAATGATTAACTATTTTGTATATAATAACAAATGCTAAAAAATGACGCATGTATGTAGGTAATTATTTTTGATTATTCGTTATATTTGTATATGTTTTTTTCTTGAGTGTTATTTTATTATATTTAAGGAGTTTTTAGATTAAAGAGAGAAAGCACAAGTTTGTGTGCTCTATTACACAATGCTACAAAAAAAAATGAAGTAAAAATACCTTATAAGTCATGTTATTTTTCAGGTACACTGAGGGAAATAATGCATAGTAAAAATTAATACTTTATATTTGATTATCGTTTAAAAATGTTCGTATTTTAAAATATTATTTTCATACAAAATTTATTACGCACGTATTTTACTGTTCACATCTCAGTATGTATATATGTCACGATTGAGAGAAATAAAGATTGCGCCAATCGCGGTACCGCTAATCCGCTCTTTGTGATTTTGACAGAATCAGCTGTGTACGTGACGTCATCTTGGTGCAATTGTTGAATGTGAGCATACGAAAAAACCAAATAACAATTTTAATATGTGTGCGTAGTTTTAAACAATTATTGAGACATTACAAAGCAAAATGAAGTGTGCAGTGGCAAAGTGTAATAGTGAAAACAAAAGGAAAGCGTGCGATATAAGTTTTTTTCGTTTCTTACGGACGCAAACCTGGCGAAAAAGTGGAAGCAGTTCTGCCGGCGAGGAGATGCATTAAACACAAAATCGAGCTTTGTGCTATATGTGTGAGCTATGAGCTTCTACATGGAACTATGTTGGCCTTTCCTTGGGGAATTGTAGTAGGTATATTTCCACGGTGAATGGAGACAGTTGCTGGTTTCGTTTGCTGGCAATGGCATACACACAAAAGCAGTTTCTACAGTAAATAGATACATGAACTTCACTACCTACTTATTTTTTTTAGTACCTGATTCTTTTTAGTGCTGGTATGAGGTAATGCACCAGTGGATAAGGACGCCTGGCGCTAATTCAAGTGGCATTTTACCGCGCTGTTACGTACCTAATACAAAACAGTGCCCAAATTATTATACATTTAAAAGTTCAGCTTAAATTATATTTTACTTACATAGAATATTTGTTTCAAACGAAGCCACACTCATGCATCCTCTCGGAAATGGTACAAAAGTCATCAAATAAAAGCTGTGGAGTCAACCACTGTGGAGTTTATGGTGGTTGGCTACCGTCCACAAATATAAATATGCACTCTGCATGGCTTTTTACAATGGCGGATCCAAAAATTCACTTTGCTGCACGCCTTCCATTTGGTCTACATGAAATTCCAAACATTGTTAATACATCTATATTTTCATGTGCTAAAAATCGTACTTACCTAAAGGGCTACATGTCCAAAATTATTGCTACGTGTTCCTAATTAATCAATCTTTGTATATTTATTGATTCCTGCAAAATTGGGCCATGTAATATTAAAATTAACACACTTTTCTGCATTGTTTATATATTTTTATATGCGTTCTGGCATTTCTCTCTCGCAATTGCACCAAGATGACGTCACGCAAAAATTACCCTCAAAAATCCTCTCTCATTGGCGCAATCTTGTATTACAATTTTACAGGAATCAATAAATATACAAAGATTGATTAATTAGGAACACGTAGCAATAATTTTGGATATGTAGCCCTTTAGATAATGACGATTTTTAGCACATCAAAAAATGGATTTATTAACAGTGTTTGCAAAGTGTGCAGCAAAGTGAATTTTTGGACTTGCCATTTTAAAAAGCCATGCAGAGTGCATATTTATATTTGTGGACGGTAGCCAACCACCATAAACTGCACAGGTGTTGACTCCACAGCTTTTATTTGATCACTTTTGTACCATTTCCGAGAGGATGCATGCTTTTTTGGAAGCAAATATTCTATGTCAGTAAAACATAATTTAAGCTGAACTTTTAAATGTATAATAATTTGGGCACTGCTTCGTATTAGGTACCTAACAGCGCGGTAAGATGCCGCTTGAATTAGCGCCTGGCGACCTTATCCACTGGTGCATTACCTCATACCAGCACTAAAAGAATCAGGTACTAACAAAAATGAGTAGGTAGTGAAGTTCATGTATCTATTTACTGTAGAAACAGCTTTCGATGTATGTCATTGCCAGCAAACTAAACCAGCATCTGTCTACATTCACCATGGAAATATACCTACTACAATTCACCAAGGAAAGGCCAACAGAGTTCCGTGTAAAAGTTCATAGCTTACACACATAGCACAAAGCTCGATTTGGTGTTTAATGCATGCCCTCGCCGGCAGAACTGCTTCCATTTTTTCGGCAGGTTTGCGTCCGTAGGAATCGGAAAAAACTTATATAGCACGCTTTCCTTTTGTTTTCACTATTAGACTTTGCACTGCACACTTCATTTTGCTTTTTAATGTCTCAATAATTGATTAAAACAACGCAGAAATATTAACGCACAAATATTAAAATTGTTATTTGGTTTTTTCGTATGCTCACATTCAACAATTGCACCAAGATGACGTCACGCACACAGCTCATTCTGTCAAAATCACAAAGAGCGGATTAGCGGTACCGCGATTGGCGCAATCTCTATTTCTCTCAATCGTGCACCTCAAGCATGTAGAGCGCCGATCTGAGAGCGGTGACAACACACACATACATACATAGTACATATGTATATGCCCTGCAGTGAAAACCCAAACCAGTTAGAAAAAATACTAGTTCATAAACTAGTATGTGCCTACCAGTTCGACATTTTCGAAGAACTGAAGCGTTCAGCGACATCTGCCTTTGAATTGCCAAAGCCTAAAATAAAACGCAATTAATAACATTTCTTACAAATGTCGGCTGTGGCGTCACGTGAAGACTACTGGTTCTGGGATCGCAGGTTCGAGGCCGCTTTGAGGTCGTTAAGATTTTTAAAGTTAGATCAATGTAAGTAGGAATAATTATTTCAATTTAAATATAAATAACAAACTTAAAAATCTAGTTGCATTACAAAAAAAAAGAAAGAAATATATGGGAAGAAATACTTGTGCCATAAAAAAATTGTTTAAAAAATATATTTTTTTGTTAAATCTAAGAATAACAAAAAAAACACCCTAAATAAAAAATATAAATAAAAGAAATATTATAAAAAAAAATTTAAAAAAAAATTCCCTGCACCAGGGCTTGAACCTGGTACCTCAGGCATACCACGCGAGTGCTTTGCTCTGTCGGCCATTGCGACTGTTGAAGCGCCGCGAGCAAAAAGGCATACTAATGCTTTTCATAGGGGATGAATTGCCAGACTATCTCCTCAACAGGTATGATGCTACTAGTATTTCTACTAGTAGATGCTGATGCATAGCCTGACAATTGACATCTCGTAGGACATCGCAATATTAAAAATACCAGTCGCTAACATTGAAAAAGGATAGAACGTGAACTAGTTGGGCTGAAACGCACACTGGTAAAATTCTAGTTCACAACTAGTAGCTTTCCCTGCAGGGTGTTTATCCGTACAAATCGCGTGCTGTGGTGTTGATGGATATTCAAAATTTGAAAGCAAATTTGTATGCCTGGGTGTAGTTGAGTGCGCAAAGATGCTTGCCACAAGTTGTTGATATACATGCAACATGCAAATAATTTTTTTTATACCCGAGCGCACTTGTGCACAAGGGTATTAGAACTTTGTTCACATAACGGTTGTTTGTAACAGGCAAAACGAATCGAGATAGATATAGACAAATGTATACATAAATGATCAGAATGAAAAGAGAAATCGATTAAGCGGTGACTGTCTGTCCGTCCGTCCGTCCGTCCGTCCGTCCGTCCGTCTGTCCGTCTGTGCACACGATAACTCGAGTAAAAATTGGGATATCGTAACGAAACTTGGTACGTGGACTTCTTTTGGGCATAGGACGGATGGTATTGAAAATGGGCGAAATCGGACAATAACCACGCCTACCTCCCATATAACGGTAATTTTCAGAAATACGAAAAGTGCGATATTTTAGTAACTACTGAAGATAATTCACTCAAAATTGATATTTACAATAAGTTTTGGACGAAAAATAAGAATATTAAAAAATTTTGGCAAATAGGCGTAGCCACGCCTACTTATGGTTACATGTGTATATCTTGGTAACCGCTGCACCAATTTCTTCCAAACTTGGCACAGTTGTTGGTCCTGCTACAACATACCAAATGGCCGAAAATTTTTAAAATCGGACAATAACCACGCCCACATCCCATATAACGGTAATTTAGAAAAATACGAAATCCTCGATAAATCAGTAAATATTAAAGCTAATTTATTCAAAATTGATGGTTGCAACAATTTTTTACCAAGAAATACGCTTATGATACAATTTTGGAAAATGGGCGTGGCACCGCCCACTTATGATCACATATATGTATCTCGCTAACCGTTCTAGCAATTTGAACCAAACTCGGTATGGTTATTGTGCTTGCCACATAAAAGCAAAAATTATTGAAATCGGACTAAAATTACGACCGCTTTTCATATAACGGTATATTTCAGAAATGCTTGAAACTGCAATATTTCGAAATTTAAGGACGCTAATTTACTTAAAATGTATACACCTTATCGTGTAGCGGTAGCTTTCGGAAAGGTGGAAAACATATATTTAATAATTGCGCCGGGTATTTAATGTTCGGCTCCGCCCGAACTTAGACTTTCTTACTTGTTTTTTTTTTAGTTTTTGTCTTGATTATTCACTTCACGGATGCTTTTTCAGTACGAACGCGGTCATTTTAATATGCGCGTAATTGAATTGAATAATTACCAATATACAATACTTTCGTTGACGTTTATAGTAAGATCAATTACGTTTCTATTTGATTTTAATTTTTTTTTCCCTCAGTGTAGGTTTTGCCGAGTGAAGTAAGAATCGAGATACGAAATTTTTGTCAAACACCCACACAATCTTGATAATAAATAATATTTTTGGCAATATAACTCAAAAATTTGTGCTTTACCTTTTCTTAATTCAGCTTTCACCGATTTCTCCTTGTAGTGAGCGCAATATTATGAAATAGTTTGTCATGAAAATTTGAATATCTCATTTAATTTTTAGCCGACTTTGTAAAAATAAACATCAGTTTTACTCGATATTAAACATACTTTTCTCTTAAATTTTTTTAAAGTTTATAGATATAAACATAGACCCATCATTCGAAAGGTCTAAACTCGGTTGAGAAGCAACTCATTTACAAGCTTATACGAGCACAAATGTTTGAGTAGCTATCACAAAATGGTATCGCGTGTCGCATCGCTCTAATGTGCAATGCGCGCATTTCATATCGCATATCGTATCGCACTAATGTGCACCGTGCCTAAAAACATAGTGCAGCGAATAAAAATCCTTCGGTTACGCTGGCTTGGCCATGTCGTTCGAATTGACACCGACGCTCCAACTATGAGCGTATTCAACTCGGAACCCGCTGGTGGCAGAGGAAGAGGGAGGCACCCTCTGCGTTGGAAAGTCCAAGTGGAGAAGGACTTGGCTTCACTTGACATTTCCAATTGACGTCAGTTGGCACAGACAAGAAATGACTGGCGTGCTCTTTTGGACTCGGCCGATATGGCTTAGGCGGTTACAGCGCCAATAGATAAAAAGAAAATTAAAAATTCCTTGAGTGTAGGGGTGTACATATATACATTAGAGTGGTCCAAAAAACAATAAAGCCGCAATTTTAATGCCGAAATACCGTAAAAATTTCTTACACATGTAACAATTTTTTCATGGTAACTATATTTTATAGGTCCACCAAAATGCCGAGAAAATGCAATGGGGCCAATAAAATAATCTTTGGTATTAAAAAATCGTGAAATAAAAAATTGGATTTTATTATTGGAAGTCTTCTGAAGAGAACCAGAGTTGTTTTCCCTAAATAAAATACATGGAAAACTTTGAGCGCTTTGAGACTCTACAATTTCAATATTTTTTCGGGATAGAACAATCCTAATTGGTGGCATTAAAATTCCGACTTTACTGTTTTTGTACATACATACATACATAGTTAAATACAAAGAAAAGCTATACATTGTTCGCATAAACTAGCAAAAACTTTGTAAAAAATACATTTTTAGATTTAAAGGTCAAAGAATCGGGGCCACTCAATGAAATGGCAAGTGAGAATGGAATGTAGTGACACATAATGCACCACGAGGTTGATGAAGCTGTTCGTTCTCTTGCTATTGGCTCGAGGCGTTCCTCCTGCCCAATGCATATCAGCAGATGTAGGATGTATGCTCGTATGTTTCCGAACTACATAAGCTTTACATTTGCATGTAAACATTAAATTAATTGAATGGGCTGAGTAGAGTGGCATGCAGTCTGATGAGCAGTGTTGCTGAGTAAAATAAAGCAAGTGAAGTGTTTCGGTGCGAATTGAAAAATTCCGATCATTCATACACTGATATATATATTTTTTTATAGTTTTTTAAGAAAAGACAGAAATCTAATCGAAGAAGAAATATTTTACGTTCATATATGTATGTATATGTACATATCGTCACCTGAAATGCAAAATAACGTAACAACATCGTCACTGAAATGCAAAAAGTCGTAACTTATAAAATACTCAAAATTCACTTTTTGATTGCTATGATGGATTTCATCGAATTACAACTCTCCACATCTTTACGTTATTTTGCATTTCAGGTGACGATATGTAAATACATATTTACATACTTATCATAATAATCAACGACAGCGGAGCGTCACCGTATTCCAAGTGTTACTATGCTGTAGGCTTTATCTCGATTCCCATAGATTAAGTTCAACCAAACTTATGTATATGAAAAACTTAATATTTGGTGCGACCCACTTTTTCTATGTGTTAGGCTAAACTTCTCTTTCAATTTGTGACGTCTGTTTGGGTGTTGTCTTAGAAAGGGGAGAGACCAACCGACTTACGTTAATGAAAATATTTCTTATGACAGAAGGCTTGAAATTGCCTGCCGAGGTGTGGCCGCAATTAAAGTAAAACTGTTTCTATTATTTTTACTTTCTGTTGACGAGACATCAACCTGGGCATGAATCACGTAACTTGAAACGATAGTCGTTCAAACGATACTGACAAAACGACGCCGCCAAAACACTAATTTATGCATTTGTGCTGCTGTTACGTGTTACTGTTACTGTTACATGGAGCAAAACTAGAATCGAGTTGACGATATCGCAGAAACGCTCAACCAATTTTTGATTTTAATGAAGCAAGACAATTTCGACGCGATATCGTCCAGACGATTGTCGTCATACGTGATTCATGCCCTGTATCGAACTGTGTGACTGTGCGCACCTCTTTAAATTAGGCTACGGCGGCCGGAGATATTGCGCTTTTAAATGGTTTTCATTTAAGTGATCGTGGCAGCACTGCTGGAGAGCTATTGTGAGTGCGTTTAATGGGTAATTCCTCTGTGAGTATATTTGTACCACGCACATGTGCACATACGCACTGGGATGTATGAAGAGCACATGTCGTGTGCATGACTCGCCATTGGACTTTGGACTCACAAGGCTGGGAATTGCCTAAACAAAAAATATAAATAAAATGCAGCAATGTGACTGAGGCATCTAAGCTAAGACAAACATGTGCGCCAGACAGACAAAAACGCAAGTGAAATAAAAAAGCTCACTAGGCGAACGACTAGCCAGCGAGCAAAGCATAAACAAACCAAAACAACACAAGGCAAAACAAAATATTAAATACAAACAGAATACAGAGTAAGCAAGATTTTCCTTGTGTGATTTTATTTATAGCGCAATCTTTATTGATACAACCCATAAAAACTTAAACTTTTTTGCAGACTTCTGCTTTTACTTTTGCAAGTGTTTATTTTGTATTTAATAACAAAAAGTTTATTTTAGGTATATAAATATTGATTGTGTGCACTAATATATATTACGAATGGTTTTCCGATCTAGTTTTGCTCCGTTTTATTTGCCCACTAATCACCTGTAGGAAAAATCACCCACTAAAGCCGGCCGGCAACAGTTTGATTAAGGCCGTACCTATAATTGTATATATGTACATATATGCATATGTAATGTATATGTATGTACACATTTGCACAGCGGCAAGCGCATTTCAAAGTCCATCAACCAATTGGAGAATACGAATGAAATTGCCGCCAGATCGCTTTAGTATATGCCATAAAAATGCTGATATTTCTTGCAATAATTGCCGTACATACTTATAAAATTCTAATTAATCTTCCACTATGACTGACGAGAGGGGGGAAGCGGGGGGATTCCGCCCCGGAGTTTTACTGTAAACTGAAGTTTTCTTAAAAGTTTTACTATCCTTGACTAGTTGTAACTAAGGTAACACATCGGCCAAAAATATTTAAAAAAAAAAGATCAGTCCAGGTCCTCGTCTTAACCGGCGGGCTGCGTTGGAGCAGATTCAAGTTGAAAAAAAGTTAAAAACTTTAACAGGCCTATTCTGCGTTGGTAACAAAAATTTTGTTACCGGTTAGAAAAGTTACTGTAAATTTTTAAACCCTTTACGTATTCTCCACACTCTTGTAACCGGTAAATTTTGTTACCATCTCATGAGCAGTGGTGCGATTCACTACGAGATTTTAACACCTCTTGTTATTGTTAAGTCAGCTAAACGACAATTACAAAATATTGCCCCGTGAAATATGCAACACCAGAATTTACACAAAGCTCCATAGCTGAATTGCTGAACAAATTAAAACGTTACCAAGGTAAATAGAATTGCGGTTACAAGAATTGGTGACAATTGTTGGTAACAAAATTAGCTTGTTACAAAATGTTCGGTTACAAGCAGAATAGGCCTGTAAATATAATATCCGTTTTGATTTTATTGAATTGAGTTTAATAAATAAATATAAAATATTAATAATTAGCAAAGCAAAGCAGACCCACATTAACTGCAATTGTATGTATCATCAGCTAATAAATACGTATATATGTATATATGTACCGAATTTGAAAATAAGTAAATATTGTAAGGAATTTTAAAAGAGCACTGAAAAGGGGAAAATTATAAGTAAAATTGTAAATAGGGCACGAAAAATTTAGGTATTTAGGCGGGTTGGGTAAATAAGCGGGGAGGTACTTAAGAGAGGGATTTTCTTCTGATTATATTAAAAAATTCACGGTGTCCAAAAATGTTGGTTACTTAAGCGGGTTAGGTACTTAAGCGGGGGGGTACTTATGCGGGTTTCACTGTAGTAGGAAACCGGGAGGACCTAGTCCATGAAAGTCGCTCTTTCATATAACTGGGCTCTTTAGTAGTCATGACTTTATGCAATAACGTTAAACACCTGACTTTGAGTATGTCATCAAAAGCTATAGAGGAGATTTTCAACGCGAATTCAGAAATGTGCTCATTTCGTTTAATGCCAAAAATATATCGCGCAATGTTGTTGTACGTAACATTTAGTTTCCTACTACATACAAATACTATCACAGTCAGCAAACAATTCACAACCATATAATAACGTCGGTAGCAAGTATGTTTTGGCCAGTAACAATCGAATTTTCAACGGTGTAAAGTACTGAATGCCCCATAAAGTCCGAAGCATGCCATATACTTTGCCAATAGTGCTAAGAATGTGGTTATTCCACGTCAGAGTTCTGTTGAGAATTATTCCTAGATTTTTTTGCAGTGTCCACGTATTTTATCACAGAATTGTTCAGTTTTACCTCGTTGTAGTCGTCAAGTTTTAAAAGTTTCTTATAAATAACAATGCACTGGGATTTGCTCGGATTAAGGACTAAGCTATTGTCCGACGCCCACTTATTCAAAGAATTGAAGTCACTATTTAAGTGAGTTGTACATGTGTTGACGGATACAGGGGGACAACTAAGATACAGTTGGACATCGTCTGCGTAAACATGGATATTACTATATTTTAACACAGTTGGAAGGTCATTAATATACAACACGAACAGTAATGGACCAAGAATTGATCCTTGCGGAACACCATTAGCAATAGGCAGGGAGTTTGAAACACTTTCACTTACACTTACTGATTGAGAACGGTCAAGAAGATAGGAATGTACTAGGTTTACTGCCGACGTTGTGAAATTAAACAGGTTGTCAAGTTTTAAGCACATTAGTGTATGGTCAACAGTGTCAAAAGCTTTCGAGTGATCAAGCAGAGTTAAAAGTGTTACGTGATTTTGGTCAATATTTAGCCTGATGTCGTCTGAGACTTTTACGAGGGCTGTAGTGCAACTTCTATTTGTTCTAAAACCCGATTGGTGCGGGCTCATCAAGGAATTATTTGATACGTAAATGTTAATTTGCTTGCTCATTATTCTCTCCAGAACCTTAGATAAGAAAGGAAGTATCGCAATAGGTCTATACTCGCAAATTGTCTTTTTAACAGGGATGATTTTTTCCCTCTTCCAGCGGTTTGGAAAGTTAGACGTGGTCAGAATAGTATTAAATGCGTAAGTAATATAAGTCAAAATTTTGGGCAGTAAGCACTTAAGGAATTTTGGATGCACACCATCAATACCCATGGCATTTGATTTAATACTAAGTATAGACTGGACGACATCAAAATCATCAACACATCTAAAACAGAAACCAGGCACAGAGACATTCTTACTGACAACAAATATTACTATTGCTATTAACGGATACTTGGACAAATTTCTCATTGAGCTCATTCACATTTATTGATTCATTGCTCAAATTGTTTTTATTGCCAATCCCGATTTCGCGAATATGCTTCCATGTCTGCTTAGAACCTACGGCAGAGCTAAATTTTTGTTAATAGTAATTTAATTTTTGTGACTTGATAGCTTTGGTTACTTCCCTTCTTATGGTTTTATAAATACTCCTTATAACTGTTCTTAGACTTGGATTGGTTCCATTTTGTATATGCTTTATTCCGCCTGTAAATTGATCTTTTTATTATAGTCCGACCGATTAATCGGCATCGGCATCGGCATCGGCAAGTATCGGCACAAAATTTAGCATCGGCATCGGCACTTTTTTGCCGATTCTTTGCCGATTCTTTTCCGATTATTTGAAATTGCTTTTCATATGGACTTTATACTTTATTTCAGTTGAATACCCCTTATCTTGTCTCAAAAATTTTTCATTTGAATTGTCCTGTAAAAGTTGTGTTTCTTTGTCACATTTTGTTCTGATTATTCTCTTTTGTCTCTCGTATATATATGTTGACGTTTGATTTTTCAATAGAAATTGGCCATAAATTCGCGCTTTTTGTAATTCCTGGTAAGCAAGTGCAATTTATTATCAGTTAAATCTTACAAACTTTTATTTTATAAGGAATAATGGCTCAGGCAAACCCTATTTGGAAGTTTTTCCGAAGAAATTCGAGCACAATAAAGTGTGAAATATGTTCAAAGGCAATATCTCTTGGTAACGTAAATAAGAGGCGACAAACCACAGCCAACATCAAAAAGCATTTGGAGACAGCTCACAAAAATGAGTGGAAAATTTACCTTAATGATGAATTTTTAGCTGTTTTTATGAATTAATACATTTGTTTGTAATTTTTTACGGAATTTCCCCATAAGCCGATTAATCGGCATCGGCATCGGTACCTGAAAAAAAACTGAAATCGGTCGGACTCTACTTTTTATATCGTTGTTGAACCATAGATGGCTTCTAACTCTATTTGACCTAGTTACAAGCGGTACAAAGTTATTAAAAAGTCTGCTGATGTTAGCTTGAAGAAAGCATATCTGCTCGTCTGCCAAAACCATACTTTGAACAGATTTCCAGTTGATAGCATCCACAGCCACCTCAAGAAGGTCATATTGAATATGCATGAAGTCGCGATATGAATATTGCAGCGTATCATACGTAAAACTAAAATCATAAATAAGAAATATAAGATCATGTTTTGAAAAGCAAAATCTGACTGATTATGACTATTTCTGACCAGTCCGGACTCGTGCGGGATCGCAACTATTTATTTGACCAGCGCAGGGTACACCAAATTTTGATTACAGTTAATACTCTTTCCCGCAGCTTATGTGGTGACACACAGTAGTGAAAACGGTCAATCTAGGTGGACATTCGAAAAAAAAATGTATGTCAACAGAACGACTAATAGACTTTGCACCGTTTCAACCATAGTTGGCGAGATATAAACTTCATTAAAAATGAGATTTGATGCATTAAAACTTGTAAATATGTCCCTCTTTCCAACGTAGAAACGGTTCGCAGTTCTGTACAAAGTTCAGACCGTGTAGCATATTGTGCTGTAAAGCAGTGGTATTCAATTGTTCTGTTCTTAGTGCACTTAGCTGAGGTAAGTACATTAGGGGTCTTCCCTTAAACAACTAAAAGCCTCGTAAACTTCGTAAAGCTCGTAAATTTACGAACCTCGTAAAAGAACTGTCAAAATTTGTATGAAGCTCTATTTACGAGCCCCTCGTAAATTTACGAGGCAAATTTAGATTTAGATTTAAAGATGCATGATAAAATAATGAAAATAAATGAAAAAATAACACGCGAATAAAATGAATGCATTTGATCCACTAACTGTGTTGACTTAGGTTTTCTGCAAATTTTCGGCATTTTTAATTGTATTTTATCCAAAAGTGATAAAAGAAAAGATGGTGGGATGTTATGGGAAATAATACGAAACAAAAATTGCTTCACAAAATCCTGGTCGATCTGTCAAACAGTCACTTAAAGCACCTATTTACACCTTTTCACAAAGGGGGCGTTTCCATAAAAGCCTCGTAAACTTACGAGTTTTACACGGTTTAAGACTTTACGAGTTTAAGGGAATACCCTAAATGTGTGCAGTCAGTTAATATATTCCGAAAAATTTTGAATTTTTCGGTAGGTTTACGAAAAGTTATGCTTTAAATAACTGTAAAACTAAATTTTTGCCATGACGAAACTTTTTTCTCCGTGTCTCTTCGCCTCCCGAATCTTATAGATTTGAAGTTTAAGATCTACAGAGTATGCATAGGGCTAAGATATTAACCCTCATCTCCTCCTCAAAAAACTTACGTTGCCTACCCTCGTGCGTGTGCCAGCTGGCTCTAAGAAATGAAAGAGTAAAGCTACCAAGGATTTGAATGTTATTTTTTCCTGTTTGGATTATTTTTCTCCTATTGGACTTTGAATTTATAGATATGTACATTAGGGTGCCCACCGATTTTTTTTTCAAGACCCTACACCCTAATTTCTTATAATTTTAAGAGAAATATTATTGCCAATTTTGATAGATTTTTTAAAAATAATTTAGAGGTCGGGACTTGTTATTTTACGTCAAAAAGTAAGGTTTTGTAGATTTATCTGTTTTTGAGTAACTAGTTTCCATTCAATTCCTCAGACTTGGATTGTCGGGATTTTTCGTCGGTCAATTTAAAAAAAAAAATGTTTCTTATTTTTTAAGTTTTGACCATCACTTATTTCCACAATTTCAAAATATGTAGTTCGCTCGTTAGCAAAAAAGTGGTTTTTCAAGAAATTTGCAGAAAATGGGGGTGGCACTGCCCACTTATATGATATAAGCGTATCTCAAAAACTACTTGACGGATCTCGACCAAATTTGGTATCTATATGTACACATTGCTGCTAAAGCGTCATATTGAAAAACCTGAGTTTTTTTTTAATTACCGTTAGGTTGTAGAAACCCGTGGTTTTTGTCCGATTCCAAACATTTTCAAAATGGCGCTTAAAAAGCCAAAGCGCGATGTGTATACCAAATTTGGTCGAGATCGGTGAAATAGTTTTTGAGATACACATATGTGATATAAGTGGGCAGTGCTACACCCATTTTCCATAAATTTTTTTCCTATTTATATTTTATTACTCTTTTACCTCTATAAATCTAGATATTTTACTAAGGATGGCGTTCACAAAAATTACAACTTTCGAGACTCTATTTTTTGCCACCCTCCGCCCAGTTTGCGTCACATCGGATCAGCGCTGCAGCTTATACAATAACGGTGAATTATCTTAGGAAGATACTCATAAATTTTCAGGTGGTTTCGGGTA
Source organism: Rhagoletis pomonella (assembly GCF_013731165.1). NCBI lineage: Eukaryota > Metazoa > Arthropoda > Insecta > Diptera > Tephritidae > Rhagoletis > Rhagoletis pomonella. Next base: position 54,965,454 of record NW_023458557.1, read on the forward strand.
TTTCTTTAGAAATTATGAGCAAAGTCCACCTAGATTGGCCGTTTTTACCACTATGGGCCGTCCTAAAATTTTTTCATATTGCTGAAACCGAACCTCGTTCCTGAACAAAAGATAACTACTATCGATGTCAAGGTAAAGAATCTTGAAAGCTTCTTTGTTAATTTGTAGATTCTATGTAGCCAGTGAAATCGGATTCTTAATGAATGCAAAACAATTTCACGGTTTGGTAGATACATACCTCGCCGACTATCCCAGTCAGTCGGATGTGAAAACGTACGAAAGTATTACCCGTAAAGTTTGATGTGAATTGCACCTACGAAGAATTAAACTTAAATAATCCCGTTTTAGGTGGTCATGGACTCTTTCATAATAATAGGTCGCTTCACTGCGTTTCATCAAAAATCATAATAAACCTTAAGATTTACTGTTTGGAATCATTCACTTAAAGTACGTATGTACATACATACATACATATATATATTGAACGATTATGGCTTCCAATTCTACAATTTGTCTGCCTCCGTTTGATTTGCAGAATGTCATCCATTCATGAAATTTGGAAACATTTTTTCCGAACGTTTGTAACAAGGCGAATTAATATGAGCCATTCTTTTTTAAGTCGGACGGATTTCGTAAAAAAAAATTATTTCATGTCTCCCATTCGCTCCAATTTATTTTGTGGGTTCTATACATGAAATAAGCTAACACGTGTTCGAGGAATATTTTTCTTCTTTTCATCTTCGAAAATATGATCTGTCAAAGCTTGCATTTTTTCGTGATTCTGACTTATCATTTACTTCTTCAAATCGTTATATCTCGGGTTGTACTCCTTGGTTAGTCAGAATCAAGAAAAAATGCAAACTTTCAGAGATCATACATATCTCCAAAGAAAAAAGCGAAAAAAAAATTCCTCGAAGACATGTTAGTTTATTTCATGTATTTGAAGCCAATCGAAAGTGTGACACCAAATTTGGTGTCCAATATGAGGTAATAGCAGGAGTACAAAAACAAAAATTTACATGTATTGTGTTTTTGCTTTGGCGGCATAAACTGTCAAAATCTGTAAGAGTGTGTGGAAATGCAAACAAAATTTTTGGGTTGACATGAGAAGCCGTCAGGCGAAACATATACACAAAATCAGCTGATCTAGTAACACCACCTTATATAAATTCGCCTGGGTTTGTAATGCTTCATGTAACAACCAGAATTAAAAAAAAATGATGTTTATAATTTTGCCTTACGTATATGGCTGAGAATTCGTAAAATGGATCACTTTTTTCCGCCATGTGAAATATAATTCCTTTTGAAAATAAGGGGTCCTAAACATTTACACATTGAGGGATTCACAACGGTGTCGTACTTAAGTGTCGTATTGTTGTATGTCGTAAACTTTGAAAGCTTAAATAAATGTTTAGAGAACCTGAAACCTCAACATAGTATTTTTAACACTGCGAAAATTCATAATATGGCTTCGATGGCACTTTGCGAATCCCCGTAATATATTTTTTAGGCATTTAAAATTTACGACACACAACAATACGGCACTTACGACACCGTTGTGAAAACCCCAAATATGTATAACTGCCGGTTTCACCAGCAATTTAAATGGAAAATGATTTCTTGTTTTCTGTCAATTTCCATATAAAATTAAAAAAAAAAAATTAAAATCATTTCTCACTTAAGTTGTTTTCGTGAAATTGGCTGTAAGTATAGAAAATTAAAATAATGTGCTTTTAACCGATTAAGAACATTGAAAAAAGATATACATAAATACGTTTATACCAACTAGTACCGCCCAGTTGCCGAAATTCGACATTTTTTTTTATACACTTTGAATTTTACAGGAAAATTTAAAATCGAATTATTAACGTTAATACCGGATTGATTAATGCTAATTCTACCAAATCTCCTCCTTAGTAGCTTTTGAAAATAGGCCGAAAAAGGAACCTCGATTTTCATTTATAAAAAATATGCATATGTATTTGTATGTATAGATGAGATGTTCATCACTGACTAATACGCCAAACATATACCAATAAGTTTTTAGATTATATTTGTCGAGAGCCTCTAGGAGGTTAAAAACTAAATTTCCCTCATCTGCATAAACTCTTTCTTTTATTCATCAGAATCGTTAACGTTTGAGAGCGTGTCTTGAAGGTTTACAACAAAAGATAATATTTTCTTCTCTAACGGCGGTTTCATACGGGTTTTTGTCAAGACTGCGCCAAAGCCAAATATTCATTCCTCACATGACTGGGCTACCAAGTTACACCAAATTTTTTGTTACTAATATGTGTTCTAAAAGTGAAAAAAATTTGATCATAAATATGATTTTTTAGGACATATCGGAAGACAAACACACTGATCCTTCTAAAAACTTTTGTACAAAACAACAATCATTCAATGCGAGTTTAAAATCTGGGAGAAAATGGTTCCCAATTGAATGATTCTTGCAATTTTATATGTGTATAAATGCAGGTGTATAAAATTCCATTACCAGAGAGAACCGATAAGAGAATTTCAGTTTGTATGGGCGGTGCCACGCCTTCCTTTCCAAAATCGACCACTCTTCGCCGAAAGTACGGTATTGACAACATATGTTGCAGTGTCAAATTTCAGGACGTCAGCATAAGCAGTTCCAGAGATAAGCGATATGAGAACTGCAGTTTGTATGGGCGGTGCCACGCCACCTTTTCCAAAATCGACAACTTTTCGCCGTAAGTGCGGTATTGAAAACATATGTTACTGTGTCAAATTTTAGGACGTTAGCATAGGCGGTTACATAGATGACCGATAAGAGAATTTCAGTTTGTATGGGAGGTGCCACGTCCACTTTCCCAGTACCGACCATTTTCCACCGTAAGTAGGGTATTTACAATTTATGCATCTGTGCTAAGTTTCAATTCCTCAGCATAATTGGTTTTAGAGATATAGTGGTTTTCGCATTTTAGTCTATATGTAAGATGCCGCGCCCCCTATGTATCGGGATTAATATTTCTGGATTAGAGGAAGTTATAAAGTGCATGTTTCAATGAAATCGAGCGAACGGTGCCTTCAAAAAGAGGAATTGCAAAATTCTCTTGTGGTGTATTTATATATAGACTACTATCGCCCAGTTGTCGAAATTCGACATCTTTTTTCATACACTTTTGAATTTTACCTGTCACCAATACTAACTCCTTTAAGCGAATTTTTATTTTGAAGTCCACCAGCATAATTTATAGCGAATTTAAAGGAAAACTTAAAATCGAATTATGAATATCAATACCGGATTGATTAATGCTAATTCTACTAAGTCTCCTAAAAATTTCTTCAGTCGCATTTGAAATTAGACCGAAAAAGGAACCTCGATTTTCATTTATAAAAAATATGCATATGTATTTGTATGTATAGATGAGATCTTCATCACTGACTAATACGTCAAACATATACCAATTCAGACTGTAAATAAGTTGTTCCATTATATTTTCCTGAAAGCCTCTTGGAGGTTAAAAACTAAATTACCCACACCTACATAAACTATTTATATTTTTTTCATCAGAATCATTAACGGTTGAGAACGTATCTTGAAGGTTTACATCAAAAGATAATATTTCCTTCTCTAACAGCGGTTTTGCACGTGTTTTTATCAAGACTGGGCCAGAGCCCAATATTTTTTCTTCGCAAGATTGGGCTACCAAGTTATACCAAGTTTTATGTTACTAATATGTGTTCTAAAAGTGAAACAAATCTGATCATAAATATAATTTTTAGGATAGCTCACAATCCCTGCGTAACCTATCGGAAGACAAACACACTGATCCTTCTAAAAATTTTGCACAAAACAACAATCATTCAATGTGATTTTTAAACCGGGAAGAAAATGGTTCCCAATTGAATGATTCTTGCGATTTTATATGTGTGCAAATGTAGGTGTATAAAATTACATTACATTATAATAAGTGGTTCCAGAGATAAGCGATAAGAAAATTTCAGTTTGTATGGGCGATGCCACACCCCCTTTCCCATTATATACCACGTTTCGCTATAAATACGTTATTGATATCATAAATAGCTGTATCAAATATCAGGGCGTTAGCATAAGTGGTTCCAGCGATACGCGATATAAGAATTTCACTTTGTATGGGGGTGCCTTGCCCCCTTTTCCAAAATCTACCACTCTTTGCCGTAAGTACGGTATTGACAATATATGTTGCTATTTCAAATTTCGGGACCTTAGCATAAGTGGTTCCAGTGATAAGCGATATGAGAATTTCAGTTTTTGTGGGCGGGACCACGCCCCCTTTTCCGAAATTTGCCACTTTTTGCCGTAAGTACGGTATTGACTACATATGCTGCTGTGTCCAATTTCAGGACGTTAGCTTAAGCGGTTCTAGAGATAAGGGCTATAAGAATTTCAGTTTGTATGGGAAATGTCTCACCCACTTTCTCAGTACCTACCATTTTTCACCGTAAGTAGGGTATTTACAATCTATGCATCTATGCTAAGTTTCAGTTCCCCAGAATGATTGGTTTTAGAGATATAGTGGTTTTCACATTTTAATCTATATGTCAGATGCCACGACCTCTATGTATCGGGATTAACATTTCTGGATTAGAGGAAGTTATGTCCTTTAAATTGGTGTATGCTTCATTGAAATCGCGAACGGTGCCTTCAAAAAAGGGATTGCAAAATTTTCTTGTGGAGCACTTATATATAGATCATGTATAACAATGTCATGCAAAAAAATTCGCATTGAAAATTTTATTTTCACAAAGTTCTTTAACCCTGAAAATTTCAAGTCATTTGATAAACTAAATTAACATTCTTTATTTCCTAAATTAATATTCGTTTTCCTGACACGCGGAGCACCAAAAATTAACCATTCGCCACTCGTAATAAAGTGAAATTGAGGAAACGATGAAAAAAGTTGTGTTTGGATTACGAGTGCCAGATTTGTGTGACGCAAAACCGGGACCATTTTTTGCTAAATGTCCTAAACACCTCAACGTTTCACTTTTTGCCTCTTTTTATTATGAATGTGGAATGGAATTTGGCCGTCCTCTCTAGCAATAGTAAAAACACCGTAGCTACTAGGGCCCTAACCTTTTTTGAATTTTGATAATTTTGTGAACACATAAAAAATTCACGCGGGCAGGTGCGATAGAAAACAAGAACGAAATTAATAAGTAAGAAAGTCTAAGTTCGGGCGGAGCCGAACATTAAATACCCGGCGCAAGTATTAAATATATGTTTTTTCACCTTTCCGAAACCTTCCGCTAGATGGTAAGCCGGGGTGTATCAATTTTGAGTAAATTAGCGTCCTTCAATTTCGAAATATTGAAGTTTCAAGCATTTCTGAAATTTACCGTTATATGAGAAGCGGCCGTTATTTTAGTCCGATTTCAATAATTTTCAACGTTTTGCTTATATGTGGCAAGCACAATAACCACACCGAGTTTGGTACAAATTGGTAGAACGGTTACCGATATACTTATATGTGATCATAAGTGGGCGGTGCCACGCCCATTTTCCAAAATTTTACCATAAACGTATTTCCTGGTAAAGAATAGTTGCAAGCATCAATTTTGAATAAATTAGCTTCAATATTTACTGATTTATCGAAGATTATGTATTTCTCTAAATTACCGTTATATGGGAGGTGGGCGTGGTTATTGGGCGATTTTGCCATTTGGTATGTTGTGCGAAGACCAACAACTGTGCCAAGTTTGGAAGAAATTGGTACAGCGGTTACCAAGATTAACACATGTAACCATAAGTGGGCGTGGCTACGCCCATTTTCCAAAAAT
>NW_023458557.1:54971253-54978777 GCF_013731165.1 Rhagoletis pomonella
ATTAAAAATTTCAAACCTTCAGCAAAAATATTTTCGGCTGTAAGCCTTCTTAAACCTATTTCTTTTGACAGCCATATTGCAATATTTACTTTGTCTTATGAATATACTTAAACTGAAATTTTCAAACAGGTGGCAACTCTCTTATTTTTTCCTATTTATATTTAAGTTAGACCTCTAGCAATTCATCGGTAAAACTGCATTTACTTCCATGTATTAGTCAGTATTAGACGTACTGATTTTATCAGTACAGTACTGATTTTTCAACTATTGTACTTATTTTATTCATTTCTTCAATCAGTACGCTAATGTCCTGATTTTTCAAAATTTATACTGATTTGTACTGAATTTTCAATTCAAACAAAATACTTTAGGATTTTCTTAAGGTTTTTACATAACGTTGGAACTTCCTTAAACTGTACTGCAAAAAGTATGAAGAAAATATTTTAATTATAGTTGACATGTTTCAGATAATGTTTGATAGAACCAAGAAATTAATACAACAAAAATATCAATCGTATTATGGGCATATCGCCGGGTCGTTACATCCCAGTTGCGATAATATAATGAAGCTTAAACTATTTAAAAAGAAGGCTGCTTTTTTTTACCGAGTGTTTGTTATCTCGAAAATAACTTTCAGTTTAATAACAACAAATATGAATATTCGAATGGCTTTTGCCTATAACTTACAATTCTTTTTTCACAATTTACTGATTTATTTTTAATTTATTTAGATACTCTTTTCAGCGAATTCTTTAAAGTTTTTGCTTGTTTGAAGGAATCAACTTCAGCTATGAGGAAATATGGATGAAGTCCTTAAATAGAGGTACTTTTCCACAGTTTGAAATAATCATTCCTATTCCAGTATCCAACGGATGCCGTCCGCACGGATCTAATCCGATTCTTGCGAAAGACATCTGTGGGATACATGCCTATTCCGGTCCGCAGGATGTCATTTGCCTGAATCTAATCCTTCAAACTCGCTTGTTATATCATAACGACTCGGACTAGATGCGTGCGGACAACACACTTAAACGAAGCAACTGGCGAAAAGAGAGAAACCTGCTTCTAATTAAAATTTTTTAAAGTAAACTTCAAATTAAAAGTAATTTTTAAATGAAATGTATAGAATTCTTTGACTATTTAAACACTGAAGATGGAAATGATCTCACTATTGCTATTCAAAAATGTCAATTTCACGACAGCAATTTAAGTGAAAAATGATTTTAGTTTTTTTTAATTTTATATGGAAATTGACAGAAAAAAAATAAAAAATTCCATTTAAATTGTTGGTGAAACCGGCTGTTAAGGCGCTGGCCTAATGCAGGCTTGCTTTGCACGCCTTACTTACTTTAATTTGCTTTGATTTACTTCAAAAACTCGTTTGGCCAAATGACGGCTTGGAACGCTGTCAAAGCTACCAGCTGTGTAGTTAACAAATTAAGGTCTGTTCCCTTACACTATGAATAATTTTCCCACAAAATTCCAGAAAACTAAAAAAAAATACAAACAATCTTTTCAGATTTATTTTTAAATTGATACGAATTTGAATGCATTTCAAAGGAATGATAATAATTATACATATATAACTATAGGTACATTTATTAAAAACAAAAAAAAATCACATCTTCAAGTAGTTTGACATCATAAATATCGCTAGCTAGCAAGAGAAATTAAGGATTAATGTACTTGTTTTATTTTTTCTTATTTATATACAATGAAAGGCAAATTTTCTAAGTCCAGAAGAGGCCCCGAAAATCCGATAAGGCCAAAATAGTACGAAATCTTTTAATAAAGATCGAATCCTTTTGATTCGTATGGAGTTTTGCTTTGCTTTAAACACGCAAAATGTTGTATTCAAAGTTTGTAAAAATGGACTTAGCAACTTTTCAGCCAGCGATATGTTAAATATAAATATGGAAACATATAATCATTTTTATTAAACTTTGAATAACTTATATTATATATATTTTTTTTAATTACGTAAAAAATTTTTTTCCATAAAAGTATGCAGCAGTTTGTTTGAAATGATTTAGAACGGGAACATACCTTTTTGTCAAAAGCCTACGAAACGCTTTCAAATAAAACATTTGCCTATTTGAAACTTTGAAGCGCTTAAAGCAAGTGAAGCAAAGCTGCCATTCGGCCAGCCTTCATACATTTTAGTATATTCCAAATAACTTTTGACAGTTCTCAAAGCGAGGCAAGCAAAGCAAGCCTGCATTGGGCCAATACCTTTAGATTTATAGTTTTGCTTTGAATAAAAATGTACTGAAAATTACTGATTTTTTTTAGCATGAAAAAGTCTAACGTACTGATTTCGCGCACAAAAAATCTGGCAACCCTAAGACAGATTTACAGACAGACAGACAAAAATTCTAACAACTGTTGCAAGGCGAATTTATATAAGGTGGTGTTGATGGCGAATTTAGATTTTCGCCGCTGTACTTCTTAAAAAGTACTCTTAAAAAAGATTTTTTCGTAACAGCGGTCGTCCCTCGGCAGGCATTGGCAAACCTCCGAGTGAATTTCTGCCATGAAAAACAGCATCTCATAAAAATACAATCGCCGTTCGGAGTCGGCGTAAAACTGTAGGTCCCTTCTTTTTGTGTGACAACATCAAGGCGCACACCACAAATCGGAGGAGAAGCTCTACCAAATACTAACATATGTATAAGCGCAAATCTACTATTATTAATATTAATTATTAATTAATATTTTTAAATTCAAGGACTAAATACAAATTGTTCAAAATTCCTAACTTTTCCATTTTTTTTCATTTACAAAATTTACTAAATTACTTCTTAACAAGTAGAGAAGCATAAGTTCGGGCGAAACCGATCTTTATAAATGTTACCGGCCTAATCCGATCTTAGGACAAACTAGTTTTGATTAGGTTAAACTAGATCAGGCGCCACAGTACGTTTGAGTACAACTCCTTTCTGCGTCTGCGTCTGCGTCTGCGTTTCAATTGGTTTCTTAGTCAGACTCTAAGCAATGTTGGCACCGAGTTTGGTGAGGGTTGGTAAAGCGGCTACTGAAATACCGCATTTCATCACAAGTGGACGGTCCGACGCCCACTTTCCAAAAATTTCATAATTCTCTTATTTTACTTATGCTAAAATTTTATTGCACATTCCAACTTTCTACAATTTGGATCCAGTGGGCGAGGTTATGTTCCGATTTACCCCATTTTCTTTACCAACCTAGCTTACATAAAGCAACTCGTGTACCAAATTTAGTTGGAGTTCTTATATGTATATTACTTGAATTATCGTGTGCACGGACGGACGGCTAGATATACAGACATTAATTGATCGACGTTTCTTCTGAGCATTTTGTTCTACATATGTCTATATATATCTCGAATCCTTTAGGCTCTTAAGCAACCGTTATGCGAAGAAAGCGCCCTGGTACCAAAATACTTGAAATCCACATTCGTATCCGCCGATGTCTAAAATTCCACATTCGCAACATACCTAGTTTGTTCGTATGTAAGTATAAAGTCGTCCTTGCGAATGAAATTTAACCTTGCTGTTATGTGCGAATATTAAAAAATCATTATTTTATCACGTGTTCAGATAGATTGCTGAAATTTTCCATTAAACAGAAATAAGACTGTGCGACAATCTGAAATCACCGTTGGACTTCTTGCAATTACCTGATATGTATATATGGACACTTTCATCATTATTATGTTTTTATAATTTATTTATGATAACTTTGCTGATTAATACGGTTATTAAGGTAAGAAAAAAATGACTCAACTGCAAAGAAATTCGAATGGCGCAAAGAAACGCTTTTCTATTTTTACATACAAAGGTGAAAAAGTGTCAAGTCCATTTTTTGAAATTGTTCAAGAGAGACGAAAAATCGGTGTAGTTTCGTATTACCTGCGATTCTGCATCAAAACTATATTTGGAAAAATTGACTTGGCACCTTTTCACCTTAAGGTAGCGATATTAATTTGTTGAGCAATTGTACTGTATCTGATTTAAAGATAGTGAATTTGAGTGGCTGCGTCTAGACGCCAATAACTTATGTATAAACATTATTGTCCGACCGAAGGTTCGGGCTTGCTTCGGTATTCGGCTGATTTTTTATCTTCGGTTTCGGCTTCGGCCATCGGCCGAAAATTCCAAATTATTATGTAATTCACAAGGTGTTGCAATTGTCATGAAGTTACATTATTTCATTTCAATTCAATATGTTGTTGTTTCGCATTGGTACAGAAATGTTGTAAAATAGTGGGCCATTTTCATAGAAGTGAATCAGCCAGTAGATATTTGAAATCCTAACAGGAATTATTACATTTACCAACAAATAAATTAATTTAACTAGATTGAAAAGTTCCTTTACCATTATTTAAAGGATCTTAGAACAAAAACTAACGATAAATATGTTTGCTGTTGAGAGTTGTACTATAAATACACTGACTCCGGTTGAGTGGGCGTAAATAACTAAAGTTTGGCCTAGTTTGAAATAATTTTTTGACGCTACTTTGTTCTGACAAATCATGTATATCTATAGTAATTCCACTAGCAGCCATAACTGAAGAAGATTACAAGCTGAGGAAACAGGCGAGCGTGAAGGATAAAATGTGTAAATCCTTGCGTCGTCGCTTTAATAATTTAGTGAAGAATATATGGTTGCTAATTTAATCGATCAAGATTCAAAGGAAAATATTTTACCACAAATGAATTGAAACAATGCAAGAGAACAATTTTTCAAATTTTTCGTAACACTTGCTATCCTAATGATAATGAAGACGCTTTTGATTAACCAATTGTGATATCGGATCCTAGTAACCTCTGGGAATGATAAGTAAGGTTTAAAAAGTATTTGACTGCGCCATCAACGAGTGTGGCTAGCGGTAAATTATTTAGTACAGCTTCACAGGGCACATTTATATCTTTAAAGTTATTCGTGGCGACCATTCATTTGTTGGTTTATTGGCAGGTGGCGCTGTGGTACAATTTTTGCTATTTTTTATAGTTTTTCCTCGAAAAATAGTACTTTTTTTGTTTTAAAGGCTGAGTAATGCATTATTTATGCCATTTCAACTGTAAAAAATATAGCGTTATCGTGATAAAAAGTGTTTATGTAAAATGTTATATGAGAAAAAAATAATTTTTATAGGGAAAAATACTATCTTAATTAAAAAATAATATTTCTATTAAAAATGTATAGGTTTTTATTTATTTTGAAAAAAAATTGTGGTATGAAAGTACTGGCATTCCAAAATATTGCTCATACCTTTCTTGCTATATTAAATTTTCCACAAGCATAACAATAATGTTGCAAATTTTCCAAATAGTTATTCATTCTTAACTTAATTTACTTCGCATAATACAAAAACATAATGTTTACATTGTTTGCTGCTGTTATTAGTACCGTACACAAAAGTTAAAGTAATACGTTTAGTGTTCTTCTTCTTTATTGGCGCTGTAACCGCCATCATTTCTCTTCTGTGCTAACTGACGCCAATTGGAAATGCCAAGTGAAGCCAAGTCCATCTCCTACGCAGAGGAGGCCTTCATCTTCCTCTGTTACCAGCACCGCGGCCCGCGTTGAATATTTTCAGAGCAGGAGCGTTTCTATGTCTATATCGTTGTAAAGCTCATACAGCTGATGGTTAAATCGTCTGCGGTATTCGCCTTCACCAACGCGTAAAGGTCCGTAAATCTCTCGCAGAATCTTTCTGTCGAAAATTCCAAGAGCCGCTTCATCAGATGTTTTCATTGCGCATGCCTCCGCGCCATACACCAGCACAGGCATGATGAGTGACTTATAGAGTGTGATCTTTGTGCGACGAGAGAGGAATTTACTTCTCAATTGCCTACTCTGTCCAAAGTAGCACTTGTTGGCAAAAGTGATTCTCCGTTGGATTTCAAGGCGTCTACTTTTTCAAACTTGTAACTGTCAACAGTGACGTGGGTGTCAAAACGCGTATGATCTGACTGTTTGTGTGATGACATGAGATACTTCGTTTTGTCCTCGTTCACCACCTGACCCATCCCCTTTGCTTCTCTATCCCATACCGAGAAGGCAGAACAGACATAGCCCATACAAAGGTCAATTGACTTTATTTCCGATCCTGTTGCAAAATAAAGTCAATTGACATTATTAAAGGGTGAACACACCAAAACTGCGACACTTAGAGATTACTACCAGAAACAAACTAGAAGGCTTTGAAATTATTTTTTTTTGTATTATATAAATTGGAAGTTTATATGTTATTAAAAAGTTTAAATGTTAGTTATTATTTGCTCCATATGCAAGTGATTGGTATTTTCATCGCACACGCGCCATCACGTTCTGAACGGCTGCATCATCGACTTTACGCGATGCGCACAACTACTTTGTTTTGCACTCTTCAATATTTTTTACTGTTTCCCCTGTTTTCTTCAAGATTCTTTTGACAATTGACCAATATTCCCCAATAGGACGTAGCTCTGGGCTATTGGGTGGATTGCAGTCATGAGGTAAAAAATTGATGTTATTTGCATTATACCACGGCAATGTGTCCTTGGCATAGTGGCAGCTGGTCATGTCCGCCTAGAACAGTGGCCTACTACCTTATATGTTGATAACTGACAGAAGACGCTTTTTGAGGCTCTCATCCCGATAAACTTGATCATTCATTGTCACGGATGGGAAAAAGGGCTACTCATACGACCACAGGGACAAATAGCTTGCCAAAACATGTTGTTTTTTGGAAATTTGGACTTCATTTCCAACTTACAGCTTTCAGGGGCATCTTGACGACTTGCAGCAGTATACAAATCTTGACCTGCAATACATTTTCAGTTTTTAAATCAGCAGGTTTCGTAGTCCATAACAATGCAGTTGTATTTTTTAATTTGGAATTCATACAACTTCCGACTGCGGGATTTCGTTGTAACATTCTACTTTGCGCCTCTGTCTAGAGCTCCGTGAAGTTGGCACCCGACCTTGATGCATTTTGATAAAATACCTAGAATATGATAGATTTAACTCTCAGGAGGATTGTAGTAAGTTTCTTTTTGTTTGTAGTTGAAAAATAAGTGCGTAATGCGTTTTTTTAAAAATTCATATGAAGCTTTTTACAGCTACAGCTTCAATTTTAATAAATTCAGGTCCAGAATCGTTTGTAGTTGATTGTAGCTTAATTTTATTTTATTTTTTGTTGAAAAATAAAAGCGTAATGCGTTTTTCAAAAATTCATAAGAAGCTTTTTACAGCTACAACTTCAATTTTAATCAATTCAGGTCCAGAATCATTTGTAGTTGATGTAGTTTTAAATTTTTTTTTTAGTTGAAAAATAAGTGCGTAATGCGTTTTTAAAAAAACTCATATGAAGCTTTTTGCAGCTACAGCTTCAATTTTAACGAATTCAGGTCCAGAAGCGTTTGTAGTTGATTGTAGTTTTAAATTTTTTTTTTAGTTGAAAAATAAGTGCGTAATGCGTTTTTTTTTAATTCATATGAAGCTTTTTGCAGCTACAGCTTCAATTTTAATGAATTCAGGTCCAGAAGCGTTTGTAGT
>NW_023458557.1:54983777-54998441 GCF_013731165.1 Rhagoletis pomonella
CTACAATCAACTACAAACGATTCTGGACCTGAATTTATTAAAATTGAAGCTGTAGCTGTAAAAAGCTTCATATGAATTTAAAAAAAAAACGTATTACGCACTTATTTTTCAACTACAAACAAAAAGAAACTTACTACAATCCTCCTGAGAGTTAAATCTATCATATTCTAGGTATTTTATCAAAATGCATCAAGGTCGGGTGCCAACTTCACGGAGCTTCAGTCTAGCGCTGTTTGAGCTGTAGAGCATCTCAATGAAGCTTTCCGCTTTACCTCTTGTACGAAAAACTGCGATCTCCGTACGGATTTTACAACATAACGCGACAAAACCTCCGGATCTCGCGAAAACGCACTGAGGACCTTCCCAGCACTGTTTTTATCACTTTGGCCATGCTAACACCCGCTCCCTGGTTTTCTCGTAACTGCCAGGCCTTATTTGTATCGATTAAAACCAGGCAAACTGTCTAAGAGTGCAATCTTAAGTTTTTAGCAATTTTACGTGTACTTAATTCAAATGAAATTTCTTCTACATCCAACTAAGGTCATGGTCAACTTATGGTATTTCAATTTCAAAATATTGAAATCTTTTTGGGTAAGTTATAAGCTTCCCAAAGTGTCGCAGTTTTGGTGTGTTCACCCTTTACCTTTTCAAAAGCGAAATAAAGTCAACAAAAATTTGGAAATAAAGTCACTGACGCTATTTCCTCATTCAAATAAACAATTTTAAACAATTATTGAGACATTACAAAGCAAAATGAAGTGTGCCGTGGCAAAGTGTAATAGTGAATACAAAAGGAAAGCGTGCGATATAAGTTTTTTTTTCGTTTCCTACGGACGCAAATCTGGCGAAAACTGGAAGCAGTTCTGCCGGCGAGGAGATGCATTAAACACCAAATCGAGCTATGTGTGTATGAAGCACTTTACTAGTGAAGATATTGAAAATAAGACACAGTTCGAAATGATTTTTTTATTATAAACAAAGATGCTTGAGGCAAGTATTGGGTTTACATATTTATATTAAAACAGAGGAAATTGTAGGTAGAACAAGATAAAAGCTAATACATGTGTACATATATATGTCGCTTATGTTTGTACATTTAGACAATAGTCCGTCATAACAATTGTAATATGTTTTTCAGTATTTAATTTTAGTTTAATTTTTAACTAATATGTATAATGTATAAATGCAAATCTGTACACATATAATTGTAATTATACTTATACATACTCTAATAAAATAAACAAGACTATTTACATGCTTGATTCTACATGGAACTATGTTGGCATTTCTTTGGTGAGTTCTAGTAGGTATATTTCCATGGCGAATGTAGACAGTTGCTGGTTTAGTTTGCTGGCAATGGCATACATACAAAACGTACGTACCTAATACAAAACAGTGTCCAAATTATTATAAATTTAAAAGCTCAGCTTGAATTATGTTTTACTTACATAGAATAATTATTTCCAAAGAAGCCACACTCAAGCATCCTCTCGGAAATGGTACAAAAGTCATCAAATAAAAGCTGTGGAGTTAACAACTGTGGAGTTTATGGTGGTTGGCTACCGTCCATAAATATAAATATGCACTCTGCATGGCACTCTGCATGGCTTTTTACAATGGCGAGTCCCAAAATTCACTTTGCTGCACACCTTCCTTTTGGTCTTCATGAAATTGCAAACACTGTTAACACATCCAGTTTTTCATGTGCTAAAAATCGTACTTATCTAAATGGCTACATGTCCAAAATTATTGCTACGTATTCCTAATTAATCAATCTTTGTATATTTATTGATTCCTACAAAATTGGGCCATGTAATATTAAAATTAACACATTTCTCTGCACTGTTTACATATTTTTATATGCGCTTTGGCATTTCTCTCTCGCAATTGCACCAAGAGCGCAAAAATTACGCTCAAAAATCCTCTCTCATTGGTGCAATCTTGTATTCTATCATTATTGATTGCAGAGGACTGGAACATGGCACCGAGATGTGTACGCAAAATTAATTCCATACTCATGGAGAAAAATTTGCGTTACTCGAAAAGGGGACATGGTACCTCCCGTACAAATTGACTGTTTTATACTGCATATCTCTAGAGGTGTTCATTGTAGAGTACTGCGACTTGGTACTGGGGTATGTAAAATCAATTCGAAATTCATGGAATAATATTAGGGTTATAAGAAAAAGGGCCATAGTACTTCCTGTACAAATTGACTTTTTCTTGCCACATATCCCTGGAAGTGTTTGTGGAAGAATACTGGAACTTTTTATGGAGTTGTGTATACAAAATGTATCAATTGCTCATGGAAAAGTGTGAGTTATTAAAAAAGGAGGCATGTCGCCTCCCATTTATACTAAAAATTTCTTAATACATATCTCTGGAAGGATAGAAAATATCTGGAATTATTTTAAATTTGTTATGGAGGTTTATTTTATAAGTGCCTACTGACAGAAAAAATTTCATTTAATGGAAAAGGGAGAGCCGGGTTCGGCCTTATAATCTAGAGCTCTCATTATGCATACATAACTCTTGAGGCATTTGCTACAGTAATGAGAAGTGGTATTTTATAAAGGCCAGGTTACTAAATTTGAGTTGGAAATATTAGAACCCGCCGTGGCATCTCCAAGAAGGTTACACGTTCACGCGTCGTATCCCTGAAACCATTTTAAGGTAAACTTAGAGGGACTTATATCTTTCGTATGCCAAGCGCGCGACGAGGTTTTATAATTTCATAGTTTTAAACGGCCTAAATACCTTAACCCGCTTAAAAAATAACGATCTATAACGAAATGGGCACAGAAATAAAATATAACATCATTAAATTATTTTTCATATTTGTATAAAAACGTGGGGTGAAACCCGCGGGTATAAGCTAGTTTGTATATTAAATCTATAAATGGCCCCCTCTCACCCCCCTGTAACCGTCACAGACTCTAAGACACCATTAACATTTTTATTTGAATAGTAGGAGGTACAAGCATTATATGTACTACTTAAGTCCCCTTTTGACTTAAGTGATTACTGCTTTCCACCACAAATCTATGTACATACGTATGTAAATATACGTGAATGAAAGAAAAAAGAGCAAAGCTAAAACTTTAATCAAACCAAATCTTCATTTTCTTCATCATTGAAAATCAGACCATTTTCAATGTCGCATTCAAGCCTTAGGTGTTAGTGATTAAATTGGATTTCAATGATTACAACAGGCGATGTTACATAAACATTCATCCTAACATTCTTGAAACATGTAAGTGACTACAAAAAAAACCTTATCTGTCTCGACAAAAATTTTCCACGTAACCTTGTGGTTTTGAAATAATTTTGAAAGATGCGTAGCAATGTGCGTTAAATGGAAATATTATTGATTCGGTTATTAACCAATAAAATTTTATATGTGCAGTTACAGAAAAAGGCACCTATACGGGGGCTCCGATACAATCTATATGAGCAAATCTAAAAAACAGGAACACTTTCAAAACAGTTTAACTTTCTAATTTGTGGGCACACCTATGTTTTATATATGATTATATTCGTAATCTCTTAATAAATCGATAAATATAAGTGTAATTCATTTTCATCAAGTGCTTCAAAAGTTCGACGAAGATAAACATTTAGATCGCTGAAATAGAAAACAAAATAATACCCTGGCTTCGAATTACGCTGTGCAAGTTGTAAAATTTTGAGCAAAGTTTTTGAAAGTTGAACTCACTTAATTGGGATTGCGATTGGCTTCACATTTAAGTAAGAGCAACTATCAGAACATTTGATATCACGCTCGAAATATTCTGACTACACGAAGGTAGCATCATTAAAAGTAGTAAATCAGGGTTTTACACACTTCTAGAGATAGTTTTCAAAATTGTGAAAAGTTGAGTTACAAAATTTGAGTTACTTGTCATTTTGTTATTTTTTTGGGGCACACTTTAGTTACCTACTACAAATTAAGTGTACACATAAGTACTAATTGCCCACCAAATTTCAAACCAGTATATGGTGTGCTTCAAAAGTTATGACATAATTACTTTTTCACCTCTTAAAAATTACACAAAAAATTCACTTGTTTTTAATATTTTTACAACGCTTTTATCAACTTGCAATGTTGTATATCCAGACTACCATACTATAAAAGGTATTTATGTCAAAGCTAGTCTAGATATCAACCTCGTCGTAGGTATCATCTCAAAGACATACAATTAGAAAAACTCTAGAGATAGATGACGCCTCGCCAGAAGAAGTTAAAAATATGCACTACATACGCTACAGCGGAAATGGACGACACGCCATTTCTTTAAATGAAATTAATTGCTGCTATATGTATGTATGTACATATGTGGGCATATACTAAATGTGAGCAAACAACATTTTGCTTGCATAGTCTTCTGTTCTTTTAATGTACCACGCTTTTACAAATGGACTAAAATTAGAAAATAATATATCTCAGTCCCATAGAACTTGTTTTGATAACTTTTGATTTTGAAATTTTAGCAAAAGTCATTATAAACAACGTGGAGCGCATGCAGTACAAAGCATTCGATTTCATTGACAATAGCAGGGTCTGCTAATTTTAAATATCGATTAGAATTATTAAGTATGGAAATAAACTTAATATCTAATCCAAGTGATTTTGGAATCAATCAAAACGAGAAAGGGGTGCTCTAGAGCGGTTAGTACCAATCGGTATTTTTCTACCTAATCCATAATAACAACAAAACATTACCAGATTAATTGCGCAGACACCAGCTGTAAGTGGTCGCCTTTCTCTTCCTGATAAAATATTTTGTCCGAGTTTAACATATACGTAAGTCGTTCCTTCTTCCCGCTAGCTGACACCAATTAGAAACACAGAGTCTCTCTTCACCTAATCTAACCAACGCATGATAACTTTTCTAGCTAAGTTAAAAACAATCCTACAGTTAAAATGTTGGGCGAAAAACCTTCGTCTATAAATCGCAAGTAATGTTAATTTAATTTTACTGCAAAAATAATTTGTTTGAGTTTTCAAATTTGGAAAAACCGCAAGAACCCAAGACTAGTCACCATACTTTTACGCTTTTGTAAAAAGTGTGCCTGAGCGGTTGTTTTCATATTGTAAGTGTAAGCTTCGCAGGGATACCAACACTGGCGGATACAGGGGAGGGGTGATGGGGCGACCTCCCCCTTCCCCCCCCCCAAATATGCTAGAAAAAAATGTCGGTTAAAATATATTACCTCAAACGAGAAATTTGAAAACAAATTAAATTTTTTTTTTAATAATTTCATTTCATTTTTTTAGGCATGCCCAAGATTATTTATAGAATAAGAAAGCATGTAAATCTCACAATGGGTATGCAGTGGTGGATACAGGGGTGGGGTGAGGGGGGCGATGTCCCCCCCAAAGATGCTGGAAAAAATTGTGGTTAAAATATATTAACTCAAACGAGAAATTTGAAATACAGTATATTTTTCTTTTAGCTCAACTTGCCAATTTAATGTTAGTGCTGTATTGAATATTCTTCGGTAAGAGGTTGAGCGAGAATTGGTATTAAAATTACTAAAATATTATGACAGAGTTGGAGGTTTAAATTAAAGACCGTGAGAAGAATGTGCATGAGCTCATTATTTTCTTAGCGGTATTTTCAAAGCTAATAGGAATTTGCGAGTAGTGAATATTATAATATAATATAATATTATTATAAGTGGTGTCCAAAAAGTGTTCACGACCAACTATAATTAAGAGAAATGTGTTTGCTCTTATTCCCACCATTATTGTTATCTCTTGTTTGCATTGTGCAGAGTAAAATTAAAAAAAGATATTAAAATAACAATGTTAACGCGCGAGAATTCTTGCTCCCGCACAGCATGTTCCCCGGACACATACTGTTTATCTTCTTTGCCAGTTGAAGTTACAGTTGAATTTCGGTCCAGACCATCGGTTACCATAGCATCACGCACCAAACTCTGTACTAAGGTTCGATCGCAAAAGTATGGTTCAGCTTTGCGAGATCCTTGAACATTATTTAGATGTTGGGCAAAATGGCCGACAGGACCATGCATGGCGTGGTGTGGTTGCGGTGGCTTTGGGCGCACCTGCAGAGAAAAAGAAATTTGGTGGTTAAAAACAAAAGTTTGGTGTGTTTAATAATGAAATGTTTTTGATTGAGTTTCAGAGGTTCGTTGCGCTTTCTTCGAACAAATGGCCTTATTATTCAACTTGCTTACCGACATCCACTTCCAGCCTGGCCGACCTGCACGACCCAAGAAATGTAACACCTGCTCTTCGGGTGAGCCAAAACTTAATTCTTGTTCCCGAGAGGCTGGCAGATATTCGCCCGAGCTTTCACGCTCTTTCTCTAAATCACTAACACTGTTGTACTCACAATACACCCAATCGGGGTGTACGCGCCAATTATCTCCTTTGAAGTATTCTGTCACTGTGCGAAAAGATGAAGATATATGAATATTATTGCCACGATTTTTATGATATCGAACTCCTTTACCATTTCGGCGGGAGTGCCGTATTTCTTGTTGGGAGACTAATTCATGGCTTCCATATTTTTCAGGGAGTACAACAGCTAAAGTGAATGGCGTGTCTTCAATAGGTCCATAAAAATACCTGCAATGTGTAGATTGAATATTAGTCTAATTTGTCTTGGTGATCTAAAGTAGATAGATTTGGTAAATAACCTTTACCTTTGCGTACGCGCCGTTACACGTTTCATACCATCAAAGTGGTTGAATACAGTGAATTCGGTTTCACCTTCTTTGGGCATAAGCATGTCATTGCGCATCTGTAGACGTATAAAAGTCGTTTTAAATCTCACCGCTTATTAAAATGAGTTCAGCGTTTTCTCTCTCTACTTACATCTCTTATTCATTTCGACAATTTCATGCTCATTGCCCACTTCGGTTTCCGGCAGTTCCAACTACGTTATGTCGACCGACGTGTACCGCGGCCGCAACTGATCAATATATTGATTACCATCACTCATAGGACGCAAATCTGGATGATACAGTACACGTTCATTGTTATCAACGATAAACGAATATCCATTCGGCCCCAATTTATGTTGCGGTATCATTTTTCGTATCTCCTCGATGGGCACATCGGTGCCTACAACACCGAGTAAATTAGCCACACGCACCGAATGGTTTCGTCTATCGAAGACCGGAGTTGAAACTGTCGTCACCAGCCGTCGCTGGTAGTCGGAGTCACGTGCCAAACCACCTGTCTTGCCGGCGACGAAAACTGGACTCCAATGTACTGGATGATCGGCCTGATACATAATCATGGGCCGTGCCATAACTAGTGCATAATCGATAACTTTCTTGCGAGCATCCTCCATATCATTGATTTGCACAAAGAATCCTTTGTTGGAGCAGGCCATTTCATGCAAGTTGCTGCGAATACTCGAATCGGAACCGATCAAATATGTAAAAATTCGTACGGGCATATGAGGCCAATTATATTGCTTGATTATGTCGCTATGGGTTTCAGATGTACTCTCGGTAATGAGCATAATGGCTTGATTACATTGACTGCCTTCGCCCGACTGGTTGTACTGGAGGGAAAAGAAAATATAGTCAAATGTTTAATGTGATGAATACTAAATGAATTTTGAAGTCGAGCCTAGTAAATGTGTCGCAATTTTAAGAAAGGATAATACCAAAAATTTTTCATAAAATAGATACGTATGTGAGCGGTTTTAAAAAGGAACCTAGAGGTAAACCGATATAAAGCATAAAACTGTAACTAAAAGAACAACTCAGTCAAACAGTGTTTGAACTACAGTGTTGTTCCAACTAAATTCTAGATGTAAGTATGTATATACCAGGGGTGGGCAAGGCCGAGGCCGAAAAGAGCCACATGTAAATTCTAAAAGCTACAAAGAGTCACAAAAAATACAACAAAAACAAAAATTTTATTTTTAAATAAAATTATTATTAGAAATGAAAAACATTAATTTTACTATTATTCTAATGTGCGTAAGATTGATTTTAAAGCAACTTCAAAAGATCCCTTTGGCCAAATTTTCTGAATCTGGTTTTACGTCAGTTAAAGCCGTTTGTAACAATTCTGTTAAATGTTGGTTAGTCAATAGGTACGTTCGTTTAAAATCTCCAGTAAAAAATGTCCAACACCGATATTCCGGCGAAATGTCATATGTTCTCTCACAGGAATAAATATCCAAAATAGTACGCGAACAGAAAATTTGCAGAAACTTGCAAGTTAGACGAACAGCTGATATAAATTTTGTTTACATTCAAAATTATAAAATTGAAAACGTAATAAAACAAATCCCGAAGTCTTATCCTGAAACAGTTCACTGACTAAACGAATAACTACTTACTTCTTACAAGTTTAATTAGTGGCACTTTACTATTTTAACTTCCAAACCAACAAATTCAATTTAGGGATTTGCGTAAATTTCAACCAGCTGTTTTTGATCAGCTGTTTCCTTGTTGGCAAAAATTATTCCAGCAGAAATTAGCGGCTTTCCCTCAAAATTAAATGTATTTTGCTCTCTCGATTTCCCCTACTTTGCAAGTTTTTTGGGTATACGAACACAAAAAGCTTATAGTTTTTATAACTTTTAATAATTATAAGGTGCGCGAATGCAACTGACGTGAACGGTATTCTGACTTTACGAATTTCACTGTAGAATACAAAGACTCACAGTTATACGTTGTAACAAAAAATTTAAAATAGCTCTGATCCAGTACTCCATGAACTTACAGGATTTTACACGAACTTGCAGGAAGTTGCAGAAAAAATGTTCCCGTACTCCAAAATCCTCCAAAATTCTGTAAATGAGAGCGACTTTTGGAGAGTTGTGTAGAGAATGAAGTTGCAAGATTTTACCCGAACTTTTTCTTCTGGTAAAATCATGAAAAGTGTCAAGCAATCACTGGTTGACGTTTTAACAGGAAAAATGGATTTTTTGTTCCCGTACTTTTTGTTGTTACTCACTGTTTACTCTCACTTCAGAGAGTAATTTTGCTGTTTGACAGTTTTACAGGATTTTTCACGAAATGTATTGGATCAGAGCTAATGTGCGTCACGCAGCTGTTTTCACCAGCGGATATTTTAAATCTGGTAATTGTTGCCGGAATCCAAGCAATGGCAAAGCTTTATGTTGCATTTCCTGTGCCTTATCTTCTTTTAATTCCAAAAACTCCAAATTTTCTTCGATTTTCTTAGAAAGGAGTTTTTCGGATATTACAAATTCATCCTCAATTATGTTACATAAAAAAGGTTTTATGAAGTATTCAAACGTAGATTTAAATAACTTCAAATCGGCAAATCTTTTTTCAAAATCTGCTTTTAAATCATGTGCAATATTTTTTTCTTGCCATGGAAAATGATGAGATATTCTACTAGATATTGCCTTTACTAACTGGGCAGATAAATTGTTCCCCACTTTACGGCAACGACAAAGTGAAACTTCACTCCATTCGTCATAAAATTTCAAAGGTTGTCAATGTAACACAAGCAAATAAAGAGCAAGAGCATATGTGTAATGTGTAAGCAAGCATTCCGAAATCAAAGCGAGACAGCCCCTCCAGTACTGCTGGGGTCAATCGGTACGTTTGAACAGCTACTGCACCGACTCCTAGGTAAGTATCTACTCTATTAACCCGTGGTAGTGCAGTGCAGAGTCGAACCAGTCGTAAGCAGGATAGGGAAAAACTACAACAGAGGGCGCCCATAAATTACGCAAGTGACTACTTTAGTAACTCCCGGTAGTGCAGACAGAGCCGATGATGACTACCGCTTAGGACATTGTTTTGTGAAAGTAATTGATGAAATACGCTTCAAGTAGTCGGTCGGTAATTGACGGAGTTTATCAGGTAGCTACCGATGCTTTTTTTATTTATTCGTTGCGTTGCGAAATTCCGTTTACTGATAGAAACACAAAATAATAAACAGAACTTTTGCAACGATTCGTATGAATAAAAAGGATTTTCTGTTCGTTTCAAAGGCAGTTAAAAAATGCGTATAATTTTCATCACGAAATTGATATCATAAATTTTGTGTTTCTAGTTCAGTTTTCGTCACTCGAAAATTTTACCTCAAGGAGGTGTTTTATTTGATATGTAAAGTATACACTAACCATTCGTGCAAAAATATTTTAGTGCACTCTATCCCATAAAAAAGTACGAATGTTTAAACATTACCGTGGATACGCGAAACCACTACCGACGTTGGAACGCACCGCCTATAAACCTGGGCCCGTTCATCGTTGCATGCTTATCTTTTTATCAACATAAGTATCTTATAAATGATTGGTACTTTATGAATGGAACATTTTTTAATTAAATACGTTTCCTAATTTTGTTATTTAATTACAGCGTTGATTTTTTTTATATTTTTACAATTACATATTCTGAGTGGCTTGAAAAAATCTTACATTCTAAACAATTTGAAGCTGAGGGTTTGTAGTAATGAAACTGGTGTGTCCACTTGATGGTTTTGGCTCTAGGAAAACGTTTCGCCAACACCTTCTCATGTTTTTTATATTCAGCTAAAGTACAAAATCAAAATCAGTCGAACAATATTGGGTCGAAAGAATAGTTTTGTCCTGTAGACTAGCGCAGTATGCATTTTTTAACGCAGCCACCAATGCCATCGCTTCTTTTACGTGGGCAGTGACACTGATATACGCGATTCTCATTTGTTTAACGGACGCGTACTAGAGGTGTACAATATCAGAAATGCAGTAATGAATCAAATTCACTTGACAGTAAAAAAAGTGAAATCAATGCTTGCCCGCCATCAAAACAAACACTGTAGTGTCGCTGCTAACTATAATTCCTGCAATGACAGTATTTGTTTGCTTACTGCAAATACTGATTTACACTAAAGAGAGCAAAGTAACGGGGCAGCACAGCGAGTGCAGTAAAACAATTGGGTGTGAAGTGAACGGCAGCAGTGTGTTCCATGTTAGTCATTTTGTGTTAATACGCCGTGATATTAGTATCAACTATTATTTTATAAACAGCATTTCAAATCATTTATGCACACCTCTAGTCTGTACTCAAGATTCTCAGAATTTAGGAGCCTCATGATTTCGAAAATAAATTTAGGCACTGAGATTTCAATAATTATTAATATAAAGAATTAATCGTAAGAATTATTAACATATGTAATAATAATATACCTATATGCTTTTTAAAACGTAAGCATGCAACGACGAACGGGTCCAGGTTTATGGGCGCTGCGTTCGAACGTCGCTAGTGGTTTCGCGTATCCACGATAATGTTTAAACATTCGTACTTTTTTGCCTTCCTTTTATTAGCTCGGGATGTAACTATGTAATATTGATGCGCCTAAAAGATGCAGCGATTTGTATTCTCAAGTTACATACCTGATTACAGTACGAATATACGAAATAGTTTTTTAAACTATAATTTTGTTATGGGATAGAGTGCACTAAAATATTTTTGCACGAATTGTCAGTGTATACTTTACAGAATAAGATCGTAAAATTTTTCAGTTAAATTGTCAATTGTTTATTGGTAAATTTATTATTATTTAAGCGAGCCACGCTAAAAGGATGATGGCCTCAAGGCCTATTTTTTATTGATGAGACAAGTTAAAAAAAACGAGGCAATGCTGCCGATTCTTGGTTCAAAACAAGTCTGTTTATTTCAGTGCATGAACTCTGCTTTTACAATAAATTTTACATTTCTCCTAAAAATCTAAGACACTCCCAATTTTAAGATACTTTTCCATAATTTATTATTTTGTAGTTTTGCATTTTCTAAATGTTCTTGTAGTAAAGTCTCATTGCTTTTCTTTTACTCTAATTAAATTTATATTGACTTCTCATATATTGAGAAATATCAATTGTGAAACCAATTGTTTCACAGTTGCTCTACAAAGTTCATCGTCTTGAGAAAATACAACACTAGAAATGTCTTCACAAAAGTGACTCACATGTGCAAGCTGCAATATGATCGTTTCTACAAAGCAAGTGGCCGCTAACGCTTTGCCCAATTTGTGACATATATATGAGTCATAACTCTTTTTGCTTGCATTCTTAACGTTGTTGTTAAGAACGTTATTCTTTAATATTGCAGTCACATGTGTGTTTACATTACTGACCTTACTTACTAATTATTTGTAGACACACAACACCCTTACCCTATAAAAAAAAAGATTTTGTATCATAATTGACAAAATTATTTTTATATTATAATTTTACATACGTTTATATACTTTTACATATTTCTAGCTTTTATTAGATTATTATTGTGTGCTTCTTTTTCTACATTGTCCATAATTATAGTACTGTTAGATCCGTTTTGTGATATAATTTTAAAAGGACCTTTAAAAGGTTTATCTAATTTTTTTTCTTATTTTAAATATACGTCGTCTCCTGTTTTAAATTTTGGTTTGTTAATATATTTTTGTGTATTGGAGTTATGTTGTTTATTTTTTAACAATTTTTTTTTGTGCTTGATTATGTGCATATCTTAGTTTAATTTTGAATTCATTTATATAATTGTCTAAATTGTAGAATGATTCTTTGCTTTTAATAATTTCACAAGGTAAAGAGCATAATTTACCATATACTAATTCAAATGATGTATAGTGAGTCGTGCTATGTGGAGTGGTGTTGTACGAGTATGTGTAGTATGGTAATAGTTCATTCCAGTTATCCTTTCCGTCCATTGTCATTAAGAAGTCATTTAAAACTCTATGGTTTCTTTCAACTGTACCTAAAGTTTCATAATGGTATGGTGTTGATGTTACTATGTCTATGTTCATTAGTTTACAGATATTTGTCAATAATTCGTTCGTAAATTCAGTACCTTTGTTTGTTTTTAATTTCCTAAAACAACCATATTTTAAAATAAACTTTTCTACTATTGTTTTTGCTACACTCACTGCGTCTTTTGTTATCAAAGGAAACGCTTCTACAAATTTTGTAAGTTCGCATTGAATTGTTAGTATATATCTGTATGTATTGGATGGTCTAAGAGGACCAACTGTATCTATTATTACAACATCAAATGATGTATTTGGTGTCTCTGTTATTGTCAACTTTTCTTTTGTATATTTAATAATTTTTACCTCGTTACAGATTTTACATTTGTTAATATGGTTTTTAACCATTTTATGCATGCCTTTTCACACATATTTTTGTTTGAGTT
The DNA here is from genome assembly GCF_013731165.1 of Rhagoletis pomonella. NCBI lineage: Eukaryota > Metazoa > Arthropoda > Insecta > Diptera > Tephritidae > Rhagoletis > Rhagoletis pomonella. Next base: position 54,996,921 of record NW_023458557.1, read on the forward strand.
TTCCTGTGCATCGTCTTATGCCGCAATGGCCTGCTGTTTTTGAGTCATGGTAGCTTTCTATTAATTCTTTAATTTCTTGTTCATTTTCTATTCTTTTCGGTGGAATATATAACAGTATGTCTAGACAATCTTCGATTTCATTTTCTTGTGTTTCATTAAAAATTTCTTTAAATCTATGAATAGATATATTTTTAAATATTTCATCATCATTCGCTAGCGCTAGTTTACTTATGGGTTCATGCTTTGCGTGAAATAACAATTTTTTCAAAATCAATTTTAACTCTGATAATGTCTTATGATCAGGGAACGGATTTTTAGGACCTAAAACCTATAAAAAAGGCAAAATAAAATAGTGAAAAAGGCAGGAAAAGGCACTAGGTGTTGCAAAAAAGGCAAAAAAAGGCAGAACGAAATAGCGGAAAAGGCAGGAAAAGGCACTAAAAAAAGACAGAAAATACGAAGAACAATCAAAAAATACATTTATTTTAGAAATGTTTATATTATAAGTAAAAAGAGAAAAACTATGAACTAGTTTCATTATACGAAAAATTTGTACTTTGAATCTTTGACTATTTTATCCTTTCGAGTTTCTAACTCATAAAACTTTAATCTGTATAGTTGTAGTAACATTGAACCACAAGATGCATTTTGAAGTTTTCTGGCAGCATTTTCATTCGATTTTCGCGAAGAAAAGCCTTGAATGTACTAAATGTGTTCTCGACGTAAGTTGATACAAGCGGCGCCCAATTTAAACATGGAACGTTTGAAACGTTCATATTATCAGGAATAAGGGCGTTTCCCTCGCCCTTTACAATTTTATCTACACCCCTTATCGTCTCCAAGCCTTCGTTAGCTGCACATTGGCGATACCTGCCTTAAAAATTGTGCAACTAGTATCAATTATCAAAGAAAGTATTACGTTTACCTGCACTGGCCCTACAATTACCTAATTTTACAAGCTACAAAAAAACGCTAAAGTGTAGTCAGAACGATGAACAAATGAGGTAAGCGAAAAGCCATACCTAAAATCAGCAGCAGAAGTTCTTGGTAAATGGGACGACGAATATGCTTCTCCGCATTCTGACTACACTTCTAGCTAGTATGGCTACTTCAGAAGAAGTATCATGAATGAAAAAGACTGATAGGTCTAGCACTTTTACACGTACACTTTGGGCCAGTTTTTCAGTGCATGGTCGTGGTTTGAACTTAGTTTAAACGCCCGAGCTAACGCTAATCTAAGCTTAAACTGCCACTGAAACTGGCCCTTAGATATTGAAATTGACACTGAACTGATAATACAAAGATTCCCAAAAGGAAAGCGCAAAATTGGGTTAGCAATTTAAGAAAAGAAAAGAAAAGAAAAGAAAAGAAAAGAAAAGAAAAGAAAAGAAAAGAAAAGAAAAGAAAAGAAAAGAAAAGAAAAGAAAAGAAAAGAAAAGAAAATAAAAGAAAAGAAAATAAAAGAAAATAAAATAAAAGAAAAGAAAAGAAAAGAAAAGAAAATAAAATAAAATAAAATAA
>NW_023458557.1:54998541-55024669 GCF_013731165.1 Rhagoletis pomonella
AAAGGAAAGGAAAGGAAAGGAAAGGAAAGGAAAGGAAAGGAAAGGAAAGGAAAAGAAAGGAAAGGAACGGAAAGGAGAGAAAAGGCCTGGAAATAAAGTGGATGAATACTGATTTGAATGTGAAATAAAAGATTTAAACAAAAAAAATTAAAATTTTTCTCCCTTCTCTATCTTGTTGGCTAGATTAATATTGAGAATAAATTATCGCGCTACAAAGTGGTTTAAGGTTGAGATTGAGATTTATCATTTATAGAATATGAATAAAATATGAGAGGATAACTTTCCATAGTGTAATATTGAATTGGCATCATCATAAATAAATATTAAATACTCCCAAACAACATACCCGTACATATGTATGTATCTAAATCAAAACGTAATATCCAAATTTTAGTAGCAAAAACGAACAAGAAATTAATGAGAGATTTTTCACTTCCATGATGCGGTCGAGACGGACCAATTTTTTCCCCTCTCACATTTATCTTTTTACAGAAGATAGTTACTTTGTGTAACAACATCAAGGCGCACGCCACCAATCGGAGGAGAAGCTCGCCCAAACACTAAAATATGTGTAAGCGCCAATCTTTTATTACTTTAGAGAAGGAATTGATTACAATAGACTTAGACCACAAGCTAATTCATTAAGAATATGCAATCGATCTATATGGTATCGAGCTTAAATATTGTATATTCATAACCAATACATATGCACATACATATGTACATATATATGTAGTTATACTCTCTTTATAAGTAAGCACGTCAGAACTCCTATGTTAATAAATCATGTCTGGCGTATTTTACTAATTATGAATACATTGCACTTTTAGCAGCCGCCGTTGTCGTTACCGCTATTTATGATCAATTATTACCGTGTAGGTGATAATAAAGTGTTAAAGGTAATTAGCATTGGCCGCTGGTGAGTAATTACTACTAGTACGCCGCGATTGTAATGCGGTGCAAAGATCATTTCTGTGGCAAACTGTTGAGTGATCCACTAACGTTGGTTTAACGCCGGCACTAATCTGTATCGCTAGAAATTTGTGTCAGCAATTAATGGGTGGATGTGTGCACTGGAGTGTTCTCGCTCAGCCGAATGGAAGGAAGATCGATGAACGAAGTGCTATATGAATTTTACGAATATCTGCACGCGTTTCTGCCGAACAAACTCCGGAGACGTTCGCTTGTCCATCGGTTAAAGCGATTGTTCATAAATGTTGGCAAATGCGTTAGAATGTCAATATGCCAAATATTAAGCGAACGATCTTTTATTTATATAGCATTTTATATTAAACATAATATATACATACATATGTACATCGGCGTAGCCAGAATGAAATTTTAAGCTGGCATTTCAGGGTACTATTTTATATATATATAAGGAAAATTTGAAAGTTAGGGGGGGGGGGGGGGGGGGGGTGGGCTCGAGCACCCCCCTGCCCCTACCTGGCTATGCCCATGCATATGTACATACATAAGTGCACATATTCTCAATGAATATCCTCACACATGGTTATCTACATTAAAAAATACTTACATATGGGTGTTTCCATCGGAAGGTCCACCGGGACAAAAAAAATAAAAATCTTATATCTAACGTATTTACGGGCCGATTTGTCTGCTTTTTAAAATATATACTGGCTATATAAGTAAAATCATGTTTACGTAAAATGATCTTCCTAGGTGGCGCCAAGGTTGAGATATTTCGAAAACCCGTATTTATGGTCCGATTTGGTTTGAATTTGGCGCATGTAGTTGAACAATAATAACTCATAGATTTCTAACAAATTCACCCTGAATTGGCGCTGAAGTCAAAACACAAAGTATATTCTACATAAAATACATGTTTTATTTGCGCTAAAAATTCATTTAAAAGCAATATTACCAAAAATATAACGATGGAAATTTATGTCACATGACGTTTCACACTTGAGGTTGTCAAAGAAAATTGAAACAAGGTGCATTAATTCAAAAAACTCTAAAAACAACTAGAATTGCTCCAAATCATATTAAAATAAGTTTCATGAAAATAGCCATCCACAATTCGCAGAGTTTTGCGATTTTGTAAGAAAAGAAAAAATCTACTTCCATTTTTTGTCACGTAACGACACTCTCTTTAAATGCTTATACTTCAGGACCGAGCAGTTCGATTGTTTTCATTTTTCGGTTAAATATAGAGCTAATTATGTGCTATACAATGGCCCAAAAAATTAAAGAAAACAAATGGTATTCCTTGTTTTTATCACATTGAAGCGTACGACTGTCACGTATGCGACGTATAGAAATACCCATGTGCGTTGAGTATACATTTGGGGTGCTCTCAGCAACTGATTAGGTTACTCGAGTGCCTAAATTGTCAGGCTCTTGCAAACTTTATAACCCGAAAGATTTGTCATGCCACCGATCAGTGTTGAAGTTCACTGTCAACTTAGCCAATCAAATTACAAAAGATACATGTATAATTAAATATGAGCATTTCCACAGAATGGTCAACCAGTGGTGCGATTCACTACGAGATTTTAACACCTCTTGTTATTGTTAAGTCAGCTAAACGACAATTTTAACAATTTAGCTATTCGGTAAACGTTTCCCTAACAACATTCGTTAGTGCCAAATCAGCTGTTGTCGTTAACGATAACAAAGGCCGCTAATTTTACGACGTCTAGATTGGTGTTGTTAATAAAACGTAAAAGGTACGTTCTACAATTTTTTCGTATAAATGCACAGCACCGCTAGCAAAAAAATCAAAAATCAAAGGATTTTCAGCATCAAACTTGCACTTTATTGTATTAAAATTTAATGGACTACAAAACTGCATAAATAATTCTGTTATTATTCTTATTAAAAACTTGAAGTTTTACGAAAGTTTTTTGAATTTTGTTTAAATAATACACACACACATAGTACACTATTAAAACAAGAAAAATAAAGTAAATAGCACGATAAATAGTTCGTTAAAACTTGTCTATATGGATTCCGGTTATAATTTTCCAATAGGGCGTAAAGCATAAACTGGAAGTTAAAAGTTATAAGTCTATTTTTTTAATTTTGCAGGAACTGAATATGCCTTGAATTTAAAGGAATTGAATAATTAAATTTTTCAATTTAATACGTATACATCGCTTGTTAAAAGTATAAATATCTTATATGTATGTCCATATTTAAATATTTCTTTATTAATCATCATTACACTAGCATAATAAAATCAGTCCTAAAAATAATTACATATGTACAAAATGTGCATACAGTGATTCTTTTTAAATACATAGTAAGAATATTTTTAATGTTGAATGTTTTTCGTAAACTTTTTTTTACAGCTGCGAGCAAAATTTGGCAGAAAAATTCAAAATTATGTTGTTTGCTATTTATGTGTATTTATTTATTTTTAATAATTTTATTTTTAATAGTTCCTTCTACTATATAATAACAGAAACCACAAAAATAAAAGTTTCAAAGCTTGCACAAAATCCGACCAAAAAATCAAACTTAAAAAAAATGTTTATAAATATTTCGAACTTTTTATTCAGGATCTTTATAAGATTTACGGGTATGCAGTTTTGTAGCCCGTTCTTTTTTAGTCTGATAAAGTGCAAGTTTCAAGTCGCTAAAAGTTACCGTTGATTTTTTAGAATTTTTTCGTGGAGGGTGTTGCACTTTTTCTTCCATATAAAATGCTTGTCAACTTTGTGCACACACGAGCGCCTAGGCATATGCAACGGATTTGTGGCCATTAGCGGCAGCACAGTTAATGAATCGCACAATCGTTACTGCAAACAACAAAAATTGTTAGCTGACATCTCGACAAGTCGCATTGTTAAAAGTTAGTGAATCGCACTACAGGACCGAGAACTAAAATCAGCAATCAGTTGTATGGGAGTTATAAGTTATAGTGGTCCGATTTTGACGGTTCCGACAGATACATTCGCTTACCAAATTTCAGTGGTATATCCGGAAAATTGAGAGACTAGATTGCGTTCAAACAGACAGACAAATGGACTTGGATAAATCGCCTCAGTTTGACGTTGTGATCATTTTGGCAAACATTTATGTGGGTCTCTATAATCTTCTTCTGGTACTTCGGACCAAATTTATAATACAATTTCATGTTCATTAAAGGTTTAAAAAATGAAGGAAAATCTTCCGTTCGCGACCCGTACGTTCGCGACCGGTACTTAAGCTTATAAATAAAAAACTAATAGAGATATTTCAACGCGCAATTAGTTTGGAGGAAGTTACGTTATTCCATTTTAATATAAAATTAATCGCTTTAGAATATTATGTTCCATTTCACAGTTTACTGCATTTTTTAATTTGCAGCAACAACAAAAAATAGAAATCGAAAGATCATCCCTTTTGCACCAAAGATATATGTACATATGCACCTAGCAAAATGCTAACGAAACATAAAAAAAAAATAATATAAATTTATGTTTTCTTGTTTTTTGAACTTCAATGGCGTACGAACGTTCGGTGCGCAACCCTAGGAAATGCCCATATATGTATGTATAGGTGCAATCCTGTATTCCTCGGACTAAAACTAGTAAAACTGCCAAAAAATAGAAATTCGCTCAGAGCGAGAGAGTAACATTGGGATCGTTTCTAGTAAAAAATGGTAACTTCTGTCAACTTGAACATAACCTCCAAATTTTGGTTGTTAATTTTTGCTTATTTTGTATGTAAACACACTCAGCTCACACATGTAAATAACCAAAAATACTTTCAAATTCACTAGTATCAACTTAAACAAGTAATTAAATACTTTTCAACATTAATTAGCAGAGCACTTTTCTTCTGTTTACAATTTGGTTGCCAAACACACTACAGCTGATCGTTTGACACATTTGCCAGAATTTACCAGCAAAAAATTCTCGGACTAAAACTGGCAACTTCTGACAGAGAGAGAACCGTATTTACTCTCTTTCTTGACCTCTCACTAGTCAGAGAGCCAAGTACGGCATCGATTTCCAGTAAAATCTGACTGATTCTGACTATTTCTGACTAGTCCGGACTCGTACGGGATCGCAACTTATATGTATATATGTACATATACTTGAAGTTAACTACAAGCTAACTTGAAACTAGTTGAAAAGTAGTGCAGGAGTAATGCATACGTAATCGGTAGGTTTTTTTTTCTTTTAACAAGTTTCTATTTTTAAATATGCTCATACAAATTTTACCTTGAATACACTTTTTTGCTGCATTTCACAAATATTTTTTCGAATTCAGGAAAATTAGAATAAATATCGAAATTTATATTATATTATCATTTTGAAGTTATGTCTGACGGAATTCGAATATGGGACGACTTAGAGCGGAATATGCAATGATAAAAAATATGTAATGTTAAATAAAATAAATAATTAAACAAGTATGTAAATAAATTTTAAAAATAATTATTTTATTATAAAGATATATGTCCAAAAGTAGTAAGTTAAAAGTTAGTTGATATATAATGCAATAAACGCACTTATTCTTAATATTTCTGATTCTACTAATATGTATTAGTGAGCACCCATGTTAAGTTTTTGTTTTACTTTCAAATAGTGTGACGCTTAAACTGTCGTTATAAGTTGTAACATTCGTTTTCCAAAAAAAAACATGTAGATACGTGGTTAACGCAGAAACGAGACAATATGATACATATGGGTGTTTCCATACAGCCGTACGCGACATTCGTACGCTTATAGAGTAACGTAAATCTATCAAAAATAGAAGTTACAGAAAATAAAAGATTACGGTTATGTTGCAACCAAAGGGTACTGTGTTTGAGAAAAAAAATAACTTTGGTGTGGAAAATATCCGTTCAAAACCAGGTGATAACGTACGCGACAAAAAAAGAAGTGGTTTTAAGGCACATATACATATATGCGAAAGTCTGCGAATCATGAGAGTTTTTCTTTTCTTTAAAAATTCCTAAACCAAGCTAAATAACGTACCTTTACAATCCTTCCATTTTTTGATAGAAATTATCTGTGGTTAGTCTTTATTATAATTTTTTTAACATAACGTACGCGACAGATTTTTCCCCCATACCATATTTTTACTAGTAACATACTAAATTAAATTCTTTCAGTTCTTCTCTCCACCGTTTCGCGTTTTCAAAACCTTTTTCCGCCATCTGAATACGATATTTAAAGTTATAAAGCCGTTTGAATTCATTTGCTTGCATTTTCGGTTTAAATTTTCATGGAAACACGCATATAGGCGAAAGTCTGCGAATCATGGGAGTTTTTTTTCTTTAAAAATCCCTAAACTAAGCTAAATAATGTACCTTTACAATCCTTTCATATTTTAAGAGAAATTATCTCTGGCTAGTTTTATATTAAAAAAAACAATAACGTACGCGACAATTTTTCTCGTAAGTAATAAAATGTATTTATTGAGAACTCTTCTCGCCACCGTTTCATTGTTTTACAACTATTCTAAATAATTTAAATGGAAAATTTGCAGTTAACATTGGTTTTGATGTATTTGATTGAAATTTTCTTACTTACAATAACGTATGCGACAAACCTTAAAGGGTAATAAAATTTTTTTTACTTCGGTTGGAAAGAAAATTTTACTGTATATCTTGAACTAGAAGAATTCTCGCTTAAGAATTGTAATCTGCATTACCTGCGACTGCCAATATACAAATGACATAGACAAACAATGTTTTTGCATAACGTACGCGACATTAGACTACTATCAGAAGCAAATCAAAAAATTACCGTTATTCGAGCTCTAACTTCTCCTTTTTCTCATTTTTATAGTTAGTTGTTATTGCAAATTTGATTTTAAGATGTGATTGTAATGTTTCAAATCTCTTAATTTAGTTAATAGGAAAGAGAACTGAGAGAAAACTGAGTCGAAGAGACATTCAGTTTTACTCTTCCATTTTTGAGTTTTAAAATTCCAATAAGCTGAAATACTTCTATAATTAGCTTATTTTGTAAGGAGGACTTACCCAACATAATTATATTGGCTTATGAAAAGCTATCTTGGCTTGTATATTGAACAAGAGGCATTGCCATTCAGCATCAGAAATTTTCTCCTTCAGCCAATCAGAAAGATGCGAAAGCTTACTTTGACACTATTTGCAGTCAAACAACTGTCAAAATTAGGCTAACATTGGAAATAAGCTAATTTCGTTTTATTTGACCAAGATTTAGCTATTTGCTTGTGATGGTTGAATAAAACATGTCTAATATAAAAATTCGAGTATTTTTCTCTTATTAATTCGTCTTAAAAACCCTTTTCAGTTGTTTTTATTGTTTCAGTCCTGGTTGACATTTTCATGGAAACACCCATATACTAAAAATAAATATAATAAAAAAAAAACTTTTTAATATACAACGCTTTTATAAATTGACTAAAAAGTAGAAAATGATATTTCTCAGTCCCACAGAATTTGTTTTGATAACTTTTGATTTTGAAATTTTAGCAAAAGTCATTATGAACAATTAATGACATTGAAAACGAAAAACGTGGAGCGCATGCAGTACAAAGCATTCGATTTCATTGACAATAGTCAAACTACATAACATTCTACAGCGAAAGTACAAATTTGAGATCGGTTTTAAGCGGTCGTTATTCATATGCCCACATACATACATAGGGATGCAAATTTTGAGCAGTAACATCGATACATCGATGTTTCGATGCATCGGAGAAAAGAACATCGAGTATCGATATATCCATGGTTTACGATGTTTTGAAATTTGTTAATTTCTAGTTAAATTTAAAGCAGTATTGAATACTTTAATAATTATGAATGTATTTTCCTGTATTTTATTATCCTTTCTATACCCTTTCTATTATTAGAATCAAAATACATACCATCGTAAGGACGTTCGGGCCTGATCTTGTTGAAATTCTGAGGGGCGTTTGGTTCTATTTTAACGGCTAGGTAATTACACCAAAAAAAAAACTTATCTTAATTGAAGAAAAACAGCAATCAAAATGAAGAAAAATGGGAACAAAACAGCACTAAAGAAGTTTTATCCTCTTTTCATGTCCAACATTTCTTCAAAATGATAGATTACATCCACGGTTCCATATTTTCGTGTACGTTTTTACACATTCCAAAGAAAAATTACGCATTCTGGAGAATTTTTTACTCATTTGGAAGAATTTTTGACCTTAACCCTCTAGTAGGCTGAACCGCCTCCAGACAGTCGTTAACTAAACACCTTTTTAATGCACCTATAATAATTTTTTTCTATATTCGTAAGGCACGATCTTTAGACAAAAATCGTACCTTTACGGCGGTGTAAATTCGTTATGTCAACCCGTTTTATTTTAATCGGCAGTTGAATTACAGATTTTGAAAACACGGTTAAAATTAATTATTTCTTGCTATTTACTAATTTCGTAATTAAAGAATTTTTATATAAAAACATTCGGTGGATTTCGTTGTTGAAGTACCGTATTTTAATATAAGTTTTATAATTATGTCACCATTTGAAATGAAGAAAATTGCTTTCGAACACAGACCGTTTACAGACCGTTTTGCCCATGATTCAATAATGAAAGGTTTTGTAAGAAAAACTTTCTCTCGCTCTAATTTTATCAATGACACTCCCACCCTACTCCTAAAAACAAAAACAGTGATATTTCTTTTCCAAATTTCTTTGCAAGTTTTAAGAACATTTTTAAATTGTTAGTAGTGAAATTTTTACTTTTTAAATTTGAAGAAATGTTTGTTCTGCATTCGCTGGCGCCAACAAGACAAAATGGGTGAGAATCGTTGGACTACAGAAATTCAATGTTAAGAGACGAAATTCCCTTAAATGCCGAAATGTATTTGTCGATATTCGTGGAGACCTCTTGATTCTGCCAAGTCGCTGTAAAGTAAAGCGTTCAATGAGCCAACGAAGGTATTTAGGTATTGTACTCCACGACACAATCCTGGTGTCTCCGAATGAGATTTTGACGCAATATAACATTGCCAAACCGCATCCATAGGCCCAATCGTCACACGACAGCTCGGTTTAGTCAATGGCGCGATGTAATTGCACACTTAAAAGGTGTACGCACGAGGCGAATGTTGGCTGGCGACCAACTTTATTGAAAGCGATTAGCTGAAAGTAGAATGCAAAATTGAACAATACAAACGCCTTTTTATGGCGAATATTTTAATATTTTTTTATATTTTGATATTTTTAGTCATTCAAATTTTTTTTCGTGCAACCCGGCGGGAGTTGAACGCAAAAGTTGCCTGAAAAATCGCCTCGTGCGAAAGCCCCATTACGCCACTTCTCATTTGACGATGTAGATCACGTTCCCTATCTCAGTCGTTCAGTAGCTGCGTGCTCTGAGTTCGTCCGGCACCAATCGCCAACTGCGGCTGTGCAAGCCAGTGTTGAATATTTTCCCCAGAACATAAAAAGTGCGACATCAAAGAATTCGAAACAATCGAGCCATAACCGCGAAAGAAACGTAAGCTCCAAATTTTTTTATTTGCCGTTTTTTTGTTTAATAAATATTGCATATTTTCCGCAAACAAATAGCTTCTTCATGTCCATCAACTGGCAAACAAATACAACAAAAAAAAAGCTGAAAGTGGACCATCCATTCTCGAGTTATGCGCCATCTGACGTACGCAAGTTTGGTATAAACATAGAAATATTTATTTTTAATAACAATAGGGGGTTATATTCGATGTAAATAAGCTTGTTTAAATTAAATAATTAAATCAAATTCGTTTTTGTTTTAAAATACCACCATTCACTATTATCCACACGTTTTTATAGAATTTAGCTCCCATTTTAGGAAGTGTGATTGAATTCTTCCCCTTTTTCTTCTGCTTCCAAAAACCATCCCTGTGGGTGGGAGTGCCAAATTTTAGAAAAAAGCTACTTACAAAACCTTTAATAATTGAATCATGGTTTTGCCGACATATAAAAATCCAGTTTGCATTTTTAACCGTCTGCAGATGGCATTTCCGGTTCGTAGGTCAACATTGTGTAAGAGAAAGCTGAAAATATGTGTAAGTATATCGGCGAGCCCGTCTCCAGACGGTCTTGGTTTTTCTACCCTGTAGGAAAAAGTTACTGTCACAGATCGAAATGGACATCATTTTTGGATTTCTCGTGCTAAAATCACCCATTCCTGAATTTTTCATCTCATAAAAAAATTGGCCTGCTAGAGGGTTAAAGTAAGGAAAGTTTTTCTTTGATCCAGACATAGATTTTTGGTTCAGTGTAGCATTCAGAATGAATCCAACAATTTTATAGAGCTTGGGCCCGTTTTTTATGAAAAATGTTGTGGAAAAGTAACAACAATTTACAAAGGTAAGAAGTTATAGCTGCAATTTGGGAGATCACCACGTCTACTAATCATACTATTCAACCGCGGTCACTGAGGAGATGTGGTAATCTCCGAAATAGCAGCTATAACTTCTACATTTTGTAAATTATTGTTGATTTTCAATAACATTTCTCATAAGAAACGACCTCAAGCTCAATAAAATTGTTGAATATAATTGTTATAAGGCCATAAATAACAAACAAATTCTGAATGAATAACAAATTTAAGGTCAGTCAAACATACCGAAAGAAAGTCGGAGAGTCTCCGTAAAGTCGATGTTTAAAACAGCGGTAAAACTTCCATCGATGTATCGTCAATTTTGCGATGTTAGTAAATTGTAAACATCGATGGCAAACATCGAAAATTGAAGCGATATTATCGATGTTTCAAAAACATCGATGCATCGTTTGCATCCCTATACATACATATGTTACTTTTCATATCAACTCAAGTGTATTACATGCGCCCACGCTTTTCATTTTCAATCTCATAAATTGTTTATAATGACTTTTGCTAAAATTTCAAAATCGCAAAGTTATCAAAACAAGTTCTATGGGACTGAGATATATTATTTTCTAATTTTAGTCCATTCATAAAAGCGTGGTACATTAAAAAGCTTTTTTTAAATTTATTTTATACTTTTTAGTCTTGTCTGTATAAAATTTTGCAATAGATACTAAAATAATTCAGCTTGCAGTGAAAAGAGAACAGAAGACTGCAAGCAAAATGTTGTTTGCTCACATTTAGTATATGCCTACATATGTATGTACATACATACATATAGCAGCAATTAGTTTCAATTAAAGAAATGGCGTTCGTCCATTTCCGCTGTAGCGTATGTAGTGCATATTTTTAACTTCTTCTGGCGAGGCGACATCTATCTCTAGAGTTTTTATAGTTGTATGTCTTTGATATGATACCTACGACGAGGTTGATATCTAGACTAGGTTTGCCATAAATACCTTTGCTATATTTATAGTATGGTATTCTGGACATACAACATTGCAAGTTGATAAAAGCGTTGTAAAATAATAATAATAATGAATTGGCGTTAACACAACATGACTTTGATGGGCTCCTACTCCGAATAGTGGCGTGCGCCTAGATGTTGTCACATAAAGGGGTGGGACCTGTAGTTTTACGCCGACACCGAACGGCGATTGTATTTGTATGAGAAGCTGTTTTTGATGGCAGAAATGCACTCGGAGGATTGCCAATGCCTGCCAAGGGGCGACGTCCTTAGAAAAAACCGTTTTTTTTTTAATGTAGGTGTTCTCCGGCCCGGGATCAAACTCAGGTCCTAAGCAGTGCAGTCAGTATGCACTTCTAACCACTTAGTCACAGCGGCATAAATACATATGTACATTAAAGTGGTCCAAAAATGTATGTGAAAGAATAAGGTCGAATTTTTAATGCCACCACCCTTTATGATTGTTCTATACCGAAAATAGTATACCCCGAGTTTTTTTATTTTGAAAAAAAAAAAATTGCGGAGTGCTCAAAGCACTCAAAGTTTTTCATGTATTTTATATGGGGAAAACCCACTTTAGAAATAGTATAAATTCTTGAAAATCAATATTTTTCGATCGGAAAACTTTGCTTATCTTCAGGAGATTTGCAGTAAAAATACCCAACTGTTTCTTTAACCAATTTTTCATGGTAACTATATTTTATAGGTCCTCCGAAACCCCCCGAAAATGCAATGGGGGGACCAAAAAAATTTTTTTAATATTAAAAAATGGTTAAATAAACAATTGGATATTAATACTGGAAGTCTCCTGAAGAGAACCACAGTTTTCCGATCGAAAAATATTGATTTTCAAGAATTTTATACCATTTCTATGAAAAATTGTTTTACATGGAAAGTTTTGAGCGCTGTGAGCACTTCCAAAATATTTTTTGATTTCAAAATATAAAGTAGGCGCATTAAAATTTTGGCTTTATTGTTTTTTGACAATTCTAATGTACATATGCACACATGCATATACACAGTGACGTAGCCAGGGGGCATTGGGGTATGACCAATAAACTATTATTTTGTGTCGGTTTTTGGATTACGCATTTGAATATTGAACCTTTTCAAGACCGTCTGAAAGGACCAACTTGCAAAAATACACTTTTCAGAAAATGAAGTCCGTTTCGAGCTACATATGTACAAATTTATACATTGGTTCTGGTAGTAATTATGGCTGACTTCCAAAACGTCAATTGCTTTGTATAATGTTCCATAACGCCGAACTACAAAACGTTGACAATGTATACTTTTCCAAAACGCATCCGAAAAGTTATCGAAACGCAGAACTAGAGTATTCAGCGCATCAGAAACAAAGTTGATGCTTCGATTGTTTTTGGTGACCATTGGTGTTTTAAAAATGGAAAGCTCCGAAGTGTGATCATTGTTCTGTTAGATATTCAAAATAAGCAATATATATGGTAACAATGTGGTTGTTCACGCTTGCCTGGTCATCAGGTTATCTGGTTAAAAATAAAAATAATTTTTCTGTAGTGTGATTTATTATTGTAAAACAACAAAGTACACAACAGAAAAATTATTTTTAACCAGATAACTAGGCAAGCATGAACAACCACAACTCTGTATATACGAACAGTTTAAATACCGCAGTAGAAAAGTATTCAAACATTGTATTGGTACGTTTTGGAAGTCAGCCTACATATGTAGTACGTACGGATACCTATAAACGCTGCAAATTTGAAGAAAATAAAAGGATGCCTTTTTGAGAAAAATTGTGTTATGGTATTTTTTCATAAAATCGTTTATCGTTTATTAAAATTTTTCACTTTAATTGATCAACTTAAAAAAGATGCATAAAATGCGGACAAATAACCTTAAGAGCAACTAAATAGCTTAAAATTTTTTTATTTTTTGAATCTTTAAAAATTCGTAAAAAATGCAAAAGTAAAGCTATCAAATAAAAAAAAATACGTGTTCATTTATTTTTCACGCAGAAAAGCATATTTTAATTTGAAGTTAACTCTCGATATACCATCGGACTGCCTGCATGATTTGAAATGGATCCAGTCGTATATAAAAGAGAGTTGTCTATGTGTGCGTATCAGACGGAAGTAATACCAAAATTTTCTCAGTCTAAAATTACCGAGTTAAAATTCTTCTTCCGTCTATAAAAAGCGGAATTCCGAGGTCTGAAAATACTAGTCTGCGCAGCCGGATAACTCAAAAGGTTTTATAAGAGTTATTAAATTTGCGTCGGTGATATTAATGCTGGCCTTGTATAACGCTTGACAGAATTCACACTATCAAATTATAAATCAGAATTAACACCAGTGATGACAGGTAATCAGTCCCAGATGTGTTCTAAAATCACAAAGTAATTTTTGTGAAAATTCCAGATTGAGGGTATTGAATATAAACTCTCGGTATTTTACATTTTTATATTTGCAAGTTATTGGAAGATGATTTTTGCTGTTGGTAACAACTTGTCTGCAGTAAAAAAGCATATAATTTGTGTTTCAAAAGTGTGTGAAAAGCAATCAATCAACTTACATGATCTCGGTTCCGATAATAATAATCAATATACCCGCATTTTGGCACTAATTTGAATGTGCCATCTAATAAATAGGGTCGTATTTCTCCTTAGCTGCTTTTAAATGATGTCACAAATTGTTGGCGGCGACATGAATACAGTGTAAGAAAATTCCTTATACAAAGGTTTCTTCTTTTCCACCTTAGAAATTCCGAATTCGTTCAAAATATGATAATTTAAAAACAATTCTTTGAGTGTTCCTCCGGGGTTTTTGACAGGCGGCAAACCACTGTATCTTCAATTCAATAGCGTTCGCTTTATTTTTGTGGAAACGAAATATATTTTGCAAGTTCTGGATCACTTCTACATTCTTCCTTCAAATTTTTTTCGTATTCCAGCTCTCTTTGTGTTTGGTTTTTCGCATCGTGTTTTTATTATATTTGTATTTTTAAATTTTTTAATAAAATCAAATGGTCACCACCATGTTTGTATGTTGATTAATAGGACTGAGGATTTGGAAATAACACCTTTCATCTATGGAAACCACACTTAAGGGGCACTGTTTATTTGAACAACTGCTATCCACTACACCACATCACCGCCAGTGCATCTGGTCTCCTAAAAACTTGCAATTCGCGAAAATTGTTTAACCCTCCCTTCCCGAAATCATGGCTACGCCACTGCATATACTTGTGTACAAGTATGTATACATTACAAGTTTTGTCTTATCACTCCAAATTTTTTTTCTCGCATTACACACCCGCTATGCTCCCACCCTACACACTGGGCCTGATAGCTTTATGGCTTAATTTTTGTTATTGCTGCTGCTAACCATTCTCTCTCTGTCGGTGATGTTGGTGCTGTTAATTGTCGTGTTAACAGTGATGCTAGATTGTGGGTAATTTCCCTATTTGAGGGATGTTTTGGAACAAAAGTTATTAAAAGGAGAAGGGACATTTCAAATAAAAAAGGGATTTTCATTTAAGCCAATTATCGATGCATAGTTGATCAAAACTCAATTAAGAATATTCAACACTATTATATAATTAATCATTCAGCAGATGTGATGGGGAGTAAAGTTATGTATAAGTAATACAAATTATACCAACAAGAAAAATGAGACAAATTATAAGGACAATTTGAAGTTTTTCTCCCGTTTACCAGTTCAAACGCTGAGTGGAAAGTAATCTTTTCAATTGTAACTGATGTTAAATGTAAAAAAGTGGAACAAATTATCCAATGAATTGTTAAATTGTATATGTATGTTTATAAAAAACGGGAAGCGGGTGTAATTTTAGTCCGATTTCAATAATTTTCCACGTATTGCTTTTCCGTACCAAGGTTAATAAATGTACCGAGTTTGGTAGAAATTGATAAAACGGTTACCAAGATACACATTTGTGTTCATAAGTACGTGGCGCCACGCCAAAAATACAAAACTTTATAATCAATTATGGGATGTGGATATTGCCCGATTTCAAAGATTTTCAATAAATTTCTTAGCTGGATCATAAACAAGGCTCGTACCGAGCTTAGTAACGATTGGAGAAGCAGCTACTAAGACACAGTATTTCATCATAAGTGGGCGGGGTCAAGCACTTTTCCCAAAAGTTTCATAACAATATTATTTCGTACCAAAATTTTACTTCACATACTAATTTTCATATTTACTGAAATATCGTAGTTTTTTGCATTTTTCGAAAATACCGTTATTGTGAAGGGGACGTGGTTACAGTCCGATTTCATCCATCTTCAATACCAACCAACCTTGAATAAAGGGCAACCTACATACCAAATTTCGTTGAGATATCTTAATTTTTGCTCGAGTTATCGTGTACACGGGCAGACGGACGGACATACAGACATGGCGTAATCGACTTCTCTTTTCATCCTGAGCATTTATGTATATATTTGACTATATCTATCTCGATTCGTTTTAGCTGTTACAAACAATCGTTATGCGAACAAAGTTATAATACCTTTGTGCACAAGTGCGCTCCGGTATAAAAACACAAACAAATGTTTGCATATGCACAAAAACATATCGTTACCTTAATATCGAAAAAAATTTCTTCAAAATTTTGGGTTTTAGTGAATACTGAAGCTAATCTCTGAACATAATAGAAGTTTTTAAATTTTTTTCGGCCTTTACTGAGTAATCTACCAAAACTGAATTTCGAAAGAATATGACCATGTTACTTCTTTACTACTGAAATATACGTTTTGAGGCATTTGGGAATTTGCAGGGATATTTTTTGGAGATGTGGGATTTTTTCCGATTTTCGTGGGTAATTTAACAGAGAATTTCTGGCATCACTGCGTGTTAATTCGACGTTAGATAGCCCCCGAGGAAGTGCTTCGACGCTTACTTTTTTATGTGCACGTACTCGCGTATTTACATATGTACATACGTACAAATCAATCTTTGATAAGTATTGGTGTTGCTGTTTCTGCCCTGCTGGAAATTTAATTAGTTTGAAAGTAATTTACCTGTAGGAAATTTAATTAGTTTGAAAGTAATTAATAAACTACTTTATTTTCAATGATAACTAATTGAAATACTGACTACTTACCTGCAACGAACTCATTTATTTAACATAGTGATGTCCTAGGAAGCAATCAATTGCCTTTTCCTGCATGTATTTTCAACAACGTTAAAATGCATTTGGCTTAAACAACTTCAAAGTCAGTATGTTTCGTTTGAATACGCTTCCGTTCTGCACTTCACAAATGCGTTTTCATAACTTAGAAAAACCGAAATTAAAATTTAAAATCAAATGAGATTTGAAAATGGATACTCTTGGCTGCGACCAATTTTAGCAAACAGCTTTGCAAGCTCAGCTACAGCCAGACATGTAAATGTGCTTTCAAATGTTCAATTGTGTGCAAGCACCAAGCCGACTGTCCGACTCTGCATTTAATTTCAACTACTTTGAAATGAATTTGGTTTACACAGCTTCAAAGTCAGTATATTTATTTTGAATATGCTTGCACTCCGGACTTCACAGATGCTTTTTCATACTTCCAAGACGCAAGGTGTTTTTTTTTGTGCAAAAACAGTATAAAAATTCGAAGCATTTACTCATTGCATTTATTTTAAAGTAGTCTTTCAATTTGTTGATTTAAAAAAACTCACTTGTTTCCGTGAGGGTGCTTCCGAGCCCTTCATACATATGTACATATGTACATATATGCATATGTGCATAAGTAGTACATGCTCACACCCAACCCATACGGTCTGCTTGTTTCGAGTGTTCGCCGGGGAAGTCATCTCGAAAATTATTCACTCGCAGGAGATCCCAGCGTTTGGACGTGTAGCTACATTTTCGGAAATATAAAAAGAACGTTGTATTTGAAATAATTAAAATAAAATTACTCTGGCAACAGCGATCATCACAAATACAGCCATTTAACAGTGAAAGTGTGGCTCCAACCTTTTGTGATTATTGAAAAAATTTCAAAAACAAATTAGAAGGCAAATAGGGAAGCATTCATAATATATAACAATAACAAAAAGCAAATACAATTTTGGGCACGGATCAAAACAAAAACTAATGCAAAGCATGTGTAGTATGAAGCCTTACTAAAATTTGAATATCGAAATCAATGATAAGTTTGAAAGAAAAGGTTCTTAAAGTTCATTGTGTGTACAATCAAAACAATAAGTGATTTAAAAATATCTGAATTTTTAAAGAAACAACAATAACTGGGTTACATATACTGAATGTTTTGTAATTTATTGTGCTAACAACAAACAACATTGATAAATTTAAATCTTACTTAGACCATGAGGTGAAAGAAAAAAATTTGGGAACCATTCATTAAAATTCGCAATGGAATGTTATACCAATGGAGCATATGTGATTTTGTGATATCCATCGATTTGAAATAAAAAAAATAATTGGAAAGGTGAGTTAGAAGGTATTGAATATTTTTCAAACAGGTGTAGTTTCCTTATAAACAATTTAATTTAATTATTTAATAAAAATAATTTAAGTATAGTATTTTTTCCATAATTCACTTTTTAGCAGGAAGCATGAGTAAAATAATTTAAATCAGCCTTTAGTCCTCATTTTATGATTTTTGTTTCGCTTACAAGTTTTTTATTTTTCGATCACACATAATGATTATTTTCTGACCTTTTTTTCGCTCAGAGGTAATAATTATTAACGAGTTTTATTTTTCCACTTAAAAAAAAAATATTATCTATAAAATTGAAAAGGCTATACAGACGCAACCAACTGAAATTTTGACCTGCAAAAAATAAAACAGTAATAATTATTATCTTTGAGCGAAAAAAATATAGATCATAAAATAATCATTATATTTGACGGAAAAAATAAAAATCGAGCAATAATAATTGCCTTTGAGCGAAAAGATAAAACTCAAGTTTTTAATGACCCAGTAGGGAGGCAAAAATATTACAGCTAAACGGCCAAACGGATAAACTTAATTTTGGCCTCTAGATTACGACACCGTTTTCAGAAAATCCGAATCACGTCAAAATTTTGATATATGCAGGAGGGAAATTTTAAATCTCTGAAAGAGAAATTTTCATCGTTTATGATCCGCGTTTGCGCGCCACCACTAAAAAACCTAAGACGCTGAGAACAAATATGCGCATCGCATTGAAGCCTAAAAAACACAGTAACAATTTACCTTTAATTTCTAATAATTCGCTTTTAATTATTGGCAAAAATACCGTTCGACTTTATGCCTATACTGCAGAAGGGAAATTAACGCATAACTACACTGTATGCAAAAATAGAGAGCAATTCGTTTAAAATAGGTTCCATTTAATGCAAGTGTATGCCTGTATACATAATTTGAATGTTTCAGTAAAATAAAGCCAGAGATAATACTACTCACGGGTTTTATTTCCTTTTTTATGAAATAAATCAAGAGGGCGATATTTCCTTTTTTTGGGAAATAAAGCCCGCGGCCATTATTGCTCTTTTGCAAAGGAAATAAAGCCCGCGAGCTTTATTGCTCTTTATTGGTGGGCGCTAATTCCCTTTTGAAATGGAAATAGTGCCCATGGGCTTTATTTCTCTTCTTTTTTTTTGGGAAATAAAGCTCATGGGCGTTATTTCCGCGGGCCTTATTGCACTCTACCGCATACAATAGCCTAAAATCTGGAAGCTCAAGGAAGTCTCGCCTAAAAAAAGTCAAATGTAGGGGAGAGTAGAGTTACAGAGTGCAGTTATAGAGTTCATTGAAGTTTTGTTTAAAACAATTGCTCCTGGTTATTTGGATCTAAATGATCTCGTCTAAATTATTTTTCTCCCCCTGTGTCTATCGCAGTTGTAGAACGCATTGCAATTCATATGGAAAGATGTAAGGAACTGCCTTGACGTAGCCATCATCCGAAATGCGATTTGTATTCCTTTAAACGCTCCTTATTCTTCCTCAGAATTTCAGAAGATAGAATAATAATAGTGCAGAGTTGCCCACCTCATAGGCACGCGTGCCAAAGCTTTCAAAAGCTCTATCCACGATTTAAGTATATAGGGCAGGCACAAAATGAAAGCTTGCGCTGGCCAACTCTGGAATAATGTAACAACATTCCTAATATGAAAGAAATCGGATAACTGTGGATTATTCAAATATCTCAATTCATGCGCCACGTAGCGGACTTTTTTTCTTATATGGCACTGTCAAGAGAACCCAGCGTGTGTGCCAAATTTCAGCCCGATAGATTCATTGGAACTGGCTGAAATATTGGTTGCGAAATTCTAGGACATACTATGTACAAATGAAGTTGAAGGAAAGCTTGTAAACACAAAGATTAAAATATGTTATTCAACGCTTCTAAAGTATATTTTGTTGTTGTAATAAACTGAATAAAAAATATAACCAGATAACCTGATAACCAAGTGTGAACAACCACAATGTGTTTTCACTTATTTTACGACAAATGCCATTGAATTTGACATAATGAAAACAAACCTTTATGATAGTATGATCTTTGTAAACACAAACATATATACCGTCACCACTTCTCCATCCCCCATTCATTCTCTCGCCAAACGAAACGTGTCCGGGTTTTTTGAGCTTCTGATCTGGCAACCATGCGTACGAACACAAACACTTCAGTATAGTTAAAACTGTTTCACGACGATTACAAAGTGTTGATTTTTTTAGCTCAAATTTAAAAAATATTGATAATTTTTAGTTCCTGCTTTTTTGTACTCTTTGTTTTTAATATTTGATTTATTCACTTTTTCGGTATATTAAAAGCAAGACTCCTTTAGTTTAGTAACTTTTGCTTTTTGTTTTTTAGACTATTACGCGAAACCGTGCCTAATCATTTTGAAAAAATATTTATTCTAACTACTTAATGGCCGCCGTGCTTTTGTGTTCGCGAAAGCAAAAATAGTCTGGTGGTCTTATATCCAACTCTGAGATATCAGCAAGGTTTTGCTTTAGTGTTTTGCTAAACGTAGGTACTAGGGCATTCAATCCCGGGATTCCGGGATCCACAGTTTCCAAAAGTTTCCATGCCCCAAAATCCCGGGAACAGCTCCGGGATCCCAAGATTTTTACTGATTTATTTACAGAATGAAAGAGATGTTGAAAACGAAACAAGTAATTTTTAGCAAAAAAACCGACTTAAAAAAAATATATATATATATATATATATATATTTCATGATCCAATGATCGGATCTAAACCAGATTAGTATGGGACCACCTCTGAGACACTAAATTTCCGATGCAAAAAGAATTATCGAAATCGGTTGACGTGGTCCAAAGAGTTATGCGGTAACAGACATGAAACAAAAAAGAAAATATTCCGACGTACTGATAACCTCCACCTTTTTTGGAAGTCGGTTAAAAAAGAATTCATTTGACATACAGAAATACAGAACACCAAAATTTGGATTCAAAGTGTTCTTGAGCCATTTGCACTTGGAAGTGAATTTCATGACCTGACTGAATAACTGCGCTTGTTCAAATATTTTGTGTAAGGACTGTGTAATAACGAAATATCTGGTAGCAATTGAAAACACAACAAGCTTTAACAGTGTGGCAGAGTTGTTCTTCATTTTACTTTGTTGGCCTTTTTTGGAAGAGGATTTCTGCAAATTTGAGTAAATGTTTTTGACAAGTAATATAGATATTTTAGAATAAAAATATTTAAACATCAAATTACATACTCTTTTACTAAGACCAAATGTGGTAACAATGAATTTGTGTGCTTTGAAAAAGATGAACCTACTGTAATATGCACAAAGTTGTGATGAAGTCGAAATTCCGAAAAATCTCGGGATCCCGGTATTAGAATTTTTACATCCCGAAATCCGAGTATTGTTAAAATGCTTCAGCACTGAACCAAAAATCAATCTCTGGATCAAAGAAAAGTTTTCCTTACTTTAAGGTAGAAAATTCTTCGGAATGAGTAAAAAATTCTCCCGAATGCGTAATTTTTCTTTGGAATGTGTAAAAACGTACACGAAAATATGGAACCGTGGATGTAATCTATCATTTTGAAGAAATGTTGGGCATGAAAAGAGGATAAAACTCCTTTAGTGCTGTTTCATTCCCATTTTGCTTCATTTTGATTGCTGTTTTTCTTCAATTAAGAGAAGTTTTTTTTTGGGTGAGGATTGAATGCCCTAGTAGGTACGTAATCTTCTTCTATGATCTTAAGTTTAGGCCAATGGTCACATATGTTAATATTGTTCAAAGTAGCCATTGATATACCTAGCGTGTTATTTCGGCAAATAATCTGGTCGTAACTTTCCTTGCTAATCCGTTACTTTTGAAAATCTTCTAGTACCAGGAGTCCAGGTATGTAAGTGACATATATGAGACAAGTTTTTTAATGCTGGAGAGATGTGAACCATACAGTATGAGACTTTGGATTGTGTTAGTATGAGTGTAAAGCGCTAGGGGCTGTTGACTACCAGAGTAGATAAAAACACGGTTATATTCTTAAGGATCTTCGATTACAAAATGCTTCTTATACACACCTGCTGTTGTGGTTCGGAGAATACTATAATTAGCTATCTAAAAAGTAAATATATATAGGCATCTCATTCTCACAGTAACGAAAAGCTTTTAAATCTTTTAAAGGTTAGATTCGCACAAAGTTCCGACTCTTTCCAAAAAATTAAATTTACTATCTAAAAAATGGTTGTTATCATTTTGTATGCCCTTTGAATAGAATGGATTATAATTGAGGGTGGCCGGATATAGGATCATGCGGAAACTTTCCAGGCTTCTTTATAAGAATTAGCAGTTTGTTGATGGAAATATAATGTTTCTCGCCCATTCTCAACATATCAGACCCAAATATTTGCCATCTAAGTCTGGCGAAGGACGGACAGCGGTATAGAAAATAACACGAATAAAGTCGCGAGCTCAAAACTTGACCGAAAAAAAGACGCATAAAAAAAACTTCGGCGAAGAAAGGCGCCTAAACCTAGTCGGCGGCGAAGAAAGACGCGTAGGCTTATTTTCGCGGTCAACTATGTTTAGGGGTGTAATAGTGTGTACATTCCCCAAAAAGTTTTTGGGGAATAATGCTACCTCGGCCTTGTCCTTGGCTAGGTATACATCTATGATTACGCGCCTTTTTTCGCCGAAGTTTCTTATGGCGTTTTTTCGCTAATGCGCCCTTTTTTACCGTTAAACAAGCATGCGCCTTTATTCGTGTCTAATGACCAGGGAACGGATTTTTAGGACCTAAAAACCTATAAAAAAGGCAAAATAAAATAACGAAATAGGCTGGAAAAGGCAAAATAAAATAGCGAAAAAGGCAGGAAAAGGCCCTAGGTATTGCAAAAAAGGCAAAAAAAGGCAAAACAAACTAGCGAAAAAGGCAGGAAAAGGCACTAGGTATTGCAAAAAAAGCAAAATAAGGCACTAAAAAAAGTCAGAAAATACGACGAACAATCAAAAAATACATTTATTGTAGAAATGTTTGTATTACAAGTAAAAAGAGAAAAACTATGAACTAGTTTCATTATATGAAAAATTTTACTTTGAATCTTTGACTATTTTATCCTTTCGAGTTTCTAACTCATAAAACTTTAATCTGTATAGTTGTAGTAACACATGAACGAAAGACACAAGATCACGCCTTCCCGAAAGAAAGAAAAAGGTCATTTTCTAGCTGTTGAAATCTCGACGCCATCTTTGTTGGAAGAAGTAAACAACGAAGAGAACAAAAAAAAACCGCGTAATTGTTGAACGCATGAATAATCATTTTTATTATGCAAATTCTTCTATAAATCATGTCGTTGTGTTAAATTATTCTTTACCTTATGTGTGCACACGTTGTCACAAGCGAAAATTAAGAAAATTGCAGTAAAAAGCCACCACCAAATTGTAAACAACGAACAAATGTAAACAAACTGCTAATGTCAAAGTAGCTCAACTTTTTTCCTAAATGCGATTATAACGGGCTACTAAGAAGAAGGCGTGATCTTGTATTTTTGGTTCATGGTAGTAACATTGAACCACAAGATGCATTTTGAATTTTTTTTGCAGGATTTTCATTCAGAAAAGCCTTGCATGTACTAAATGTGCGCTCGACGTAAGTTGATACAAGTGGAGCCCAATTTAAATATGGAACGTTTGAAACGTTCATATTATCAGGAATAAGGGCGTTTTCCTCGCCCTTTACAATTTTATCCACACACCTTGTTGTCTCCAAGTCTACGTTAGCTGAGAAAATGGCTTTGAATTTTTCGTACACCAATTTGGAAAGAGGTCCCTGCGCTTCTATAAGCCGCATGGGCATGTGTATATTTTTTAATCTTAAAAAAGAATTGTAAATGCTGATTATAGCATTTTTTAAAGGTAGAAAACGCAAATATCTTAAAAAAGGCAAATATCTTAATAAAGGCAAAAAAGGCAACATCAAATGTGTATATATGGAATCAGGGAAAGCTAAATCGTCGACATTCTTAATCGAATATACTCTATCTCTTTAGCAGAAAAAAAGGCAATTTCCATAAAATCCGTTCCCTGCTAATGACGATATGTCGTCCCTATGGATTGGGCCCCGAAATCACCATATCATTTCCGCTATAATAACAATAATAGATTGGTTCTCACACAATAGGCGTGTTTTTTTTACACGATTACGGATCTGCATTTGAAATTCGTATGGAGCTGTAAGCGACAAACTTTAAGTGCGCTTATGAATAGTAGTCGATCAAATCAAAATTACTTGTTTTTAAATGCAAATTATCGATGCTTGTTTTTTTACATGTTAAGCGTAGATGTATATGCGAGTAAAAAAACACGCCTAATATGTTAGTGTCTGACCGAGCATCTCCTCCGATTTGTGGCGTGCGCCTTGATGTTGTGACACAAAGGCGAGGGACCTTCAGTGTTACTCCGAATGGCGTTCGTATTTTTATGAAAAGCTATTTTTCTTAGCTGAATAAACTCAGAGGTTTGCCATTACCTGCCGGGGGCGACCGCTATTAAAAGCAACTTTTGTTTTTTATTTTTTGATGTTGATCGGAAAATGGGCTCAATCCCGGGCCCTGGGGAATAGTAGCGTGCACTGCTAACCACTGAACCAAAGCGCTTCCGATATAACTTTGCCCTTAAATTTACTCTGGTCCAATTGGACGCTCCACAGAACCGCAGTTCGCTAATCCATTAGCCAATTCGTTGCCACCATAGTATCCTGGCGCCCACATAAGTTCAATCTCATTTCACCTTCTAACGGAGTTCAGCCTAAACTTCTATTCCCGGACTACTTTTGGAGAGGTGGGAGCGGTTTCCACGGTCATTAGAGCAACGATTGAAAGAACCTTTCCATTGCCCCCAAAGCAGTAAATCATTTGAAGTTACCGACCAGACGCCATTTTCAGTCTTTGAGCCGGCGTTATATAAAGTTTCACCGAGCTTTCCAAGAAATTGTCTCGATCTCCTCAGTGCTCCCACGTAGGAAATCTAACGACGTACTTTCTTTCTGGGGAGTCACCAGGTATCAGATTGCCATTAGAAGCCAAAAACTAACAAAAAAGGGCAGACGACACATCATTTCCATTGCCTCCTCTTGGATTGCTAAATCCTGAGGTGGCGAATCCAACAAAGCATTAAGAGCCAGTACTGACGTTGTGCACGGCGACCCTAGTTCCTATATATACGCTTCTTTGCAGCCTGTTTAACACAGATACCGTCGCTTTGCCCATGGTTCTACGCCACCATACTACAGAAGAGTACGTGTCGAAAAAAGGTGGCGCACTCCGCAAACCGCTACTTTGGTTTTACCGATTTTGACAATTCTAAAGTAAAAGTAAACCACGCTACCAACACTTTCATAAAAATCACCGTTTTTTAATACTTTCTGTATAAATTATTTTTATAAATCATACATTTTTACAATTTAACGCAATAAACCCACGTTAAATATCAGCAAAGACTCGGTGGAGTGCAATAAGGCCCGCGGAAATAACGCCCATGGGCTTTATTGCCCAAAAAAAGAGAAAGCCGATTTCCTTTGCGAAAGAGCAATAATGGACGCGGGCTTTATTTCCCAAAGAAAAGGAAATATCGCCCTCTTGATTTATTTCATAAAAAAGGAAATAAAACCCGTGAGTAGTATTTTCTCTGGCTTTATTTGACTAAAACATTCCAATTATGTATACAGGCATGCATTTGCATAAAATGGAATGCATTTTTTACGAATTGCTCTCTATTTGTGCATACAGTGTAGTTTTGCGTTAAATTCCCTTCTGCAGTATACGCATAAAGTCGAACGGTATTTTTTCCAATAGCTGATAAGCGAATTATTGGAAATTAAAGGTAAATTGTTAGTGTTTTTTAGCTTTCAATGCGATGCGCATATTTGTTCTCAGCGTCTTATACGATGTTTCCACGGTTCGTAATTCGCTCTCTAGGGGCAAATTTCACAGTGCGTAGTTAACTCAGAATCGACAGTTAACTAGAGATTTTCAGTACAAAATTCTGTAGTTAACTCCCGATTCTGAGTTAACTACGCATTGTGAAATTGGCCCTAAGTTATTCGCAAAGTAATTCGTGAATTACCCTGTTTCCACGACACACACATTAGTAATTCGTTTGGCAGCTGTAGTTCTTGTTCTTCGCTATTTATTATTATTTTTGTGTACTGCAAATATCGAATATGGAGCTAAAATTTAAGTTATCATCAACAATTTTAATATATATAGAGAATATTTTATTAATATTATTCTACAACTAGAAAAAGTGCCAGCAAATGGGACCAGGCCGGTGAAAACTTCGATATATTTTCGATAAATAAAATAATTAGAGAAGGCACCGATTCGTTCGTCATTCGCATGGTAATTCGATCTGAAATAACGTAATTCGCTCTCAAAATTTTGT
>NW_023458557.1:55024679-55042436 GCF_013731165.1 Rhagoletis pomonella
GAGAGCGAATTACGAATAAGAGAGCGAATTACGAATCATGGAAACATCGTATTAGGTATTTCAGTGGTGGCAGGCAAACGCGGACCGCAGCGGTTGAGCGCCAACGGGCTCAGCCGTGGTCGAGTGGTTTCTGTGACATCAAGGCACATACCGTCAATCAGAGGAGAAGCTCGGCCAATCATTTTAATCTTTGCACAGATTGCTTTGCAGAGCACAGTAAACGTACTTATCTAAATGATAATACAAGCATTTTGTGTCCAATTTGCCGTCAAATTATTCGACAATCGACGAAAGTATTTATTTAGCTTTTTACTTTTTCATGTTCCTTTTTTTTTGTTGAAACTTTGAATTATTTCCCAGTAGCGAAAATGGTCACCGGTGACATCGTCACTAATGAGGATTAAGTGACATCGTCGCACTTGCTGTGAATCCTAAACGACATATAGCTGACAATGACACTGGTGACAATGTCATGCAGGTATACTCCTATCAAAGTATCAAAGACTTATAACAGATAATGTCTTGCAGCGGTCACTTATAAAAATTCCATTGCATGATACTGTCTCTTGCATGCCATCAATGATCACTGCATGACAAAGTCATGTAGATGACACCAACGACGAAATTACCATTTATATGAAAAGGTCATGAACGACTTCCATATAAACGGAGCCCAAAGTCATTTAAGACGTAACTTTTCCGTACAAGGCACTTAAGTGACTAATGCATGACATTCGCTACGGGGTTAATTTTCATACACATGTACATACATACATACATATCGTCGCTGCGCCCACAAAAACAGTTATGTTATTTTTCTCAATTTTTTTTTTGTTGCATATTTTAACAACACTATCTATTGCCCACACTACTGCATTTGCCGTTCTCGTATATATCTTTTAGTTTAGAACTGACCAAAAACAGCTGTGCCCGCAGTACTAGAAACACTCTGAAAACAAGTAATTTTTAGCAAAAAAAAACGACTTCAATTCTCACATAAAAAAAAAAAATATATATATATATATGTATATATATTTCATGATCCAATGATCGGATCTAAACCACATTAGTACGGGACCACCTCTGAGACACTACCTTTCCGATGCAAAAAGAATTATCGAAATCGGTTGACGTGGTCCAAAGTTATGCGGTAACATACATACAAAAAAAATATATATGTATATTCCGAAGAACTGATAACGGTTAAAAACGGGTATACGCTTACTTGCTTATACTGTTTTTGATCGCAGGCGAATCCGATGAGTGTGCTTTGATTTCGATGTAAAAAATAATTACAAACCAACTAAATACATACATACATATGTATGGCACATACAACTTACACTACATAGATTCTACTAATTAATGTGATCGCTTTCAAATGGAATGCGACAATTAACAAAACTAAATATTATGGAGGTAGACAGCGTCCACCCTACATTAGAAAATGTTTTCAATCCACCGATATATTCACCAATGGACCTCATAAGTCGTATGCGACAGGCGAGGGCATCAGCACATCCTTATATTGCTAATTATTTAGAGTATACATTTTTTTTAATTAAGCAGTATCAGAGGATTGCTTTATGTAAATGGTGAAGTCAAATTCAAGTTGCGTCATACCGACTGCTGGACATCATTGCCACAAAAACGAGCTCTGTTATTACAGCAATACGAAACGGAGCTATTGGTCAAAAAAATGGATCAATCTAAACACAACAGCCTTCAAACAAACGTTAAAGCAATATATACACTAAGATTTCCATTCGTTTTATGATAATATACCTCCATAAATGATTAGTTTTATATTTTTATGCAATTTACTATGTTATGCAAATTTGCCTAATGTATACAAATGTGAAAGCATTTAATAAAAATTCAACTATATTTATATTGAAATTATTTCTTGTATATTGTACGAGCTTTCATTGGATATCATCGAAGCTTTGAAACAGTGCAATGGATCAAGTTAATACGCTGACCGAAAAAACAGTTCGCATCTCTGGCAATTTCATGGCTTGTATAAAATATGTGTCTACTCACCACTTTGGATTAATTTTTATTACAAAAATCCAATAAAAACGTTTCTGATCATTTTTCATTACATAACAGGAGCAACGGGCAGATGTAGTTTAGGTTTATTGTGGGTACCTGCCGGTCCAAACTCCACAGAGCCCGTTAAGCTCGCGGATTAATTCTTGCCTTGATCACTGCCCCGAAATGCAAGCATCTCGGTACCAATTGACAGTGCGGAATGGACGCACTATCCACCTTGGTAGGATTCGAGGCCTATCTTAACCTCTGCCGTGCTATGGGTCCGACATCCGGTTGCAATGCAACTCCACATCGAGCCAACAAGTCGACTCTCCCCGCATTTGGGTTTAAACCATAGCCACCACGACACTCCCCGTCGGGCCAAGCCGAACGAGCAGATTGGAGCAAGCTTCAAGGGCAACTGCTCCCCGTGGTACCAGAATTAAGTCTCCGAACAGACCTCGTGGCCGAAGCCACTACCAGTTGAGTTACCATACTGCTCTGGACTGGTGGCCATCACCATCACCACTTTCCTATTCGACTCGTCTTCGCCTTCTACAAACTTCCCGTGCGAAGTCAACCAAGTTCGTCACCGTCAATTGTGTGGAGAGGGTACTACCGAAGTCGTACCATCCATCCGCCCATTTTACCCCCATGTTGACAATATTCCTCACGTCCGAGTATATTGGGCATTCGCAAAGCACGTGCTCGACATCCTCAAGCTCCGCTCCACACTCACATCCCTCAGAGTCATGGAGGTTCCTCTTACGCAAATAAGCATTAAGAGGGCCATGCCCCGTTAGTAGAAAATCCAAACTCAAGCAATGCCTGAAGTCCGGATTCTCTACAATAGACCCTACACTCGGAATGAAGCGGCATGTAACACGACCATTGGGACTATCATCCCAACAGTCCTGTCACATACCACGCACTCTGTAATCCAACAAACGTTTGCATTCAAGCTAGCCCCCCTCCAAGTCACCGTCCGAAATTCACCCAGTCAACGGCAACATGTTCATGCCTCTTCTCATCTTGAAGGTCTTAGCTCGCGCTATAACCACCAGGTCAAGAGGAGGTACTCCCGTCAATACCGGGAGCGCATCCGTAGAAGCGGTGCGACACACCGGAAGACAACCCAGCAACAATACTCTCTGACAGGACAGGACTTTCTGGACACTTGCAACCTTCGTAACTGTCTCGTACCAAATAGCGGACCCAAAAGTGGCACAAGCCATGAATAGACCCCGATAGATGGCACGAACAGCACGCCGGCCGAGGCCCATTCACATCTCAGGATGCGACGTACCTTCCCCGCAACACCAACAAGGCGCTCCTTAAGGCACACCAGGTGGGGGAGCAAAACTCATGCGCTCCCCGATGGACAGCCCCAAATACCTGACTTGCGTCACATCTTTAAGACTGACCCCGTTGACGCGAACCACCGGTGTGCGTTCCAACGATAGTCAGCCCCAAATACCTGACTTGCGTCACATATTTAAGACTGACCCCGTTGACGCGAACCACCGGAGTGCGTTCCAACGATAGCTTCCCCTTAAGTAGCATTGTAACCGTTTTGCCAACCGAAGTGTCCACCCACATACGTTGCCCCAGCTACCGAAGATCTCAAGCAGCCGTTCTCCCTACCTCTCAATGCCTGACCTGAAATTTCCTTCCGCCAAGACGAGAAGGTCATCAGCGTACGCACTAAATCCACAGACTGCCTCGAGCTGCCAAAGCAGGGAATTCATCATAAGGTTCCAAATAAATGGACCACTGATGGATCCTTGCGGACAGCCACGAGCCACCTCGACCTCAACAGTCTCCGCAACACCAACCATGGTGGCTCTACGATCGCAGAAATAACTCCGCCAGAGATCCATCTCTGCACATCCCAACTGTTCCAAGCGTTCAATGACTATCCCAACGTAGCTAGTCAAAAGCTTCCTTGAAATCAACAAATATGTCAAGAACATATTTGCTGTTACTCTCCCTTAAAACACTCTGAATATTCAACCAAGCATCCGCTCAGAGCTAGGAGACCGTATTGGTCCCAGTCAACCCCACCATAAATCGGGCAAGCGGCTGTCATCATAAGATGGTCAGCCGGCTTTCCCCTGACGCATTGCATTTTTGCATCTCGCCATACGATGCCCTTCCTGCCCGTACCTAAGACAGACCTCCTCCTTCGCCCTACATTTTGCCACACGGTGGTCGAAGCCCATGCACCGGAAGCAAGCGGGCGCAAACAAATCCGGCCGTACTCGGAACGAAAACCACTTAATGTAGCAACGGCCTGCATCAAGGAGAGCGGACAATAACTTGTCCATACCCTCCAAGACAACATTTGTTACTCCATCCGGAGTCTTCTTCCAAGGACGGCTGATCATCCTTACGTCTTTCTCCAGGCATCCCGGGCTGAACTCCTGAAGGTTCAACATGTACAACTCTCACATGAATTCATCGGGGTTATCTCAGTGTGAACCGACTGAACCACAACCCTGGTTCCTTACTTCCTGATATTGACATCGAGCCCCACCGCAGAGAAGCGGGTATTATTCGCAATCCTCTCCTGCTCTGCAACAGAACGAACAGAATCGAGGAGCAACGGGCAGTTAACTAATCTAACTTCTATACACTGCATCTAGGCCTAACGGCAGTATTATGTACAAATTGCATACGATTCCATATCGGCAAAAGCAAATTTAAATCGTGTATAAAAACAGCTATGTGCTTTAAAGCGGCGCAAATGTTGCTCACATCGTAATTGGTCAAAAAATTGATTTTTTTTTTCATAAATCAATAACATATTTTTAACATATTTTTTTTAATACGATATTTGCAAAATATTGCCTACTGGCACCAGTAATCAGTTTTTTTGCTCTCCTGAAAAGTTATTAAAAACACATAGGTAACTGATTTTGTCGGCGTTTACAAGCGATTTGTTTTTCTACGATTGGGAACTTTAAGTTTTTATATTATCGGTTTAAAATGTTCTAAAAAAACGAAGAGAAAGGACAAAGCTACTGAAAATCTCTATATAACAATTAGCTAATTCTTCAGGAACTAAATAAAACTAAATATAAATAGCTTCGTCAATGCATTTTAAAATTATCCGATACTATCGTAGGTATCGATAGTTTCAATGCAAACTATCGAAAACATCGAATGGTATGACTATAGATAGTTTTGCAGCTCTAGTGTCGGTAGACTTCACTCCTATCGGTTGGAGTGAAAGGAAATAGGAATATGTAAATATAATGAATTTGTTCCCCGTGAACTAAAATTTAACGAGCTACAAAACTGCATACCCAAAATTTTTTTAGAAACTCTTAATGGAAAGTTTAAAATTTTTGGGTGCAAATGATACAGTTTATTGAATTTTCACATTTATTTTACGAGGTTTGAAATGTGCACTGATGTGGCGCTGGTTAGGTAAAGGGTTACACTTTTATAAAAAAATATAAAAATTTAATAAACAAAATAAAAATAGCCAAAACTAGTCAAAATGTCACTTGACTTAATCAGCTGATCACAAGAGTACATTCATACATACATATCTACATACATACAGCGCAAGTTAAATCCCAGTAGAACTTGGGAGCATCGTACGATTGCTCGGTGAGTACTCCCTTGGGAGTATACGAATACTCCCCATTGCTCCCTATGCTTCTGTGTATAAGCATGTAATTTTGTATACTCCCTTTAACATTGGATGTCCTAGGAGAGGGAGTAATCCCTTTACCTCCTAAACGAGCAATCGGGGAGCACACACAGAATTATCATCCCACAAACCTCCTAATAGAGCAATACGGGAGTACTCCCATAGTTACCTCCCAGAAACCTCCCAAAAAGACAACAAGGGAGTGCACATAGAAAACATCCCATATACCTCCCGAACGAGCAATAAGGGAGTGCTCCCATAAGAGGCATCCCGAAAGCCTCCTATAGGAGTAATAAGAGAGCAATGATAACGAATATTTTACATTAGCCAAATGGATTTTGCTATTTATAAAATTTTTGTATTTAACTTTTTAATCACATGCATTTGTGCAGTATTACAAGATCTTAAAAATAAAGCATAAATGATACGTCTTACATAATTGCTTAATTTTAGAAATATATTGCAGAGAAATCATATGAAATTAAAACATAATAATAACAAAACGGTAAGATAAGATTTGAATTATATGCACCTATATGCACATATAAGTATGTACTCCTATATGATTTCCTGGGTGTCAAGGATGCTTGCCAGTTCAGGAATCCACCAAGCGGGGAAATTGTGAAGGTGACTTTGCTTATCTGACATCTTTGTCACCCATGCGATGTTTAAAGCCGGGGGTCACACTTAAATGCTGACACTAATTTGCGCAATCTGAAAAGTATTTAAGGTTGCATTTACAAGTAATACAATACATACTTAATATATTTAAACAAAAATTGAAGTGCATACCAACGGACTTTTATTAAAATCTGTGTGCTATCCAAATTAAATTATTGTGTGCTCCTTATGCTTCTACAAGAATTATTTTCTGTTATTTTTTTTTTGTATGATAAATTTTTTCGAAAACACAAATTTCTTTTGGGCGAGGTGCGTATTGCTCTCCTATCAATCAAAAAGAAGACTCTTGGATTTCTCGCTTAGGAGACATCACTTTTTGCTCCTAAGCGAGTAATAACGGAGTACAAAACCGACAAATCTCGCTTATTGCTCCCAAATCATGCCTCAGGGAGCATTCTTTAATTGCTCGCTTAGGAGATCTCTCATTAAGCTCCTAAACGAGCAATACAGGAGTACAAAACCGAGAAATCTCGTTTACTGCTCCCAAATCATGCCTCAGGGAGCATTATTTCGTCGCTCGCTTAGGAGATCTCTTATTTGACTCCTAAACGAGTAATAAAGGAGTACAAAACCGACAAATCTCTCTTATTGCTCAGAAATCAGGTTAAGGGGAGTACTCTTTTATTCCTCACATAGGGAGATCTCCCTTCAAGTTCTAGTGGGATAAAAGCTTGTAAAAATGTAGTAGTCTAATATTTATACCCGAGCGCACTTGTGCACAAGGGTATATTAATTTTGTTCACATAACGGTTGTTTGTAACAGCCAAAACGAATCGAGATAGATATAGACAAATGTATACATAAATGATCAGAATGAAAAAAGAAATCGATTAAGCCATGTCTGTCTGTCCGTCCGTCTGTCCGTCTGTCCGTCTGTCCGTCCGTCCGTGTACACGATAACTCGAGCAAAAATTGAGATATCTCAACGAAATTTGGTATGTAGGTTTCTGTTAATCCAAGGTAGGTTGGTATTGAAAATGGGCGAAATCGGACAATAACCACGCCCACTTCCCATATAACGGTAATTTCCAGAAATACGAAAACTGCGATATTTTAGTAACTACTGAAGATAATTCACTCAAAATTGATATTTACAATAATTTCTAGACGAAAAATAAGAATATTATAAATTTTTGGAAAATGGGCGTAGCCACGCCCACTTATGGTTACATGTGTATATCTTGGTAACCGCTGCACCAATTTCTTTCAAACTTGGCACAGTTGTTGGCCTTCGCACAACATACCAAATGGCCGAAAATTTTTAAAATCGCTCAATAACCACGCCTACTTCCTATATAACGGTAATTTTCAGAAATACGAAAACTGCGATATTTTAGTAACTACTGGAGATTATTCACTCAAAATTGATATTTATAATAAGTTTTAGACGAAAAATAAGAATATTATAAATTTTTGGAAAATGGGCGTAGCCACGCCCACTTATGGTTACATGTGTATATCTTGGTAACTGCTGCACCAATTTCTTCCAAACTTGGCACAGTTGTTGGTCTTCGCACAACATACCAAATGGCAAAATCGCTCAATAACCACGCCCACCTCCCATATAACGGTAATTTAGAGAAATACATAATCTTCGATAAATCAGTAAATATTGAAGCTAATTTATTCAAAATTGATGCTTGCAACAATTCTTTACCAAGAAATACGTTTATGGTAAAATTTTGGAAGATGGGCGTGGCACCGCCCACTTATGATCACATATAAGTATATCGGTAACCGTTCTACCAATTTGTACCAAACTCGGTGTGGTTATTGTGCTTGCCACATATAAGCAAAAAGTTGAAAATTATTGAAATCGGACTAAAATAACGGCCGCTTCTCATATAACGGTAAATTTCAGAAATGCTTGAAACTTCAATATTTCGAAATTGAAGGACGCTAATTTACTCAAAATTGATACACCCCGGCTTACCATCTAGCGGAAGGTTTCGGAAAGGTGAAAAAACATATATTTAATACTTGCGCCGGGTATTTAATGTTCGGCTCCGCCCGAACTTAGACTTTCTTACTTGTTTTATTGACATTTGTACCACAATTGTTTATAAGGAAAAATTTAAAAGGCAAGAAAGTCTAAGCGGTACAAGTTATAGCAGCTATTTCGGAGATCACCACATCTCCTCATCAGACTTCTTTTTTCTAGACTTTAGCAGGGATCGAACCTACGTAATCGATGTGCAAAGTCAGAAGCGTTAACCACTGAGCTATGTACACCCCGTAAATTCTTGTTGCTAATTAATTTTCCTTATTCAACCAACTACTATCAAGTGCAGCTGATTTACCACAATTTAAACTTGACAGCGCGGTTGTTGTTGTCAATTCTATACATTCATTTGCTTTATTGTATAGTTTCAGGCAGGATCTTCCTAAGCTATGTATTTGTCAATGTTACTGTGACTTATTAACATTTTATTTTTAATATTTTTATTGAGCTTTGTACCACGATTGGTTATAAGGAATAATTTAAAAAACAACAAAGTCCAAGCGGTAGAAGTTATAGCAGCTATTTCGGAGATCACCACATCTCCTCATCAGACTTCTTTTTTCTGAACTTCAGCAGGGATCGAACCTGCGTAATCGATGCACAAATCAGCTGCACTTGATAGTAGCTGCTATAACTTCTACCTACTAAACAATCGTGGTACAAAGCTCAATAAAAATATTAACAAGTAATTTTTAGCAAAACAAAAACCCGACTTCAATTCTCATATAAAAAAAGATATATATATCTCATGATCCAATGATCGGATCTAAATCAGATTAGTAAAAGACTACCTCTGAAACACAACCTTTTCGATTCAAAAAGAATTATGGAAATCGGTGGACGTGGTCCAAAGTTATGCGGTAACATACATAAAAAAAATATTCCGACGAACTGATAACCTCCTCCTTTTTTGGAAGTCGGTTAAAAATAAAATGTTAATAAGCCACAATAACATTACGGGTATTCTCGAAATCTTGCACCAGCAAGGATTGCACGAAATGCAAAAATTATATTCCAAATTTGGAAGAGTACGAGAGCACCCCATAGAAAAGTGGTAGCATACATAAATAGCAAGCAGCGAAATTCTGCACCAAATACAATAACAAGATACAGCAACAAAAGTTAAGTGAGCGAGGTGGGAGGAATGAGAGAAATATGTAGCAATTCCAACAACAAAACAACTAGCACAAGGTCGCATTTATTTTGCTATGCTTTAATATAAATATATACATGGGTTTCGAAGTTGCATATTTTGCAGCGGTGTTTCCCATATATATTAGGGGTATTCTCTGAGTCTTGCAAAGCCCTTGCACGGTGCACGGATTGCACGGTTTGCAAAGCTGTCCCATACGAAAACCGGTTTTTACCGTGCAATCCGTGCAATCTGTGCACCATGCAAG
Organism: Rhagoletis pomonella; assembly: GCF_013731165.1. Lineage (NCBI taxonomy): Eukaryota > Metazoa > Arthropoda > Insecta > Diptera > Tephritidae > Rhagoletis > Rhagoletis pomonella. The sequence continues at coordinate 55,034,458 of NW_023458557.1, forward strand.
GGCTTTGCAAGACTCAGAGAATACCCCTATTGTTTTTGTGTGTTTGCAAGTTATGCAGTCCGTGCTACGTGCAACGGCTTTGCAAGATTTGGAGAGTACCCCTTTTGACAAATACATAAATTAGGACAGAGTTGTGAAAAATGCATTAAGTTTTTTAATGCATAGCATTTTAATGTAAATGAAAAAGATTAATGCATTAATTTTTGATATTTAATGTAAATGAAAATTTCAATGCATTAATTCCGAAGAAATAATGCTAATGATTTTTTTTGTATTAACATTAAAATGTTTAAATGAATGCTATTGCAATAATTTATTGCATTAAAATTATAACAAGCATTAAGAACCCATTAACTAATTTTATTTTGAAGTAAAAGTTCTTTGCTCACGTTGAGGGTAGAATTTTAAGGTCAAAAAAGATAGTGACGGACGTTAAGGCTGGTTTTCAATGGCATTTGTCGTTAAATAGGTAAAATCACATTGTCAAATGGAACTAAAAAAACGGTCTATTGATTCATTTAAATCAAAGTAGGTCCTCAGTCGTGTACACGCGCTGCTTAACTGGCTATCTGTCCGTTTTTGGCTCATACTTAATATATGTAATCGGTATGCATCAACAATCAACATAAAAATCTACAAAAGCACTCTGCGTTGCATGCACATTGGCTTTCATTTTCATAAAACATCTAACAATGTTTAGAAGAATTTTTCTACAAATACACATAATATAATGAAACTGAAAAAACTATTAGTAATTATTCCAAGTCATTCCAAAAGAGGTTATTTATATTTTATTAGACAAAAAAATTGAATGGTTTTTAATAATGCAAACGAGCAAAAGTATTAAACATTTTAGTGCATTAAAATTTTTCATTAGCGTTAGCTTGGATAATTTAATGAAAAAAAAAAAATTTCATTAGCATTACATTTTTCAGAATTAATGCATTGAAATATTCATTTGCATTAAATTTCATAAATTAATGCATTAATCAAAATGTATACTTATACTTATATGATCAGATCGTCGAGCTGAGTTGATTTGTCCATGTCCGTCTGTCCGTCTGTCCGTCTGTCCGTCTGTCCGTCTGTCTGTCTGTTTGTATGCAATCTAGCCTCTCAGTTTTCGAGATATCCGGATCAAATTTGGTAGGTGGGTGTATTTTTATAATGTATTAATCATTTGTCGGAACCGGAAGAATCGGACCACTTTAACATATAGCTCCCATACAACTGATTGTTCAGATATGAGATTTTTCGTTATAACTGCTCCATTTATGCAGCTACGAACATGAAATTTTGCAGCACTTGCACCAATTATCAACAGAATGCTTACGGAGAAAATTACAAAGATCGGTTCACTACAACCTATAGCTCCCATACAACTGATTGTTCAGATATAAAATTTTTCGTTATAACTCCTCCATTTATATAGCTGGGAACAGGAAATTCCGCACTGTTTTCAATAATTATCAACAGAAAACTTACAGTGAAAATTAAAAAGATCGGATAACTATAACCTATAGCTCCCATACAACTGATTGTTCAGATATGAGATTTTTCGTTATAATTCATCCATTTATGTAGCTAGGCACATGAAATTTTGCACTGTGGTCACTCATTATCAGCAGAAGACTTACAGTGAAAATAACGAAGATCGGGTCACTATAGCCTGCAGCCCCTATACAACTGATTGTTCAGATATGAGGTCTTTTATCATAACTCCTCCATTTATGCAGCTAGGAACATGAAATTTCGCACCATTTTCACTCATTATTAACAGAATACTTACAGTGAAAATAACAAGGATCGGGTGACTACAACATATATATTCCATACATCTGATTGTTCAGATATGGGATTTTACTGTAAAACTCCTTTATTTGAACAGCTAAAACCGCTAAATTTCGTAAGATATTTTATAAATAATAATACAAAGTCTACTGAGAAAATCGTCAAAATCTATGCTGTATAAGCTTTATCTCCTATAGCACTGATTGTTCAGATACCAGTTTTTGCGATATATCTCCTTTATGTAGGAAACTAAACCCAATAAATTGTGTTACCGGTTTACATACCGATCACATAGCAGTGAAAATCACTTAGATTGGTGCCATATAAAGTATATCTTCCATACCTCTGATTGTTTAGATGCGATTTTTTATATAAGTATGTAACTCCTCTATCGATGTATGCAGATTAGGGCTGTGCGATTAATTGATTATTCAAAATTTTAATTAATCATAAAGTAAATAACTCAATTATTCGATTAATTGGAAATTATGATTATTCAAATGTTCAGTTACTCGAGTAATCAAGATTTTGATTAACCAAAAACAAAAATATTTGAGTAATTTGCTTTATGATTAATCAACATTATGAATAAAATGAGTAATGAACATTTCAAAGTACTCTTTACATACATACATATAAAGCAGTTGAAGTTCCTTGATACTTTGAAAAAAACGTTTACGTTTTCAAAAATAAAAAGGAAATACATACATACATACATATTTTTTTCATATAAAGAATATAAAAAAGAAAATAAGCATTTTCCAAAGCAAACTCTCTTTAACGAGCAAAATTAATTTTTTTGAGTAATCATATTTCAAGTAACTCGATTAATCATCGTTTTGAGTAATCAAAATCTTGATTACTCGAGTAACTGATTAACCGAATAACTGATTAACCAACTTGCTCGAGTAATCGAATAATCGCACATCCCTAATGCAGATGTATTCAAAATCAGTAACCTGTCAAACTAAAATTTGCAGATGTTCATGAAAGGTATGAAGCCTTCAGCATAGCCGAAGACAGCGCTGCTCTTACTTGTTTACATTAACATTATTGCTTTAAATAAGATTAATGCATAAAAAAATTAATGCATTTTTCTCAACTCTGGTTTAGGAAGAGCCTGCCTGGAACTATACAATAAAGCAAAATAAGCAAATGGATGTATAGAATTGACAACAACAACCACGCTGTCGTGTTTAAATAGTGGCAAATCAGCTGCACTTGATAGAAGTTGGTTGAATAGGGAAAATGAATTAGCAACAAGAGTTTACGGGGTGTACATAACTCAGTGGTTAACGCTTCTGACTTTGCACATCGATTACGCAGGTTCGATCCCCTTATAAAAAAAGAAGTCTGATGAGGAGATTTGGTGATCTCCGAAATAGCTGCTATAACTTCTACCGCTTAGGCTTTGTTGCTTTTTAAATTTTTCCTAATAAACAGTCCCTTAGTTATAGTCCTGTGTTCATACAAATTGTTTTGATTATATCTATGAGCCGTTAACAGCGTTATTTAATTTGTCTCTTAAAGAGGGCGTTTTTCCAACTATATGGAAGGAATCGCTCATAACCCCGTTACATAAAAGAGGTAGCAAATCTTCAGTGGAGAACTAACGGATCATATCTAAGCTTTCTGCAGTTCCTTAATTATTTGAAGCAATTATAACAAATCAGTTGACGCATTCTATCTCTTCTAGCATTTTATACAGTCAACATGGATTTTGGAAGGGCAAATCAACTTCTACAAATTTACTTGAATTAACATCCAATATCTCAAAAGCATTTAGTGGAAGCAAAACTGTTGATGTTATATATACTGACTGCAGTAAAGCATTTGACAAAGTGTGCCACTCGTTGCTCATCTATAAACTTGATCTTCTTGGTCTTCCACCTAATTCTTTACGTTGGATCCCTTCATACCTCTATGATAAATCACAAAGGGTAATGTTTAAAAATAATATCTCTGACGTCACTGATGTCACTTCAGGAGTCCCTCAAGGTAGCCACTTAGGCTCGGTTCTGTTCTTGCTTTTTATAAACGATATTTCTACAGATATACAATTTTCCAAAATTTTAACGTATGCAGATGATGTAAAGCTTTATAAATCGTACGTTTCAATTAAAGAAAGGTCTTTGCTACAATCAGACTTAAGCAGCATGGCTTTCTGGTGTCAAGTAAATCTTATGCCTCTAAATCTTAAGAAATTTAGAGTAATGTGCTTCTCGCGAAGAGCTGTTAAGCCCTCTTCTTTTACAAAAGGTTACCATAACCTGGAACAGGTATACAATTTTGTGGGCCTTGGTATCATAATGGATCCTAAGCTTAATTTTAATCTTCACATTAATATGGCAGTCAACAAGATAGAATCAATTCAAAAACAATTCCTACTTTTTGCTTTAAGAAATTCCCTTTGGGATTCTCAATATAACCTTCCGCCTTATACGAGCCGATTAAAACTTATTAATCTTCCTACAATTGCCAGTCGCAGGGAAATGCTTGGTACAATTTTTATACCCGAGCGCACTTGTGCACAAGGGTTTATTAACTTTGTTCACATAACGGTTGTTTGTAACAGCCAAAACGAATCGAGACAGATGTAGACAAATGTATACATAAATGCTTAGAATGAATAGAGAAGTCGATTAAGCCATGTCTGTCTGTCCGTCCGTCCGTGTACACGATAACTCGAGCAAAAAAAGATATCTCAACGAAATTTGGTACGTAGGTTTCCATTTATCCAAGGTAGGTTGGTATTGAAAATGGGTGAAATCGGACTGTAACCACGCCCACTTCCCATATAACGGTAATTTTCAGAAATGCGAAAACTGCGATATTTTAGTAACTACTGAAGATTATTCACTCAAAATTGATATTTTAAATTAATTTTAGAAGAAAAATAAGAATATTATAAATTTTTGGAAAATGGGCGTAGCCACGCCCACTTATGGTTACATGTGCATATCTTGCTAACGGCCACACCAATTTCTTTCAAACTTGGCACAGTAGTTGACCTTGATACAGCATACCAAATGGCCGATAATTTTTAAAATCGGACAATAACCACGCCCACATCCCATATAACGGTAATTTGGAGAAATACGAAATCTTCGATAAATCAGTAAATATTAAAGCAAATTTATTCAAAATTGATGCTTGCAACAATTCTATACCAAGAAATACGTTTATAATAAAATTTTGGAAAATGAGCGTGGCGCTGCCCACTTATGATCACATATATGTATCTCGGTAACCGTTCTACCAATTTGTACCAAACTCGGGAACTTAGACTTTCTTACTTGTTGTAGTTAAATTACTGACAGGCTCAATTTCAAGTCCGCTTCTTCTGGGTGAAGTTAGCCAAGACACTTTTTTCTCCTATTTCTGAAAGCTTGTAAAACTAATTTTGAATTGCACGACCTACTCCGTTGCTTGTGCCAGGATTTTAACTCTTCTTCCAGCACGTTTGATATATGAGATCCTCTTTTCAGTATTAAGAAAGTGGTACTCTCCTCTCTCAATAAATAAATTATTAACATAAAGACTTAAAATCAGCTGATGAATTTAGTTCTGTAGCTGAACAGTTTTAGATCTCGAGACTTAACAAACTCCTGCCTATCATGACCCGGCGCAAAAATTGAAAATACTGGTCCCATATGTAACGTACATACGGACTGCGCACAATAAGGTCAAAATGACAACACTGAATACTACTCACCTAAAATTGTACATGTATAAATCTATCTATAAATCACCTTCCAGGTATAAATCACCTACAAATGATTCTGAGTTATCTAGTCGGCATTTGAACATTCTATTTATAAAATGTAAAAAGGGGCATAACTTCCGTAAAAAAATTTAACTGTTTTATTTTTTTAGGCACGTTTCATAGAAACGTTAATTTTTGTCCATTATACATATATATGTATACATAACAAACGGTTTTAAATTTTCAATTAAAGATAAGTTAACTTTTTGGAAAACTGTTTCGATCAGAGCGTTCACAGTGGGCGTTTTTTTTTGATAATTGCGAGTAAAAATTTAGGAAATCGCCTTGAGCGTCTTTTCCCATCTAATCCATTTTTTGCCGCCCTAGGCCTCAGCCTACTCAGCACATTGGTAAATACGGCACTACTAAAATGGCATGAAAGAAGCGCACGCGAGTCGCCAATTTGTTGCCATTGACGATTGTTGACTATTTCTCATGTTTTGCATGGTGCGATAGTCAATAAAAATTGTAAGCATACAAACGTAGATAATATAATATTATGTACATGTGTATTTACATGCATACATGCATAAATACGTACATACAAATATATGTATGTACATATTAGGGATGTTGCGGATGTGGAACTTTAGACATCTGCGGATGGGAATGCGAATGTCAAGTATTTTTAAAAAACAATTAGAATCTAGCATAATGGCGAGATCGTTGTTTAAACAGCGCTTACAAGCCAAACCAGATACATATGTCATGTTGTTTCTGAATTTGGAGAACTGTAACTTTATCAGCACTTTTCGATTTTAGTATTTGTAATTCATTTTTAATACTTTCTTCTGCGACTGCTATGAAAAATTTGTGCTTATAGCGAGCTAAATAGGTGGATATGGAAAATAGATTATTATTTTTGAAGAAGATTCTGTTTTCAAAGTCGTGGCTGCAGCCGAATCGGGTCAGAATATTGTTATTTTTTTTTAAAGCACCCCGTATTTTTGTAAGCATTTGAATAACTGGTAGTTATGTAATTCTTATCTAATTAAAGGTTAGACCTATAGCTTTTTAATTACTTGGGCATCGATTCTCTTTATAGCTGGACGTTGATCATTTCTACTGGAAATCCCTATTGAAGGAGCTTACTCATTGACTTTAAATAGCAAAGAAGGGACAGTTTTACCACAGAAGTTTTTAGCCAAGGATCCAATGTATATCCCTATGGAAAAAATATTATCCGACAAGTAAACAAAACTACTGTTTTGAAATTTTTTGCTAAAAATAAATTCCCCAAAGAGCCCCATTTAAAATTATTCAAACGAATATATGTAATAGGTGGCAAACGCGGTACGTCTGACTCACGAGTCATTTGTGTACGTGTTGACTCGCCTTCGACTACACACAGTTTTATCATTCAGAGTCTTGCCGGGAGTCATGTTGGTGTAACTAACACATATTTATTTTCACAAACACATCCAAACCGACTCACGAGTCAGACGCACCGTGTATGTCGCCTATAACATCAAAAGCAAATCACGAAAATTTTGTTTATAATTACAGTGCACACTTTCTTCTTTTGTGTCAAGTAATTTTTTTTTACGATTGGTCCAAAAAAGTCATAATAAAGAAAAAAGCCAAGCAGGTATTTAAAGCACAGAAAAACAAAATATTATTAAAAGGACTATGTTCTCTTTGACGTACGTCAAAGGTCAAGCAGAAATGGGAACTTTTATGGCTGCCCATTGATAGCTCGGTTATATAGCTTAAGGAATAATATTTTAAAGACATTTTTATCAAAGATGATAAATATGACATTTGACCAGTTTTGTTACACAAATACTCCTACGACCACAGGCAAAAATATTGGCTACAATATGTAATTTTTTTTTTGCCATATATACGTTTTATCGGTCCACTTGCAAAATATTCGCATTCGCAAAAGCTCCGCATTGATTATTGCGAATGCGAAAGCGAATGTTAAAATTAATGCGGAAGCTCCGCGGTTGCGAATGCGAATGCGAATATTCGCAACAACCCTGGTACATATGTAGCTTTGGTAAGAATTTTTTTCATGTTTGTTCATAAAGCTCTATTAACTTGGGCAATATACGAGGATGTACACATGTTTATGACCAAAACGTTTTCTAGCTACCTGGCTGCTGTGAGATTTATTTGTTTTTATTGTGGTATACGAAAAATAAATATGCCGGCATTATCACACCTACTAACTGCACGCCTACTGCCTGTTCATGCTTGACTATGAGATACATAATTAGACATTTTAAAGAGCAAAGCAACGCATGGTATATATTGCCAAATTATTTTAGGCATGCGAAAGTCACGTGATCGCTTTATGGGCGCAATGCGATGGCAGCGTGGATCCACAGCCCGCAACAAGCCGTTACTGAATGAACTTAAAAAAAAAACATATACAGTGTTATCTGGCTGGAGTGAACACCCGATGCTACGAACACCT
>NW_023458557.1:55057436-55067884 GCF_013731165.1 Rhagoletis pomonella
ACACAGGGTTGAATGTGAGCATTGGAATCACTTCGTATATTCTAACAATAATAACATAATAAGTTTAATAATTGCGCAGTACTATTGCAAAGTGTGTTCAAACAAATATTTTTTAAGAGTATGCGTATTTAAAAAAAAAAATTTTTTGTACATCTCTATTATAAAAGCGATTTTTGTTATTTATTATTACCCTCTGAAGTTATTATATTCGTTTTTGGTTTCAAACACTATATTATAACAAGATCACATTTTTAAAATAAAATGTTTGTTAAATTGATTTCATGAATTCTATTAGAAAAAAATTGGCGATTTTTGGTGATTTTTTTTCAGAAATTGCGCTTTTTTATAAGCTTTTATTTAACTTGGTCATCCCGCGAAAGTCGTGGAAATTTCCAATCGATTTTAAACTAACTTCCCGACAAGTTAGAGACTTGAAATTTTCAGCATAGTTCCAATCACGATGACAATGCAATTTAAAATATAAATGAATTCCCTATATGGTCCAGGGGTCCTGATTCAAAGTCGGTCAAAAATTAGTAAAATTTATGGCTAACAGAGCGTAATTTGCCAAAGAACGTAAACCCAGAGAAAAGCTATTTATGGCAAATTCTAGATATCAACCTAGTCTAGATATGAACCTCGTTGTAGGCATCATATCAAGGAGATACAAATAGAAGACTCGAGAAGTTTCCCCGCCAGAAGAACTTTAATATTGCGCCTAAATATATGCCATGCTACAGCGGAAGTGGACGACACGCCATTTCTTTAAATGAAATTAACTGCTGCTATATGTATTTTGTACATATATATGTTTATACAAAACGTAAGCAAACAACATTTTGCTTGCATAGTCTTCTGTTCTCTTTCATTGCAAGTTGAATTATTTTAATATCAATTGCAAAATTTTGTACATAAAATAAAATAAAACTATTTAATATACAACGCTTTTATGAATGGACTAAAAATTAGAAAATAGAGTAATATAAAAAAAATATTTTTTTAAAAATAAGCTTTTATTTAACATGTTTAATCAAAGGAATAAAATAAAGTAGTGAAACAAAAGATTTTTTAGCAAGAAAATTTTGTCAAAACTGCACTAAAATGAATAAAATAAAATAAGTTAAGGTCTCGTTAAAGTTACTAAAAGCCATTTAGCGAAAGGAGTTATTCAAACTCTAATGAAAATTACTAACAATTTGTACTAATTTACTTCGTTTTTAAAAAAGCTTGTCGGCGAATTCAGCGTACATGCATAATTGGTTAGGTATGTATGTATTTATATGTATGTATGCAGATATTTAAATGCCGGTTTGCCGGTCCGAGCACTGGCTGTTGAGCAAAACTTCGCTGCTTCGCACACAAGCGCATGTGTGTGATAGTGTGAGTGCCCACCTCTGGTTTAGATTTATCAATTTTTTTGGACCATCTTACAATAGCTCCGTTTTGTATTGCTGTACTAACAGAGCTCGTTTTTGTGGCAATGATGTCCAGCAATCGCTATGACGCAACTTGAATTTGACTTCACCATTTACATAAAGCTGAGGTGCTTAACAAATTAAAGTTACTGAGCCAAACGACAACAACGTCAATACCAATTACAACAACATCGTTGTGGGAACTGCAAAAAATATTTCAACCCCAAAACCAGCAAATCAATGATACAAGCATAAAGCTGGGCAAATACAAGCCAACGTGAGGCAGCAGCAAATGAATGTCGATCGATTTTGATCCCGTTTATTTTGCCGAATCAACGCTCGATTTGTTTGTTTCGTTGTGTTTGTTGTAACTGAGTCAAAGTGAGCCACATTGATGTTGTTGTAAGCCAACTGCAAGTCGACCGATTTTGTTCCGAGAACATTTTGCGTGTTGTGCTTCCACGAATTTTGTGTTTGTTGTAAATGAGCCAAATTGAGGCACAGTAATGTTTTTGTGAGCCAACTGAGCCAATTGAGCTACTGGATGAGCACCCCTGACATAAAGCAATTCTCTGATACTGCTTACCCCAGATTTTTTACGTGGCCTTATAGTTACGGTGACCATCCGTCCTTTATTTTAAAGGACAGTCCTTTATTTTCACCCACTGTCCTTAATAGTTTTTTCACAATAAAGGACGCCTTTTGTCCTTTATTTCTTAAATTGTCCTTTAAATCGGCTCTGCATTTTTCAGAGGTAAATTTTTAAACACAGAATATGAAAAATAGAAATGACCCTTATAAAATTTAATGAAAACTTTCGCGAGTTTGTTTCGCACCCCACCTAAGGGTTTCTATTGAATCGGTGATATTTGTACGATCTATAAAGCACAGGGAAAGTTGTGCCCAGGATCGTGTTGCACGCTGAGTTTCCAGTTCCGTTGAAATAGAACAATAAACCCCCTGCTGCACAGTGGTTCAAAACTGGCAGTCATTCATTCACTTCATTTTTCACTTAATTTGATTAATTTTTATTTTTTTTTTGTGAAAGCTTACAATATTTGCAAGAGATCAGTTAAGCCTGAGTCATTCACTTCATTTTTCACTTAATTTGATTAATTTTTATTTTTTTTTATGAAAGCTTACAATATTTGCAAGAGATCAGTTGAGCCTGATTTCTGAATTTTAATTTGATTATATTAAATTTTTTAGTGCAAAATGCAGAAAAAGTAGCAACTTTGAAGAAAATGTATTCTCCTGTTCCAGTTAATAAATGTTACATAACAAAAACTAGTTGAAAACAATTGTATGGTTCTCCCAAAAAAAAAAAAAAAAAAAAAAAAAAATTTGAAATGTTATAAAAAAACAGGGACGGTAATCATTATGAGCAAAATAATTTAAATCAATCATTATTTTGAGATTTTTATTTATTTCGCTTAGAAATAATAATAATTTTATATATATATTATTTTAAGATTTTTATTTATTTCGCTTAGAAATAATAATTATTGAGTTTTATTTTTTCGGTCAACGGAAATAATTATTATTTGATTTTTATTTTTTCGATCACAAATAATGATTGTTTATGATTTTTATTTTCCAATTTAAAAATAATGATTATTTTAAAATTGAAAAGGCTATACAGATGCAAATCTACTGAAGTTTTCACCTGAAAATGGTATAGCTTGTGAGTTTTTGAATGATCACTATTCTTAAGGAAAAAATTAAACTCAATAATAATTATTATATTTGAGCGAAAAAATAAAAATCATAAAATAATCATTATTTCTGATCGAAAAAATAAAAATCAAGTATTAATTATTATTTTTAATCTTTATTGATTAAACTCGAAAAATAAAAATCATTGTCATTGCAGTAAGACGTACGAGCACAAATTCCTGAGTATGATAAAAATTGTGTTACGACGTTGTTGATTTTTTTGGTTCAAATTTGAAAAATAATGATTATTTTCCGTCCCTGTAAAAAAAATTTTACCAAAATAAATATGCTTTTTTTTGGTTTTTAGTAAAAATTGGTGGAAAAATGAAGGCTCCGGTGGATTATGAAAATTCAATTCCAATTTTGAACCACTGAATTATGGTAAACGCATTTTGGTAGCAAAGGATCGCGAAGTCCTTGAAAAGGATTTGGCTTCATTTTTCCCTACAGCAGAGGAACTTATACAATTAAATAATATAATTAACTGGTAAATATTTGATCTAAATTACGATATGGGCAAGGTTTTATCATAAAAGTTTTATGTACGTATTCCCAAATCATTTTGAAAAAAATGTCCTTTATTTTACGTTGGTTAATATGGTTACCGTACTTATAGTTGTAAAGTTACCAGGAACACCCTCATAATTAAACAAGTAAGAATGTTTAAGTTGGGGCGAAGCCGAACATTAAATACCCGGCGCAAATATTAAATATATGTTTTCCACCTTTCCGAAAGCTACCGCTACATCGTAATTCGGGGTTTATGAATTTTGAGTAAACTAGCGTCCTTAAATTTCGAAATATTGAAGTTTCAAGCATTTCTAAAATTTACCGTTATATGAAAAGCGGTAATTTTAGTCCGATTTCAATGATGCTTTTATGTGGCAAGCACAATAACTATACCGAGTTTGGTATAAATTGGTAGAACGGTTACCGAGATACATATATGTGATCATAAGTGGGCGGTGCCACGCCCATTTTCCAAAATTTTATCATAAACGTATTTCTTGGTAAAGAATTGCTGCAAGCATCAATTTAGAATAAATTAGCTTTAATATTTACTGCTTTATCGAAGATTTCGTATTTCTCTAAATTACCGTTATATGGGATGTGGGCGTGGTTATTGTCCGATTTTAAAAATTTTCGGCCATTTGGTATGATGTACCAAATCCAACAACTGTGCCAAGTTTGGAAGAAATCGGTGCAGCGGTTGCCAAGATATACACATGTAACCATAAGTGGGCGTGGCTACGCCCATTTTTCACAAATTTATAATGTTCTTATTTTTCGTCTAAAAATTATTGTAATTATCAATTTTGAGTGAATTATCTTCAGTATTTACTAAAATATCGCAGTTTTCGTATTTCTGAAAATTACCGTTATATGGGAGGTAGGCGTGGTTATTGTCCGATTTTGCCCATTTTCAATACCGTCTGTCCTACGCCCGAAAGAAGTACACGTACCAAGTTTCGTTACGATATCTTAATTTTTACTCGAGTTATCGTGTGCACAGACGGACGGACAGACAGTCACCGCTTAATCGATTTCTCTTTTTATCCTGATCATTTATGTATACATTTGTCTATATCTATCTCGATTCGTTTTGCCTGTTACAAACAACCGTTATGTGAACAAAATTAATATGCCCTTGTGCACAAGTGCGCTCGGGTATAAAAAAATGTATACTCTAAATAATTATATATATAAGGATGTGATAGCCTCGCCTCTCGCATACGACTTATGTAGTCTATTGGTGAATATATCGGTGGATTGAATACATTTTCTAATGTAGAGTGGACGCTGTCAACCTCCATACTTTTTACCTTTGTTAATTGTTGAATTGCAATTGCAAGCGATCAAATGAAATATTTAGTAGAATCTTTGTAATGTAAGTGGTATGTGCATGGATATGTATGTATGTATTTAGTTGGTTTATAATTTTATTTTGTACATCGAAATCAAAGCACACTCATCGGATTCGCCTGCGATCAAAAACAGTTATAAGCATGTAAGCCTATACCCGTTCTTTTTTTCAGAGTTTTTCTAGTACTGCGTGCACATAGCTGTCTTTGGTCAGTTCTAAACCAAAAGATATACACACATATAAGAGAACGGCAAATCCAGTAATGTGGGCAATAGGTAGGCAGAAAAGACACGTTCAACGTTTGCGGAGGAATGTGGAATAGACAATATACCTTGAGCTAATTTAAAACGGTTTGCAAGCATCGGCCGCTAAGGTGTAGTGGTAAGCAGTGCGCGCTTCCACTCCACAGCCCCTGGGTTCAAGCCTGGTCAAAGCAACATCGCAAAAAAATATAGAAAAAAGGTTTTTTCTTAACAGCGGTCGTCCCTCGGCAGGCAATGGCAAACCTCCGAGTGTTTTTGTGCTATGAAAAACAGCTTCTCATAAAAATACAATCGCCATTCGGTGTCGGCGTAAAACTGTAGGTCCCTCCACTTTGTGTGACAATATCAAGGCGCACGCCACAAATCGGAAGAGAAAGCTCGGCCAAACACTAACATATGTGTAAGTGCCAATCTATCTGGTAGAAAAGGTGTGAGGTAGAAAAAGACAAAACCATTTCTATGAGAAATCGGAATTGCCAACCTTGTAATGTAAAACAAATTTAGTCGAAGTTTCTATGAAGTAGAGAAGGAAGAAATTGTTTGCATATGTAAATAAGTAGAAGTTTTAACTAATGTAAATATAAAACCAATCGAAATTTACACAGCGCTGCATTTCCAAATAGTACTAAAAAGGTCTATGTGGTGTCAATGTACTTTTTGGTTTCAAATTGTACCAAAAAAGCACAATTGTGGCAACTTTACCATCACTGGTTGACGTAACTAAACTGTTTTCTCACTGTGTGAGTTCTCTCGCCGACGAGCAATAAAAGAAGTATTTCAGAAAAAAAAACACAAAGACAAATGATAAATACTAGTAGTACGCATTGAAAAATAAATTTTTGGACGCAACCAGTTACTGACTAGCTTACTTTTTTCTGTACGATGTTAAGAACTGATCAGTTCGCATGCTTAAGGATATGTGTGCGACTTATTACCAATTCACTTATTTTATTTATTGGTGTAACTTTTTGCTTCTTGGCTGTTATGTACATATGCCGGTGTACATATGTACGTTATCAAGTATCTGTGGGTGTTTTTGCTAGACAATGGAATTTGTTTGTCTTTTAATCGGCCACTGGCATAGGCTAGGCCGTATCGAGTCGCTCGCATACACCTTTATATTAAGAACCAGACATGCGTATGTAACGGCATTCTGCCATTTTAATATGTTCACTCCTGTTATATGTATGCACATCGTTTTTACTGGCGACGTTTGATTGGTCGTATTTCAAGTGATAATTTCGTGAGTAGGCGTAGCTATTACTCTTGTCGAATTTCACGCTTTTTTATTTTCAGTATTGTTATAAACGTAATTGCCACCACTGATTTGTGATTACAATAATGGAATAAAGTGCAACAACAGCAGCAACATAGAGTCCTTTGAGGTTATTTACCGCTTCAAAGTGCAATACCGTCATGTTTGTTATTGTGGGTCTACTCAAATGTTCAATGCACTCGAAAAAGTAAAGAAGCAAAAAATCGCTCTTTATTTTAAGAATATGTATATGGTTCACTCCAAAGAAATATGCTGCTATTCATTCGAAGTAAATAATCTCTGCTGCGGCCGTTTAAAAGGTTAGAAAAGGTGATATGTAAATACATACATACGTACATATGAGCATCCATAAAAATGTTTGTTTTGTTTTATGTTTTATGGCAAATTTATTGCGTATGCGATTGCAAAATTTCGCCATAAATGTGAATAAACTGTGTTTTGGCACGTCGTAATATGCCAACAATGATATCAAGTTTTTTTCTATGTCATTCACAAGTTCCGGTTACCCTCAAAAAAATGATTGTTGTAAAATTTTCGACTGAAAAAAAGGAAAGCCACCACCAAAAAAGGGCAACAAAAGGATATAAAAGTTGGAAACATTTTTTGATATTAATATATTTTATTGGTTCAAGGAAGTTACACTCATATGATAAACTACACATCCTAAACTAATCAAATTAACTATCAATAAGATCGCATGTTCCCATCTTCGCAGACTTCATTCGTCTTCACCATCCTCAGCGTTGGCATAATTTTTGGTACAATATTTTTCTTTTGCAGCAATTTGGCGAACTAGTTCTGGGTTTGTTTGTAAAATGTCATAGAACCCTACTCATTTCAACCAATAGAAATAATGAAAAATATTTCTTGTGATCTTTCTTGATAGCTGCATAAGGTAGATCATGCATCCCATAAGGTAGATCGTGTCTGCGTCAACCAACGTCTACGTTACGTCGTTGACTGTTTGCGCTTTTAACTGGGAAAAAAGAAAATAGCATACAACAAGAAATTACTAAAAACTTCTCGCAGGTAGGAGAAATCAACTCACATTCACGGTCAGACTCGATGAGTTTTCGTTTCCTTTCTGCAGTCACTAGCGATATTTGTCTTTACTTCAAGATCGTTCAAATATTTCAACACTTAAATCATCAATTTTTTGAAGCATTTCTGCGAATAATTCGGACTATTGAATGAATAAAAACTAAATTTATTAAAATCAAGTTTAAACTAAAATGTCTTTTGAACAACTTGCCTGTTCTTGTACGAAGAGCAACCAGAATCTTGATGCTGGATTTTTAAGAAAACCCCTTAATTCTTTCCACTTTCGGCAGTGAAATGAAATACATTTTAAGCGCATCGAAAACTGCAGAATGCGCTTTATGGCTGGGTCAAGAGCTGTTTTTTGCGTAGACCAGCAACTTCTGAAATTGGACGTCGGCTTCATCGCAAAATGCTTCAGTTCTTACAGTGTAGGTACAAATAAAAATGAGAGTATATCTTAACCATGGTGGAATAATAACAAAGTGTTGTCAGTAGCGACGTGTTTGTTGTAATTTTGACAAGATCGGCATACTTATATTCGGTGCTGCCGATTATCATTTTTATACTGATATTCTTTGGGAAATAGTATCTAAAATACACCATTTTGTTATTCGTTTTATCGCGATTTTTTAAGAGCTTCCTGTTTTCAGAACGATATTAATATTTAAAATTGTTGGATTTGTCACTCAAAATGCAAAAAATAAAAATAAAAGAGATCGTGGTTATCAATGGAAAAAGACGTACACAAAAATCGTATGGAGATGTTTTTATATAAAATAACTTTTGCTGCATTGTCATGAGAATGAGCTAAATGGACTACTGATACACTATAATAGAGTGGCTGCATGTTAAATTTTAGGAATTCACTTATATTTGCGACATTTATATGTTTTAATCTATTTAAACAAGTAAGAGCAGCGCTGCCTTCGGCTATGCCGAAGGCTTCATACCTTTCATGAACATCTGCAAATTTTACTTTGACAGATTACTGCTTTTGAATACATCTGCATACATCGATAGAGGAGTTACATACTTATATAAAAAATCGCATCTAAACAATCAGAGGTATGGAGGATATACTTTATACGGCACCAATCTAAGTGATTTTCACTGCTATGTGATCGGTATGTAAACCGGTAACACTATTTATTGGGTTTAGTTTCCTACATAAAGGAGATATATGGCAAAAACTGGTATCTGAACAACCAGTGCTATAGGAGATAAAGCATAGATTTTGACGATTTTCTCAGTAGACTTTGTATTATTATTTATAAAATATCTTACGAAATTTATCGGTTTTAGCTGTTCAAATAAAGGAGTTTTACAGTAGAATCCCATATCTGAAGAATCAGATGTATGGAAGATATATGTTGTAGTCATCCGATCCTTGTTATTTTCATTGTAAGTATTCTGTTAATAATGAGTGAAAATGGTGCGAAATTTCATGTTCCTAGCTGCATAAATGGAGGAGGTATGATAAAAGACCTCATATCTGAACAATCAGTTGATGGGGGCTGCAGGTTATAGTGACCCGATCTTTGTTATTTTCACTGTAAGTCTTCTGTTGATAATGAGTGAAAACAGCGCGAAATTTCATGGTCCTAGCTACATAAATGGATGAATTATAACAAAAAATCTCATATCTGAACAATCAGTAGTATGGGAGCTATAGGTTATAGTTACCCGATCTTTTTAATTTTCACTGTAAGTTTTCTGTTGATAATTATTGAAAACAGTGCGGAATTTCATGTTCCTAGCTATATAAATGGAGGAATTATAACGAAAAATTTTATATCTGAACAATCAGTTGTATGGGAGCTATAGGTTATAGTGACCCGATCTTTGTAATTTTCACTGTAAGTATTCTGTTGATAATGGGTGCAAGTATCGCAAAATTTTAGGTTCGTAGCTGCATAAATGAAGAAGTTATAACGAAAAATCTCATATCTGACCAATCAGTTGTATGGGAGCTATATGTTATAGTGGTCCGATTCTTCCGGTTCCGACAAATGATTAATACATTATAAAAATACATCCACCTACCAAATTTGATCAGGATATCTCGAAAACTGAGAGACTAGATTGCATACAAACAGACAGACAGACGGACAGACGGACAGACGGACATGGCTAAATCAACTCAGCTCGACGTTCTGATCATATAAGTATACATTTTAATGGGTCTATCTCTTTTTGTTCTGGTACTTACAAACATAGGACCAAAGTTATAATACCATTTCATGCTCATGAAAGGTATAAAAATGATTTACAGTCTTTTAGGAAATTGCCTTATTATACGACCGTTACTTGTTATAAGTTCTAGCATATGACCGTGCCGTGTGGAGCTACCGATACAAACATATATTCAGGCTTAAAAGCCTGTAATTATATATATTTCTACATTTATTTTGAAATAGTATGCACAAGTGGATTAATAGTACATAATTAGCAACTTTTCTATTACTTTAAAATCCTTTAATTTGGTGGAAGCATAGTCGCAACTAATTTCCAAATTTGTTTACAATGGCAAAGAAGTATCTCTGCGCACCACCTTCCTCGGCAAACTCGAAAATAGTGTTTAGTGCATCGGGTAGCATTTATATTGAAAACAGAAATAGCTTGTTGCCCGATAATGCGGAAATGCTTCTTTTAATAATGAAAAATGTATAAATTTTTAATTCTAATTGTAATTAGGTAATGTTAAACTTTATTATAAAAATACAAAAAAAAATCAAACTATATTTTTAAATTTACATAATCTTTTATAATTGAAATCCGGAAATCCGGCCGGATTTTAGCCAGTATCCGCCCGGACAGTCGGATAACAGAAAAACTGCCGCATAAGCCGGATTCCGGATACCTACCGGATACCC
>NW_023458557.1:55070884-55080336 GCF_013731165.1 Rhagoletis pomonella
TTTTTTTTTGCAACACATATTAGGCCACTTGCTAACTGATGGCGAATCGATGACGGCTAATAATCAATTGTAGCGCATTTCCTCTTACTATGCATATGCCTAAATGTGTGCAACCATTTGGCAAGCGAACACAGGGTGCTTCTAATGAAAATAAAAATTTTATGCTGAAATACACATGCTAAGCCCTTCGAAATTTTGTGCTGGGATATGCGTTACAGCTCCGCAAATTTTACCCCTACCGAAACCAAAGATGTATACACATCAAAAAGTGTCAATTTCTGCTTTCCCGTACTAGTCAATTATTAAAATTTTGCAATATACAAACTTGTGGCTACTTTTTTGGTAAGTTTTGGTCGGAGAGTACTCGAACCGATTCTTTTTTTCTTCACATGACATAAGTATTTACAATGAGTTCGACATGAGTAAGTATCGAGTACTTCTCTCCGATACATTTGTGGCATCGATACTTTTCTTCAATATTTTTAAAGAGTACAGGTATCGAGTACAAGGTCGTATCGGAACAACACTAGTTACGTGATTCATGCCCAGTTGCAACAAATGAGTCCATACATATGTATGTACATACATAGGTACAAAGCCGTATGCATGTGCGGAGTTTTAATAATCGGAAGTAATAATCAATTGCAGCGCATTTCCTCTTACTATACATATGCCTAAATGTATGCAACCATTTGGCAAGCAAAGACAGGGTGTTTCTAATGAAAATAAAAATTTTATGCTGAAATACACATGCTAAGCCCTTCGAAATTTTGTGCTGGGATATGCGTTACAGCTTCGCAAATTGTACCCCTACCGAAACCAAAGATGTATACACATCAAAAAAAGAAGTGACTGTGGCCAAAGTGCAGTAATTTATTTTAAATTTTCTACAATTTTGCTAATAACATATTTTGTTGTGAAACATTATCTGAAAAATCCTATGCAAATCGATGCATCGAAAAATATCGATGTACATTTCGATGCATCGAATCAAAAAAAAACATCGATGTATTGTTGTCACTGACATCCCTAATACCCGGCACATCCCTAGTAAAAACAGTTGATATATATGTTGCCAAAGAATTTCAATAGGGGTCACCGAAAATTAAGACCTTTTTTAGATATCGGACTAAGAGTATCTAAATACTCAATATTTAATGTAAAGTAATTAATTTTTTTTCACAAAATAAAACATCAATTCTCTTAGAAAAAAAGATGTCGATGAGGTACACCAAAATCTTTTTTGGAGTTTGACTACTACCTATGAACGCTTAGGTCTCTCAAAAAATGTTTATATCCTTGCGAAAGGCTCCAAAGTATTCAAAAATAATTTGCCATAAAATACATATCTTCTTCTTTATTGGCGCTTTAACCCCCTAAGCGATTTTGCCGAGTCCAAAACAACCCGCCAGCCATTTCTCTTTTGTGCTAACTGACGCCAATTGGAAATACCAAGTAAAGCCAAGTCCTTCAACGCAGAGGCGGCCTTGCTCTTGCTCTGTTACCAGCATCGCGGCCCGAGCTGAATATTTTCAGAGCAGGAGCGTTTCTGTCCATTCGAACGACATGGCAAAGACAGCGGAGCCGCTGAATTTTAATTCGCTGCACTATGTCTATATCGTTGTAAAGCTCATACAGCTCATCGTTAAATCGTCTGCGATATTCGCCATCACCAACGCGTAAAGGTCCGTCAATATTTCGCAGAATCTTTCTCTCGAAAACTCCAAGAGCCGCCTCATCAGATGCATTCATTGAAAATACATATAGCATGAATAAAAAAATACAAGTGTGCTTGTGGCGTTAACTTGTTTTGTTAAGTGTTTGACCGGGCTTGCCCTCTAATAAGTATGTTATTAAACAAAATAAGGGACCTTCAGTTTTATGCCGACAGAAATACACTCGAAGCTTTGCCAATGTCAGCTGAGCGGTTGGATGTTGTTCCGATCAGTAACCACCCTACATACATTGAGAAAACAATCAACCAAAAATTGGTTAATGTTACCAAATTCAAGCTTTAAAAGGAATGAATTTTATTTTTTTGGTAATATTAACCAAACTTTTGTTTACATTAAACACATTTCAAAATTTTCACAATTCGGAGATACAAAACCAAAATTTTTATTATGATTTTAGAGCGTTGCCTTTGACGGGATTTGAAGCCGCACCTTCTGAAAATAAGCAAATAACAGCAAGAATCTCTGCACACTCAGCCACAACCTTTCTGCAGATTTACCATCAAATATTGACCTTGAATAAATTTCCTTCGACGTTTGATCATATTCTGCACTTGCGGTTGCCAGACGTACTGATTTTATCAGTACAGTACTGATTTTTCAACTCTTGTACTGATTTTATTTATTTCTTCAATCAATACGCTGATGTCCTGATTTTTCAACATTTTTACTGATTTGTACTGAATTTTCAATTCAAACAAAATACTTTAGGATTTCCTTAAGGTTCTTACATAACGTTGGAATTTCCTTAAACTGTACTGTAAAAAGTAAGAACAAAATAGTTTAATTATATTTGACATGTTTCAGATACTGTTTGATATGCCCAAAAAATTAATACAACAAAATGGTCAAATGTTTTATGGGCATATCGCCGGGTGGTTACGTACCAGTTGCGATAATATGATGGAGGTTAAATTCTTTAAAAAGGAGGCTGACGTCTTTTTGTTGAGTGTTGCTAGTTATCTCGAAAATAACTTTCAGCTAATAACAACAAATTTAAATAGTCGAATGGCTTTTGCCTATAAATTACAATTGTTTTTTTCACAATTAACTGACATTGTAAATGAGTTTTGCATACAGGACATAGAGTTAGATACTCTTATTAGCGAATTCTTATGGTCTGAATATGACAACTTAACGTAACTTACGATCTCACTTAAAAATTCTGTTAAATGGATGCTGCTTATAATTGAACAGCCGAAACTTAACGTAACTTAATGCCATGTCGAAATCTGTTTCATTTTGATTCTCTAAGTTCTAAGTTCCGTTAAGTTAAGTAAAGTTGCCATAATCAGGCTTTTAGTCTTTCAAAGTTTTTCCGTAGTTGAAAAAATTAATTTAAGCCATGAAAGATGGAAACGATTTCATTATTGCTATTCAAAAATGTCATAAACATAAAACAATTTATTGGCTTCTGTGCACAATGAAGTGTACACTCATGTTAAAATGAATAACACTTTTTTTATGAACTATATTTCATTTGTACACCAAAGTATTGTTAAAAACAACTACACTGGCGTTTCAAAGTATTATCTGATACTTACATTCATAATTTTGCTTTGAATAAGAATGTACTGAAAAGTACTGATTTTTTTTAGCAGGAAAAGTCTAACGTGCTGATTTCGCGCATAAAAAATCTGCACTTCACAGAAACTTTTTCGTAAATAAGAAAAACAAAAAAAAAAGATCAGTCCAGCGCCTGTCAGCGCGGTCTTGACCTGCGGGCTGTGAGATCCGTACGATAAGTCGAAAATAAAAATGTCGAAAGAGAAATGTCGAAATTTAAAAATTTTTTAAATCTCGAAATAATGTTTAATCGAAACGCAAAATGTCGAAATCGTATGCTTTCGAAATTAATAAGGTCGAAAAAATGCAAAACGCGTAAATTGTCGAAAAAAGTCGAAAAAGTTGAATGTGTGAAAAAAATGAAAATTAAAAGTGTTCCGAGTAGATTTTCAAATGTTCTAGAGTTCCTGAGATGGAAAAAGAAATTTCTGCAAAATTACGCTGAAAAAAATTTTGTTAACGTGTTATTTAAATTGATTTTAACTTTTTGAAAAGATGGCAACTCTCTAAAAATATTTCTACAATAAAGCATTCTCGTTTGATACCCACATTAAAATATTTCGTTTAAACTTTTTCAAAGAGTTGATTTTAACTTTTTTAAACAGATAGCAACCGTCTTAAAGTATATTTAGTTATCAATTAATTGACTTTTACTTTTTAAACAGGCGGCAACCCTGTTACAAATACTTCCGAAATATATAGTTTCTGAACCGCTTTCGCTTGCTAATTAATATTTTGTTAAACTTGTTAATTAATCGGTTTTTACTTTTGAAAGAGGTGGCAACTCCAAAAAATATTTTATATGTTAGTATATTATATCTATAACGAGCAACAAACATACTGACTCATAAACTTTCACATTTATTATATTAGTACATAGGATAGGTGGAATTTAACTTAAATAAATCAAGCTGTTGAAATAATGTAATGAATGATGTGTCAAATTCGCGCGAATTATTTGATTTTTTTTTCGACATTTTTTGTTTTCGACATTTTTTTTTTTCGACAATTTTTTTCTCGACATTATTGATTTTCTAACTCTTTTTTTCGGTGTTTTTAGTTTCGACAATTTAAATTTCGACATATCGTACCAGACCCGCGGGCTGTGTCGGAGCCGCAGCCGCTAAACTTACTTCACTACCCTCCTTAATATAGTTAAGAAATAAGCAATTCTCTTGCGTCTGATATTGTGATACCTACAAATGTCATTTGCCTGATGAATTACGTGACGTGGCAACGCTCCTAAATACAGTTCAGAAATAAAGCCTTTTTAAACTCATTTAATTCGGTACACATATTTTTATTAATTTCTTTATCTTATTAAATAATTTAATTTAAAGTTTTAAACAGGTGGCAACCTTCTTTAATATTTTAAGTATTCAAACTAAGGATACCTTACTACCTTCGTTTCACGTCATAGCTTAATACACATTAAAAGGAGTTCAGAAAAAAACATGTTAATTAATACCCATACTTTAGTAATTCATTTGACTTATTAAATAATTTGCGTTTAACTTCTTACACAGGTGGAAACCCTCTTAAATGGTTTAAATGCTCAAAGTAAATATTTCTTAATACTCCTTTGTTTGACGACAATATTTCATATAATTTAATTTAATTCGACTTATCAAACAGATGGCGATCCTGTTCAAGTTATTGAAGTTATTGCACATCCACCGGACAAGCCCCTTAATTTTCGCGTATTATGTATTCAGCGTGGGCCGAAAATCCTCTTTTTTAGAATTTTGATTGGTAATAGCAAAAATATGGTTCATTATGCTCTAAAAAAACCTGTGTGACATGTGAAAATTTTTTCTTAGCTAACTTCGATTATAAAGGTCCATACACCAAGTTATGTAGGACTAATACTTTCGAAGATTATTGCAATTTAAGTAAAAAAATGTATTAATTAATTAATTTTTATTTTTTGAGCGTATTGAACTTTTATGGACTTGGGCGAGCCTAGGATATTGACCAAAAAATTCCAAATTGCACCATATTTTTATTAAAGCATAATGAACCATATTTTTGCTATTACCAACCAATATAATATAATAATAAAAAAACGGATTTTCGGCCCACTCTAATGTACATACTAGGGATATTTCGAATGTCATATTTTTCACATTCGCGAATGCGTATGAATGCGAATGTTAGGAATAACATTAAAAAAGCTATAATCAACTTAAGCCATCGTTTTTATTACTTAAAATTTTGTAGATTATTAGAACATTGAACGAGTGTTTAACCTATATATTGTTTAAATATAGTAGTCAAAGTTCAAAAGGGGCATATTATATTTCATAAAAAGTAGTTTTGCTGCCTTTTCTCCCATGAGGCAATTTCTTATAGGCTCGTATATAAGGCCGCTGCAGTGAGCAATTGCTCATTTGATGCGAATGTGAATGTGAATGTTGAATGCGAATGTATAAAATAATGCGAATTATTCGCATAACAAATGCGAATGCAAATATTCGCAACATCCCTGGTACATACATACATAGATTACTAAAAGAAAAACAGATCCACATTAACTCCAATCAACATACATAAGTACGTATGTATTTATTTACATACATACGCTGCGATTACGTTATAAATATTGCGCCATCTGTTACTCAAAAGCCGAAATACGTACACATGCATACTTTTTGTATCCTTCTATCACTTCTAGCGCAAGCGCGCGTTTACAATATGATTACGAAGTGATTTTGTATGGAAAATCATTTATGCCCATATATTTGAATAAAATAAACATATAAGAAGATATCACCCTATACTTCCCATATACCAAACGAAAGGAAAAAACTTGAATTTTTGATAAAATAAGACAAAAACAAAATCATTTCGAGCATTTTTGTAATAAAACAAAATTGCCAATTTTTTCAACAATTCTTTGCCCTAAAATGCTCAATATTTGTTGAATTTATACGATAACATTTCTATGGCTCCAAAGAACCTATATCCCAAAAATGAAAGTTATACATATCTGCAAATCATAAGTTGCTAGAGCACCTTAAAGGCTCAAAATTGACTCAAAAATAAGGCAATATTTACCGTAGTTTGTACGACAGAAGCCGAATTTTACTTACAAAAATGAATCTGTCGATAGGTTTGGAATTTTATCTTTGAAACGCCACACTTTTATTTGAAATCGCTTCATTAGTTCTCATGCAATAAGCGTTTTCGTGAAGCTCCAAAAATCAAAACTACAACTTAGCATAGCCTCCATATCCAAAGATTTTGTATACTCTTTAACCTTTTTTGTGGAATCACTTTTTTATTTTCCAAAGCAAGGGATTGATTAAGGACCAGAAAAATGTTTTGGAAAGGTGTATGTTTTACCGCACAGTAGTGCTGCTGTCGAAACAAAATTTTCGGAGATGAATCTCATTAAAAATAATGTCGAAACAATTGTCCGATAATTTACTTTTTTTTTAAACATTATATATTAGTTTATGGATAAAAACTACTGGCAAAGTAGGGTAAAAATAGGAGAGTAAAAGCGGTAATCTCTTTGACAGAAGTAGCAAAATTTAACCCAAATAATTTTTGCTGACGTTTGCTTATCTATACATATAATAAAATTGTAACAGGTCGATGTCTGTACATTATAGATATTAAAGAAAAATTAATGTGGGGGTCTTTATTAGAGCACCAGAAGCCAAATCAACCATTTTTAGAATTTTTGTCTGTCTGTCTGTCTCTCTGTATGTTTGTTCGCGCATCACTCGAAAACGAATGCATGGATTTGAATGCAGTTTCCACCGATGTATTGCTAGAGGTCTAACTTAAAATATAGGAAGAAGCTTACCTGCTAACGCTAACGCCCTGAAATTCTACACAGCTACATATGTTATCAATACCGTAGTTATGGCGAAAAGTGGTAATTATTGGAAAGTCTGGCTCGATATACATTTACGTAAACGCGCAAGTATCATTCGGTTGGGAACCATTTTCTCCTAGATTTCTAAATCCAATTGAACTATTGTAACTTTGTCTTTAGTATTAAGGTAAGGTAAAATTTATTTGAAAATTTTGAAGAATTTTTTTAAATTTTTCACAAAGAATGGAGCTTTGCTTTTACGAGTTTCGCTATAAACTGTCCTATCTAAATACCTATTTGCATAAAATGATAGCCGTTTTCGTTGTTCGGAATAAACTCAAAAAAACACTGACTAGAGTTCCGTCATATTGTCGGAGGTTATCTTAAATACATATATGGATCAATTACATGCTTCTAGAAAACTGGTGGTGCTGGAGTAGAGTTATTTATAAAAATCGTATTCATTAACCGATTTCGTTTCAATTTTAAATGTGAGCTATGTACCTGTATGATGAAAAATTCTTTTGATAAAAATTTACCCGATTAGTGCCGCATCTACCCAGAAATCAGTTCATAAATTTTAACACGAATTGTAAAAGTGGCGAATTAAAAAGGAAAGATCACCGTGCTTCATTTGAAAGATACTTAAGAGATCACACGGCTCATTTAGCAATGTACCGGAAAACTTTTCATCCTGTGGGACAGCGAGGATTCTTGGCCCTCCTATAACAGAAAACACACTTCTGTGCTCTCGAGTTTCCCTATAAGAACTGTTATTGGCATACGCATCGCACCAATGTTGTAGTTGCAAGATCATACAAAAAGATTACGCATGCTTGGCAGAGATCACACAGGTGGAAATAAGACCATCGGTAAAGCTCATGACACCAAAAACGATTGGTATTCCATATGGTACCAAAGCGTTACTATTATTGGCCTATGTGTGAGGAGGATACTGCGCCTTAGTGGTTTCAACTTAAATCAAAAATTTTGACTTTACAGACTAATTTTGTTTTTCAACGCTCTTTTGCATTGGCCAACGCAAAAGCTCTTATTAGGCGCCGCGAAGTAAGCTGGCATTGGCTAGTAATTCTATAAATGACAAAAAACTGCTATGTAAACAAAAAAAGGAGTGAGTACTAGGTACTCATGAAATTTGATGTGTAAACATATGCGTACGGTAAAGCATAAAAGTACTTTTACATAAAAATATAATCTCAATCAAAGCTCGTTAGCTGTCAAATTGGTTGTGCTTGTTATTCTCAGAACTCGAGGAAAAGTTAGGCTTCTTCTCTGCCACCGTGGTCGATTTTTTCTGCTACACATATTAGGCTATCTTACTAATATTATAAATGTGAAAGTTTGTATGTTTGGATGTTTGGGAAATCATCACGAGGAAGCGACTGCACGGCTTTGCATGAAATTTGGTACGCAGGTATGGGCCAGATTGGTTAATAGGCTATTTTTTTAAGAGTTGCCACCTGTTAAAAAAGTTTAATTTATTTAATATGCGGGAACGACTGATTGGATTTGCTTGAAAATTTGCACACAGATAGCGTATGACCTAGATTGGAAAATAGGCTACTTTTCTTAAGAGTTGCCACCTGTTAAAAAAGTTTTATTAAATTAATACGCGGAAACGACTAAACGCATTTGCATGAAATTTTGCACACAGATAGCTTATGACCTAGGTTAGAAAGTTAGCAGTTGCCACCTGTTAGAAATGTTTAATTTAATTAATACGCTGAAATGAGTGAACTGATTTGCATGGAAGTTTTCACACAGATAGCTAATGAGCTAGGTTGAAAAATAGGCTACTTTTTTTAATAGTTACCACCTGCTAAAAAAGTTTAATTAAATTAATACGCGGAAAAGTCTGAACGGATTTGCATGCAATTTTTCAAGCAGATAGCTTATGACCTACAATGGAAAATAGGCTAATTTTTTGGAAGAGTTGCCACCTGTTAAAAAAGTTTTAATTAAATTAATACGCGGAAACGACTGAATAGATTTGCATGACATATCGCACAGAGATAGCTTATGACCTATGTTGGAAAATAGGCTACTATTTTAAGTGTTATCACGTATTAGGAAAGTTTAATTAAATTAATACGCGTAAATGACTGAACTGATTTGCATGAAAGTTTGCACACAGATAGCTTATGACCTAGACTGGAAAATAGGCAACTTTTTTAAGAATTGCCACCTGTTTGAAAATGAAATTTTGTTCAAAGATGGTTTATGACCTGGATTGAAAAAATAGGCTACTTCCTTAACCGGTTTTCCGATCAGAACGAAATTTAGTACACTTACTACGGATTTCGGAA
>NW_023458557.1:55080436-55082878 GCF_013731165.1 Rhagoletis pomonella
TGTTTTTGTTATATTTTCTTTGTTTTGATGTTCAATGTAAGTTATGTTTTGCAGCAAAAAATTGTTATACCAAAAAATTTATTTGAATGGAATAAATCGCCAAATTGGCGCGAAATCGCCAAATCTGGACACTCTGGTTGCTGCTGAGACTTCATTGCGCAACTATTCGAATAATACACACATAAAATGTTTCGGGAGGAATAGGAAATACATTTTTTTTGCATAGAAAACATGGATGGGTGTGCGCAATGATCTGCTATTAGGGACACGAATTTCGATACGATACGATACCATATCGATACTTTTGGCATTCGATACCGATATTTTTTACTCGATAGTTTTAAAACGATATTTTTTGGAATCGAGTACCAGAATCCTAGTATCGTATCGAATGTCATAAACTCAAATTAGTCAGCTTTCAGACACGTTACGTCTTGCTTTCAAGTCTGCTCCTTCCAAGGTGAAGGAGGTGAGAAGGGAAGGGGGAGAGTGCAGATACCTCCCATTTAAAGAACCACGAACTTGAATTCAATAAAAGTTAACGCGTCTGGAAGCAAATAGAAAACACAAAAGAGAATGCGAAAAAATTGCTTTCAAAACTTATCTGATTATCAACTCTTCCCGATATAAATTGGGCTTTAAAAAAGAGAAATTTTTTACTATCGTTAGGATTGCATGTGGCGGGATTTGAACACGCGGTCTCGGTGTTTTAAGCCAACACCTCAATCTCTACGTGTAAAAATAATAGATTGGCGCTTACAAAATATTAAGCGTTTGGCCGAGCTTCTCCTCCGATTTGATGCGTGCGCCTTGATGTTGTGCCACAAAGGGCGTTTTTATGAAAAGCTGTTTTTCATGGCAGAAATACGCTCGGAGGTTTCTAATCACTTTTTCACCGATATTTTTCCAGCGATACTTTAAATGAGTACCATATCGATACTTTCGGTTCGATATCGTGTCCCTATCTGCTATCGCGTTATGAGTCGCAATGTTATGTCTTGTTTAAAAAGACATTACAAACTGTGTCATAGTCATTTAGAAAAGGTGAAAGAGGGTGATCGAGCACTGAAGCTTTTAGAATTAAAAGCATAAGTATATACATACATATGTGTATAAATGCATTGTTTCAAATAAAATATATATCTTGATTGAAGTAAAGTGAAAATTCAATTGGTTCTATAAAAGTTTAAAATCGTTATTAGTGCGTTACTATTTATTTTGGTTTTTGATAAATACAACAATACTTATATCTTGGACCGATCACTAATGTAGTATAGATGCATATTAAATTTTACTGACAAAAATTTTTTGATGTTTTGATTTGTCCCAAGTTTTGGTGCTTTTAGGGAAGTTGGCAGCCATAAGGTCTCACATTCGTGAGCAGTGTTGCCGTTTGAGCCCTTTGGTGGCTAGATTTTGCTACCTCATACTTTTTTTGGCCACATAAATTTAAAATTGCCCCTAGCCCTTTTTTTACCCCCTTGGAAAATTTATTCATACTTGGCATGAAAAAGTTGTATATGCTTAATTTGATCTAATTTTTTTCATTTATGTAAGAGATTAATTTTTAAACTAAGAAAGGCTGATAAATATATACATATACATATATGTATTGTATGTTCCTTACGTTTTTATACATACATACTGTAAAAGTGTAAGGGCTGTTAACTTATCTATTAACGATTTAACTATAGTTTAAAATAGATAAGTTTACGGTCCTTAATATGCTTAATTTGTTAAATGGCCCGTCAGGTAGATTGACCGTGTATGTTCTTGTAGTGTGATTGGACCACCTGCTGGTGCGACTTCAAAAACTATTTGAAAATTTTATGATTGTACCAGCATGCTAGTTTCGTGAGTGGTGAAATTAGCTAAATTTTCTAAGTAAAAAGTATTTTGGCGAGAATTTCTTGCACTATATGAGTCAAAGCCGTGTTTGTAGAAGATTAAGTTCACGATATTGTAGTGATGAATTAAAAAAAAAAAGTTTAACAGAATGGTAGAAAAGTCGGCTTTAATCATTTCTGTCTTTCCTCGACCTCATTTGTAAAGAAATGAATATTGTACCAGCATGCTGGTGAGTTATATGCTTCGAGCCTGACGGTACAATCACTTGATGGAGCCAGCAAGCTGGTGTCGTATATTTCCCCTTTTATCCAAAGAGGTTTTTGGTTGGATAAAATATTAGCTCATTGTTTTTCTATACCATTACTTATTGAAAATAATTACGTGTATACTTATATATGTATATGTAAGTAAAAAATTTTAGGTACCATTTTTAGCTACAACGACTTTTTTTTAGCTCTTTTTTTAGCCCTTTTTTTTAAGGAATTTGGCTACCACTAAAAGATTCGCGGCAACACTGTTCGTGAGTACTCATATATACTTGTTCTCTCCCTGCAAAAAATTGTGCGACTAATCCCTAAAAAGAGTATTCCGAGA
>NW_023458557.1:55082978-55084072 GCF_013731165.1 Rhagoletis pomonella
AAAAACGGAAATCGTCTAACCTAAATTCAACAATTATCATATTAATTGATTACTCACACAGTCAGCTTTTAAGCGCTCGGCGCTAAAAATAAAATAAAAACCTATAATAAATAAGGTGAGATCAGCTATTTCTACAATTTTTTCAAAATCACCTATAGTGTATGAATTATTTACATTTCTGTTGTTGTCATATATTGAACTATTCAAACTTGATAACATACTTTTGATATTAGAAACGTTTTGCAGCGGAAACTATTAGCCTTCATATAGCACTTTAATCGACCTATTGAATTAAGGCTTTCCAACCTTACGGAAACGTTACGGAAAAAACGCGCTCAACAAAAGCATGTGAGTGCGGCAAGGATAAAAATATGAATATATATTTCCAAACATTTTATTGCCTGTTGCGGTTTTCACTCCGTGAGCAATTATCCAAAATTCTTCAGAGTCGGATGGAATGGTTCTGAAAAAAGTTATTCCATGGGAAAGTTAAAGATTTAAATATTCAGTTTCCGCTGCTTTTCTTTCCTTCAAATTCAAATAGTGAATTGGCAGGTCCCTGAAACTCGCCCTCTTGTGATTCACACACTTTTCTGGTGACAAAATCCAACCTTTTTTAAAAGTATTTAATTGACTAGGTAATCGTTTCAAAAGTTCTCCGATTAGGGTGATTAAAATTTTTTGACAGTTTTTAATATGCTTCTTAAGTCAAGTTTATCACGCAGTTAATTAGCCTCTTCTGTAAAATTATCGTGGAAAACTAAGTTTTGTATATTTTTATAATTGGAAAAAATTTAGTTGTTATGTCTCTAGGGCCAATTTTTAAATTTCCTATGGGGTAGTTTAAGGAGCTTTTCGGCCGGTTTAAAAAAAGCAAACAATGTTTCCTTTTCCTCCTACGCGTTTCGATGCTTTTCACATCTTCCTCATGGAGTCTGGTGTTTATTGTAAACAAAACATAAAAAACAAACAATTAGGCACACATGTATGTACATGAAAAATATAACAATTACAATTCTTTGGTATAACAATTTTTTGCTGCAACACAACTTACATTGAACATCAAAACAAAGAAAATATAACAAAAACACACT
>NW_023458557.1:55084172-55091241 GCF_013731165.1 Rhagoletis pomonella
AATTTGGGTGAAAAATTGCAAAATTTTTATAATTTTTATACAAAGTTTAAAATCTGAATTTATATGGTGTTTGTTGTATAGCCAACTAGGCTTTTATAAAAAAATAATAAACATTAAATAAACAAAAGACAAATAGCCAAAACTGGTCAAAATATCGCACTCCTATTATTTTGTGGACAACTGTACATAGACATGTAGGTTTGGTTAGAAATTAAACATTAATTTCACTTAATTTTATTCATTTTGCTGATTTTAATTTTTGATGTGTATACATCTTTGGTTTCGGTAGGGGTAAAATTTGCGAAGCTGTAACGCATATCCCAGCACAAATTTTCGAAGGGCTTAGCATGTGTATTTCTGCATAAAATTTTTATTTTCATTAGAAGCACCCTGTGTTTGCGTGCCAAATGGTTGCATACATTTAGGCATATGCATAGTAGGAGGAAATGCGCTCCAATTGATTATTACTTCCGATTATTTAAACTCCGCACATGCATTTTGATATTCGTAGATGGTTTAGATGTCTATTTGGATAAAAAAGCAAGACGGAAATTTAAAATAAATACTGAAATCATTTAAAAAAGCATCGGGTAAAATCCTGCAACATGAACTGCATTTACATGAACCACAGATTATATCCCGAAAAGAAAAACTAAATTTAGGAATATATACAAATAGAAATGCTCAAACTATAAGCTCAAAAACAATAACTGATTCGGTGTTTCCAAGATATTTCAACGCCCTTGAGTGACAAGTATATACAAGTATATTTTATCAATCATACCGATAATTTCATGTATTAAAATAATTAAAAATGAAAATGAAAAAAAAATTTAATCAACAAAATGAATAAAATTAAGTCAAATTAATGTTTAATTTCTAACCTAACGTACATTTGTATGTATGTAACTGAATCGCCTAATAAAAGCTTTACATATAAAAAGATTATCCTAATTTTCGAGCTTAACTCCCTAATCTTTTATTAGAAAAAGAGATTAGCCATGCAAAATTATAATTAAAAATATCTTAGATTAAACCGATAACTTTTTGGTGTCCAACTAAGTTTTATCGATTATACGTGCGAAGAAGAGGAGGAATGTCAAATGTTAAACAAAAATTGACCCTAGTAAGGAAAATAGGTTTGTAAAGGTATTTTTAATAAAATATTCAGTTAAAATATATTTAAATGGCATAATATGTGTTGCAGAAAAAAGTGACCACGGTGGCACAGAGAAGAAGTTTAACTTTTCCTCGAGTTATGTGAATAACAAGCACAACCAATTTGACAAGCACAACGAGCTTTGATTAGATTAAATTTATATGTAAACGTACTTTTATGCTTTGCCGTTCGCATATGTTTACACATCAAATTTCATGAGTACCTAGTTAAATTCATGAATGCATATAACATACCATCTTTTGTTTGCAAACTGGGGAGCCAAATTCACTTGTTCGGCATTTCCTCTTACTCTCGTCTTCTCTTTGTGCAATCTTGTATTAGCTCTGATCCAGTACTCAATGAACTTACAGGTTTTTACACGAACTTGCAGGAAGGATCCCGTACTCAAAAATCATGTAATTAGAGCGGTTTTTGGAGAGTTGAGTAGCGAATGAAGTTGCAAGATTTTACCCGATGCTTTTTTTGTTCCCGTACTTTTTGCTGTGATAGTGATTTTTCTGTTTAACATTTTTACAGGATTTTTGTTTTTAACCGACTTCCAAAAAAGGATATATTTTTTTATGTATGTTACCGCATAACTTTGGACCACGTCAACCGATTTCGATAATTCTTTTTGCATCGGAAAGGTAGTGTCTCAGAGGTGGTCCCATACTAATCTTACTTTAGATCCGATAATGGGATCAGGAAACATATATATATATATATATATATATATATATATAGTTTTTTTTTAATATGAGAATTCAAGTCGGTTTTGTTTTTTGCTTAAAAATTACTTGTTTTATCAATAGGCTACTAAACCTATGCCTAAAACCATCTACGAATATCAAAACCAGTTGCAAAAGATGAGTTCATGCATATATATGCATACATATAAGGTGCAATCCCGTATTCCTCCGACTAACACTAGTAAAACTGTCAAAAAATAAAAATTCACTCAGAGCGAGAGAGTAACATTGAAAAGTACGGGATCGCTTTCTAGTAAAAACTGGTCACTTCTGCCAACTTTAACATAACCTCCAAATTTTAGTTGTAAATTTTTGCTTATTTTGTATGTAAACACACTCAGCTCACACATATAAATAACCAAAAATACTTTCAAATTCAGTAGTATCAACTTAAACAAGTAATTAAATACTTTTCAACACGAATTAGCAGAGTGCACTTTTCTTTTGTTTACAACTTGGGTGCCAAGCACACTACAGCTGATCGTTTGACACATTTACCAGAATTTACCAGCGAAAAATATTCGGGCTAAAACTGGTAACTTCTGACAGAGAGAGGACCTTATTTACTCTCTTTTTTGTCCTCTCATTAGTCAGATAACCGAGTACGGGATCGATTTTCGGTAAAATCTGACAGATTCTGACTGTTTCTGACCATTCCGGACTCGTACGGGATCGCAGCTATAGGTACAAAGCCGTATGCATGGCCGGAGTTTGCATGACCGGAAGTAATAATCAATTGTACTGCATTTCCTTTTACTCTGCATATGCCTAAATGTATGCAACAATTTGCAATAGCTTCTAATGAAAATAAAAATTATGTGCTGCAATACACATGCTAAGTCCTTCGAAATTTTCTACTGGGCTATGCGTTACAGCTTCGAAAATTTTGCCCCTACCGAAACCAAAGACGTATACATTCAAAAATTGCGTCCACGATGTTTTTGAAAGTTTTACCAGTTTTTACCAGAAAAGCGTTCCCGTACTTTTTGGTTTTTCTCTCTTTCTCGGAGAGCAATTTTGCTTTTTGAAAGTTTAACAGGCTTTATTCAGAAAAGTTGAGGAACGAAATTATTTTTTTTCTTATGCTATTTAATTAAAGAATATTAATGTGCTCCAGAAATTCGTTAATACTCCGATTTTTCGAGTCATTTAATAACGAATCGAGAGTCAGTAGTCCGAACGCTAATTCTAAATTTCTTTCTCTCAGTGCACCCGTTTCATTTGTGATATAGTTACATCACCAGATAGTTGAACTTTGCACAAGCAATTATTGATGACACTGGATCACAAATTTTAGTTTGGTTTTTGTTCTCCAGACGCCACTATCCATTTGCTATGTAGAATTGCTCGGTGATTCCGAAAATTGTGTTAATTTTTTTTTCTATGGATACGTTTTCGATATATGTGCATTTTACCGTTATTCAGCTTAAAGCTAAAATTGATTCCTTTTAATCACGTACATCTTACGAACGAATTTTAAAATCTTAATATAAAATACGGCAGATGAAAGCTAATGAAATTCTCCATAAACCATATATACATTTCTTCCCGATAGGACTGATAGTTTCTGACAAATAAATTAACCATTCCAGTTTTTTTTTATTTTTTTGAATGAAAAAATTAAAAAAAAAAAACAAACTTTAACAGAAGAAAAATTAAAATAATAACAGGTTCAGTGCCAAATTTTTGCACTTGTACTAAAGCCTGTACTGGTACAAAAAAATAAAGTTACTGATAAAGAAAATCGATAAATAAATACGAAATAATGAGTAATGAAATGAAAATGCGCAAATATTTTTTTTGTATGAAATACGAGCAGAAAAGCGTGTTACTCGGGTGTACGTGGCGTATGAGTAACTTTCTTTCCTGCTCATTTTTCATACAAAAAGTGTGCGTATTTTCATTTGACCATTCATTATTTCTTATTTATCCATCAATTTTCTTCACTAGTAATTTGATTTTTTATTGTAACAGAACAGGCACCACATAAAATATTTGTTAAATTTTTCTTCTGTTAAAGTTTGATTATTTTTCGTTTTTTCATTAAAAGATAAAAAAATCTGGAATGATTAATTAATTTTTCAGAAACTATAAGCCCTATCGTAAAGTGATGTATATAGGGTTGATGCAGAATTTCATTAGCTTTAATTTGCCGTACCTCCTTTTAAGATTGTTAAATTCGTTTGTAAGATATATGCCAGGGGTGGGCAAGGCTGAGGCCGAAAAGAGCCACATGTAAATTCTAAAAGCTTCAAAGAGCCACAAAAAAAAACAAAACAAAAATTTTATTTTTAGACAAAATTATTATTAGAAATGAAAACCATTAATTTTATTATTATTCTAATGTACGTAAGATATATATTCAAGAAAATTCAAAAGATCCCTTTGGCCAAATTTTCAAAATCCAAAATAGTACGTAGTGTAGTAGCACTGCACTGTCGGCAAAATTAACGTTTCTTTGCTGGCTGCGGAATTATATAGATAATTAGATACCATTCTGAAAAAACTTCGCTTGCAGTAATTATACGTGGTAAGCGCTCCTCCATTATTAGATTATTAGGTGTCATAGAGATTCGGATCGTTGAAGTAGTAAAAAAAATTCGCTTAAGGACTTTTTTCGGTTAAGCGCACAAGTTTTTCGCGCAACGAAGGATGGGCAGCTAAGCAAAATATACTGTATATATATATAAGAGCAGTGTAATTAGAGTTCTTATAAAATTTTGCAATGCACATTAAAAATCTAATTAAATCAAACAATCATTTTCAATTTAGAATTTATTTTAATTAAAAGAATAATATTAAAAAAAAAATTAAATTCATATACAGTCACACTAAGCTGTGGCTGATTTCCAAAGAGAACTCATTAGTCGGACACTAAAAAATATGGTTCATGCTGCATCTAATATAGGCTGACTTCCAAAATGTATGTGTGCAATGTATGTACATATACCACTGTGGAGAGAATACAGAAGGTGGCGCCGATGGCAATACCGCTAATCGGCTCTCAGTGAATTTGACAGAATCAGCTGTTTTTCTGACGTCACAGTCGAGATGACGGCAGTAGTGATGTGCTGAGTCAATACTTTTAAGTATCCAATACTCTCGATATTCGGTACCGAAACATTTAGGTTTCGAATAAAAGCGCACATAGGTCAAAAATAATGAAAAAACGCCTATCAAAACCCGAATGTAAAAGCCAATAGAAATTTTTATACTGATTCAAATGAAAGATGCATATATGTCGGTTCAAGGCCATAATACAGAGAAACTCTTACTTGTTTGAAGCATTTTTGTTCCAGCTGCATAGGACGATATCATTTTTGTAGGCTTGGGGCAGATTCTGTAACCAGTTAGCGACAGTTTTCGAATCGGTATCGGTTTTGTTGACGTATGATATGAAATATTTTTACGTCAACAAGTGCGATATCGATCCGAAACTTGTCGTTAACTGGTTACAGAATCTCCCCCCTGAAAGGCTTCTTCATCCGTCAAAGTATTTTTCTTGAACCCTGCATCGACTAAGGTTAAAACTGACAAAATAATATTTCTCTGTTGCGATAAGTTCAAGTGTTTTGGCCGATATCATATAAATTAGTAATGAACGTTTTTTCTAAACTTGAAAAGCATATAATGTCGAAGCTTTAATGTAAAGAATCAGTATCGGGTACTGATAAGTAAGTATTGGGTACCGAAACCTTTTTTATGTATTGGGTACCGACAATTCAGCACATCACTAGATAGCAGTTTTATTTGCCGCTGTCAATTGTCAACTATACGGTGACGTCACGCCAAAATTACTCTCACGAATTCTGCTGCAATCAGCGCAATCTTGTATTCTATCATTCTTGTACATATACTGTTTGACTGCGGCGTGCTTAGTTAAAATACACAGCACAAATATGCAAAGTAAATTTTTACATTATGGAAAACTTCATTTTCGGAGTCTCAATCTCTCATCTCTCATGCGCCCATATTTTGTTATTGGTTGTCGAGCGTTCACTTCGTGTTTCTCTCTCACATGGCAAACATCAACTTTTTTAGTGATACCGTCAATACCTGTACGATGCGCTGTTACTACCGTCTTAGTACATTTTGGAACATAATGCTTAGTTAAAAAAAAATACTCTTACAATACGGAACATGATGCTTACGACGTATACATTGCAAACAGGGTGTTCAGATTGTTTAAAAAAAAGGCACAATTTCTGAAAAAAAATCGCCAAAAATCGCAATTTCTTTTAAATAAAATTCATTAAATCGATTTAACAAATCTTTTATTTTAAAAATGAGATATTGTTATAATATAGTTTTTAAAACCAAAAACGAATGTAATACCTTCAGAGGGTATTAATAAATAACACGAATCACTTATATAATAGTGATGTACAAACAATTTTCTTTAAAAATAGGCATACTTCTTAAAAATATTTGTTTCAAGACATTTTGCAATAGGACTGCGCAATTATTAAATTTATTATAACTCATATTAATTGATTAATCGCACAATCCGCTTTTATGAGCTAGTCCCTAAAAATTAAATAAAAACCTATAAAATCACCTATAGTGTCTGAGTAATTTACATTTCTGTTGTTATCATATATTGAGCTATTCAACCTTGATAACATACTGCCTGATTTTGGAAACGTTTTGCAGCCTTTATATAACACTTTATTCGAACTATTGAATTGAGGCTCTACAACCTCATCCTATGTCGAATCTTAGTTTTTGTTGAATACATTACGGAAAAAACGCGCTCAACAAAGTATGTGAGTGCGGCAAGGATTATAATATGGATTTACTTAAATTTTACTTATATATTT
The DNA here is from genome assembly GCF_013731165.1 of Rhagoletis pomonella. Classification (NCBI taxonomy): domain Eukaryota; kingdom Metazoa; phylum Arthropoda; class Insecta; order Diptera; family Tephritidae; genus Rhagoletis; species Rhagoletis pomonella. Next base: position 55,090,901 of record NW_023458557.1, read on the forward strand.
TATTGTCTGTTGCGGTTTTCACTCCGCAAGCAATTATCCAAAATTATTCAGAGTCGGATGGGATGGGTCTGAGAAAAGTTAATCCATGGAAAACTTAAATATTAAAATATTCAGTTTCCGCTGCTTTTCTTTCCTTCAAAGCCAAATAGTGAATTGGCAGGTCTCTGAAACTCGCCCTCTTGTGATTCACACACTTTTCTGGTGACCAAATCATAGCTTTTTTATAAGTATTTAATTGACTAGGTAATCGTTTCAAAAGTTCTTCCATTAGGGTGATTAAACATTTTTGACAGGCTTTTAATATGCTTTTTAAGTCAATTTTAACACGCAGTTCATTAGCC
>NW_023458557.1:55091251-55118545 GCF_013731165.1 Rhagoletis pomonella
GTTTTTATTTTTTTGTTTATCATATTCTTCATATACATATTCCCCTTCATGTTTGCCCTTTTATAAGTAAAGTGATTAATTTAACTTGGTCTTCATTTTTGCCTTTGTCTTTACGCAACTTTGTTTTTGGTTTTATATTTACCTTTACCTTTATCCTTTTCTATATCTATGTACGTACTCACCTTTACTTTTATTCTTGGATTGGTCTTTTTCTAAGTGTTGTTGCACTTCAAAAAGTTTTCGCGTATTATGCATACATGTGTTCACACATATATGTATGTTCATATATAATATGTATAGACATACATACATAGATTACTAAAAAATCCACATTAACTGAAATCAACATATCGCACACCGTCTTCAAAAGAGTCACAACTCAAAATTTGTCATTTTTGAAATTATGCGCTAAAAATGTACACAGAGCATTTATTTACCTATAAGCAAGATCTGGAGCAAATTTTGGTTATAATTTGTTATAAAAAGGCGTGAGTACTAGGTACTCATGAAATTTGATGTGTATACATATGCGAACGGCAAAGCATAAAAGTACGTTTACATATAAATATAATCTCAATCAAAGCTCGGTAGCTGTCAAATTGGTTGTGCTTGTTATTCACACAACTCGAGGAAAAGTTAAACTTCTTCTCTGTGCCACCGTGGTCACTTTTTTTGCAGCACATATTAGGCCATTTAAATATATTTATAACTTAATATTTTATTAAAAATACCTTTACAAACTTATTTTCCTTACTAGCATCAATTTTTGTTTACTTTAATATTTGACATTCCTCCTCTTCTTCGCAAGTATAATCGATAAAACTAAGTTGGACACCAAAAAGTTATCGGTTTAATCTGAGATATTTTTAATTAATCTCTTTTTCTAATAACAGATTAGGGAGTTAAGCTCGAAAATTATGATAATCTTTTTATATGTAAAGCTGTTATTAAGCGATTCAGTTACATACATACAAATGTAGGTTAGGTTAGAAATTAAACATTAATTTCGCTTAATTTTATTCATTTTTCTGATTTAATTTTTTTATTCATTTTCATTTTTAATTATTTTAATACATGAAATTATCGGTATGATTGATAAAATATACTTGTATATACTTGTGACTCAAGGGCGTTAAAATATCTTGGAAACACCGCATCCCTTATTGTTTTTGAGCTTATAGTTTGAGCATTTCTATTTGTATATACTCCTAAATTTACCAAAATAGACTACTAAACCTATGCCTAAAACCATCTACGAATATCAAAACCAGGGCATGAATCACGTATGACGACATTCATCTGAACGATATCGTGTCGAGATTGTCTTGCTTCATAAAAATCAAAAATTGTTTGATCGTTTGTGGGATATCGTCAACTCGATTCCAGTTTTGCTTCACGTAACAGTAACTGTAGCCGTCATCGATTCGCCAACAGTTATCGGGTGATGAAACGAACGAATACAATGAGGTACAACCAAACTCGCTATCGTCTATCCGTGCTAGCTAACTTTGTTGTTGCTTTCACATGCAAAATTTTTCGTTAAGCGACCGGAACTCAAACATAGCAAGCAGCGAAGTGGCGAATCGATGACGGCTATTAACACGTAACCGCAACACAAATGCATAAATCAGTGTTTTGACAACATCGTTTTGTCAGTATCGTTTGAACGACTATCGTTTCAAAGTTACGTGTAGTGTTGTTCCGATACGAGTAACTACAAGTAATTACTCGATACTTTCTTCAAGTACTGAGTCCTTTTTTACTCGAATCCTTCCCGCAAGTACTTAGGTGGGTATCGAGTACGTGATTAAAGAATTACTTGCTTTTCCAAAAATTCTGAACTTCGGTTCTGACAATATATGAATCATGCTGCTGTGGTTTTTGCACCAGGGAATGGCATTGGTTGATCGTCAACTGTTCATACTCATTCAATACCGCTGCTTTGTATGACTGAGCAGCGGCGCACAGTGGTTCGGATCGCAAATCTAGCTGGACGAACCTATTTAAACAAATACTCGTTGATGGATCTTTACACCACTTCTTACCTAGGGGATTTTTGGGTCGCTGATTACATATCTAAAGTCATTTACCAAAAATTCAAAATGGCGGATCCAATATGGCGGACGAAAATTAAAAAAAATCGGTAGATTTCTATGAAACTGGGTATCTGGGGGGTTTTTGGGTTGCTGATTACGAATCTAAAGTCATTTACCAAAAATTCAAAACGCCAACATGGCAAGCGAAATATTTAAAAAATCTTAACATATGAAAATTTTTTGTTTGTACTTAAAACGATTACAAATTTGTTAAAAATATTTCGCTTTATATTTTTATTTTTATTTTCAGTTCCCAATAACAAATACATTTTAAAATAATTTTATAGAACAGCTAATTCTTTAATAAAAACAGTCCGTATCATAACTATGCGACACCCACATATCGACAAGTTTTGACTATTTATTTTATTATTATTTAATCTTAATTACTTTTTTCATAAAAATGTCGTTTGTTCTTTGTCAAAAATGTGCAATATTTGAAAAAAAAAACTCAATAAACTTTCGAAAAAATGTCGATGCCTTTAATTAGGTTTCTTAGAAAGATATTGAGTATGCAGTTTTATTGCCCATTCAGTTCTAGTAAAACAAAAAGATTTTTGGATTTTTTTTTTGTTGAAGGTGTTGCTCATATTCTCCATATAAAAAAATCATCGAACATACTTCGTATGGCAGAAAATGACTGATATCGTCAACCAAAAAAAAATGCCAAAAATCAACGAAAAGCCCTAGGTACTTTAAACTTGCACTTAATTTTACTAAAATTTAATGGGCTACAAAACTGCGAAAGTTTGTTGTTTTTTTCAAATATTGCACAAAGTTTGAAACTTGGATTGATATGTGTTTTGTTAAAGAGCATAGTACATTTTTATGAAAAAATAATTAAGATTAAATAGTAATAAAATAAGTTGTCAAAACTTGTCATTATGTGGGTGTCGTATAGTTATGATAAGCACTAGAATATGTATTATTCTAGACTTTCGTCTTCAACGTCAATGTTTGTTAATTGTGCTTCATTATTTTTTTTTATTTTTTATTTTTTGAGATTTGACATACCGTCACTAAAATGTAAATATCTAAGCCAATTGGTTAGATTTGGTTATCGAACTTACCCTCTGCATTTGCGAAGGTGTTAAGAATAATATGCAAGTGGTTTTATAACGGCCTTCGGCGGCCTTTACTTTTCCTACTCTTTAATTTATTTTTTTAATTAATCAAATCGACGATTTTTCGGACTAAATTTGCTTATACCAATGTGGACATAAATTGCGTTATGACCTCTGAATCTATAGCGGAATAAGTGTAGTTTTTTGTTTATAAAGTCAATTTGCAATTATGCAAATATTTGTGAGTGCAATTAGCAATCTTTTAAGTTAAATTTCAGCTTTTAGAATAGAGTTCTCAAATAGGCGGCGTTGACTGACCTTTTTTTTTTGTTTCCATTTGTTTAATTCTTTAATAAATGCAATTTCTGTTTGAATGTATTGTCAGGAATGTATTCCGAGTACCATTAAGTATTTTAAAAACAAAAAATATTTAGACTTTCGTCCAGCTAGATCTGCTATCCGAACCACTGTGCGGCGTTGGCTTAGTAGTATCGATACCTAAACGAAATTAGAGGATGACTGAACACGAGCGCATTGCGTGCTGTCTTGCAAATACAGGCACCACAAGTGAACGATGCTTATAACTGCTCATACTGATATTCACTTCGGCAAATCTGTACTCGTGATCGTGCACGAAACCAGCAAACGTGGCAGTTGAACGGCTCCGAAAACATGAGAGTCATCATTTGTTGCAGAAGTCGTTTGACTTGTTGCTGAAAATCATCTGACTTGTTGCTGAAAGCCATTTGACTTGTTGCTGAAAATCATCTGACTTGTTGCTGAAAATCATCTGACTTGTTGCTGAAAATCATCTGACTTGTTGCTGAAATGACGACGAATGTGGTAAAGGGTAATTTATCGCCTCGTATGCATGTATGTATGTATTTATAGCGCGTCTACCATTCAATTGCATTGCTCACTGCTGGCTAGTTGTGAGGAATGTGCATACGTACGTATGTATGTATGTACATATCAATGCTTCATTTCAAACAAGCAATTGTCTTTAAATGTTTTTGAACTACAGTATTAACACGATGTCTTGCCTTTTGATTTGTTGCTGAATGTACGACGAGTGTATGTAGAAAAGGGTAATTTATAGTATCGTAGAAACAATCAGGAACAGTAATCGTGTTGTGCTCGGTTGTTTCACTCGGAATTGAAAAATTTGGTTACATAGGAGTTTAATATAACATAATTTTGTAACTCGATACATAGTAAGTAACTTTATTTTATTTAATACATGTACATATATGTGATAAAAGCCCTACAGCTTTATTATTTTAATATAAATATTACTGTGTATTGTATGTATGTACATATGTATTTACGAAAAGTACGTAAATTCGCTAATATGTTTTATGTGTTTGTACATATGTGTGTTTTCAATAGATTTGGCATAATGGCCGATACAAAAGCTTTTGTTACTGAACAAATTGATAATGGCGTTTACACCTTGTCACTGCAACGTAAGGGCAAAAGCTTCATTTGGAATATATTGTCAGAAGTTTTGAAAACAGATGGAACCATATTAGAAGGGGTGGTGTGCTGCCGCATGTGCAGCAAAGTTCTTAAATACAGCAAAAGTTGCTCATCCAATCTGAATCGGCATTCTTGTTGTCTAGCCCTTAAAAACGCAGATGTTTTAAAAACTGTCACAGAAGATGACAAAAAAAAGCTACTGATGCGTGCGCAGAATGGGTTACTGAAGATTGTAGGCCCTTTTCTGCTATCAGTGGCTCGGGCTTCCTAAAACTAGTGAAGTTTTTTATTAAGATAGGTGCAACCTATGGTGAACATGTAGGTATAAAAAACTTGTTACCTGATCCAACGACAATTTCGCGCAAGGTCCAAAAGTCAGCTGATGAAACAAAGAAAAAGATTGGAAGTGAAATAAGCGAAGTTGTGAAAAGTGGTTGCGCATCTGCAACGATAGATATGTGGTCAGACAACTATGTTAAAAGAAATTTTTTAGGTGTCACGTTGCACTACCACCACGATTTTAAACTTGTTGATATCACTTTAGGATTGAAGTCAATGGATTTTGAGAGATCAACCGGTGACAATATTTTAAAGAAGTTGAAATAGGTGTTTGGTGAGTTCGGTGTGCAAAATCTAGATGCCATAAAATTCGTAACAGATAGAGGTTCAAATATAGTAAAAGATTTGGAGCACTACACACGCTTTAGTTGCAGTAGCCATTTATCATCTAACGTGTTAGATAAGTCGTTTGACGAAACAACCGAACTCACTGAAATACTAGAGTCGTGCAAGAAAATAGTGAAATATTTAAAAAAAGCAAACTTGCAACACAGACTTTCAACTTCCCTAAAGAGCCCTTGTCCAACAAGGTGGAACTCTAATTATGTCATGCTGAAATCTATCGTAGATAATTGGCTTACTATAAAGGAACTACTAACTGACAATGAAGGAAGGCAACGTCTTCTTCATATAAATATTTCCACACTCAAAGTCTTGGTTGAACTCTGTAGCAACATTGAAATTGTTTTTAAAAAATTGCAAAATTCCAGCTCTCCATCATTGTGTTTTGTTCTGCCTTCCATTTTAAAAATTCAAATCCTCTGTGTGCCTAACAATGAAGATATTGTGCCCATTACAGTTTTGAAAGAAAAAATTTTTCATAACATAAGCGGTATTTGGGCAAAAAAATTTAACTTTGTGGAATAAGGCTGCATTCTTTTTATACCCGCCAGCTGCAAATATGCAACGGAACGAACTTTCCGATATTAAAGATTTTTGTATATGTCGCATTCATGAATTGGAAAATACTACAGCAGATCCATTGCAATCACCACTATTGGGTAATATCCCTTCTGATCCCGAAAGCCCAGGACCACACTCGTCTGTTCTAGTTCTACGAAATTCATCTACTCCATCTAACAATTCAACACGCTTTTTGGCGCAAACTAATATGACTACATCATCACCAGCCAATGGAGATGTTCAGTTCTTTTTTTCAAATTTATTAAATCAATCAGCGATGGCAAGACCAGAAACTCCTGAAGAAGAAGTTGAAAGGTATAGCCAGGGAATAGTTAAAATGACGGAAAATGTTGATTTATTTGTATGGTGGAGGGATAATTCAAAAAACTATCCTCATTTATCAGAATTAGCTCTTCAAATCCATTCGATTCCAGCTAGCACTGCAGCGGCTGAGCGAGTATTTTCTATGGCTGGCAATATTATAACGGAGAAGCGAAGCAGATTAGTGCCAAAGGCAGTCGACACCTTATTGTTTTTGCATTCTTATTATAAAAATTTTAACAAATAATTACAAGATAATACCGTATTTTCCTTTATTTTTTCCAACACAACTGTAACTATAAATAAAGACAAAAATATATAAAACTGCAAATTTTCTTTATTCTCTAGTTAAATGGGTATGTATTTTAGATATTTCCCACAAAGTTTCGAGGTGGAAGTAAAAAAAAAAATAGTCGCCGAAAAAAAAGCACCCTAATATACATACATACATGTATGTAGGCTAGTTGTGAATATGCATACGTACGTAAGTATGTATGTATGTATGTACATATCAATGCTTCATTTCAAACAAGCGAGTGTCTTTGAATGTTTTTGAACTACAGTATCATCACTTCGGCAACACGTCAAACGCGCCTTCAGCAACAAACCAAAGGCGGCGGTTTGACTTCTGCAACAAATCAAGTTAGCTAACTGCGGCATCTTGCCAGTCTTTCACATAAGCTGTCATGCTTTCGGCAACCGTCCAAATGCAGTATCGTGCTTATGGCTGTCGATCAAATACGGCGGTTGCTGGTTTCGTGCACGATCATTCGGAGTACAGATTTGCCGAAGTCAATATCAGTATGAGCTGTTATAAGCATCGTTCACTTGTGGTGGCTGTATTTGCAAGACAGCACGCTTTGCGGTGGTGTTGGTTCATCCTCCGTTTTTAACGAGAGTAGGCTTAAAGTCACAAAAACAGCACCCTTTGCCAATGTCTGTTTTGCACCACGTTAAGTTGGCTAATAAAAAAAGTGTCAATCCCTGCTTTCCCGTACTAGTCAATTATTAAAATTTTGCAATATACAAACTTGTGGCTACTTTTTTGGTAAGTTTTGGTCGGAGAGTACTCGAACCGATTCTTTTTATGTATCGAGTACTTCTCTCCGATACATTTGTGGCATCGATACTTTTCTTCAATATTTTTAAAGAGTACAGGTATCGAGTACAAGGTCGTATCGGAACAACACTAGTTACGTGATTCATGCTCAGTTGCAACAAATGAGTCCATACATACAGTCATGTGAAAAATAATAGGGACACATAGTGTTTTTTTGTAGAAATACAAAGAAAACCAATATTTTAAATTATTTCCGAGTAGTATTTTTATTTTGAAATCGGCCAATGTTCTACTATAAAATAATAAAAGAATAGGCTCAAATTCTATGCAAAAAGAAAAAATACAAAATATTTCAATATCTAAACTCAAATTATGCTGTGAAAAAAAAATAGGGACATTTACAAAGTTCAAAGTTTTATCATTAAGTTTTGTAGCATTTTTTTAAGTTATTTAATTATTAAGGTTATCTGATTATTTAATATTTCGTTGCATAGCCTTTACTTTGTATAACAGCCGCACAGCGGCGAGGCATAGAGTCGACCAATTTTTGGCATATGGCCGGGGGAATAGCTTCCCATGCTTCCTTCACCAGTAACCAGAGTGCATCTTTATTGGTTGATTTTTTACCCCTCAACGCTACTTTCACATATTGCCACAAATTCTCGATAGGATTTAAATCTGGCGATTGAGCAGGCCAGCTTAGTGTGTTTATGTTGTTATCCGAAAACCATTTCTTTGCCAGCTTCGATGTGTGCTTCGGGTCGTTGTCTTGCTGAAACACCCATCGAAGCGGCATATTATCCTCAGCATAAGGTAACATAACCTCACTTAAAATTCTGCAATAAGTTGCTGCTGTCATTGTCTCCTCAATTCGACATATCGGACCAACACCTTGGTAGGAAAAACATCCCCAAACCATAATTGACCCTCCTCCGTGTTTAAAGGTTTTAACTGTATATTGCGGTTTGAAAGCGGTGTTAACTGGCCTACGAACATGTTGTGTACCGCAGTCAGAATAAAACAGATTAGATTTAGTCTCATCCGACCACAGGATATTGCGCCATTTCTTCACTGACCAATTGATATGCTCGTTAGCAAAAAGTAGCCTTTTAGCAACATTTTGTTTTGACAGAATAGGTACTTTCCTCGGCCTTTTTAATTTTAAATTTTTGTTTATAAGTCTTTTGCGAATGGTGGAACAGTCCACGTCCAAAGAAAATTCATTTTTTATATCATTTGAAGATACAAAGGGGTTCTTTTTCACAAACTTCTCTATATTTCTTTCAAGAACTGCAGATATTTTTGTTTTCCGTCCACGTGTTTCCACTTTTGGCTTATATTTTATTGCATTTTCCACCATTCTTTTTTAACATTTCAACGTCTCGGCTATTTTCCGGTACGAAAACCCTTTATTTCGAAGGTGTTTTATTTGTTCTCTAAGCTGAAAAGTGCAGTGCTTTCTTCTGCCCATTTTGAGTGACTAAATTGTAGTGTATGATTAGTGGTTTAGTATATAATTAAATTTCATTTTATATATAATACCTTTCGTTGTTTATAATCTTTAAAATCCACACTATTTCAAAGAAATTTGTATTTAGAGGTCCGCGTCCCTATTATTTCGCACACGCCAAAACGAACTCACTTCACGAAATGATCAATAATTATAAAACGACGCAAAATATTTCCGCTTCGATAACGGTTCTTAGCTTCCACGACATCGCAGCAGGAAATTATTACGTTATTTCGGACCAATTTTTAAAAATTGAGGCGAAGTAGGATTTTCAAATATTTTAATGAAAGTGCCCCTATTTTTTTCACATGACTGTATATATGTACATACATAGGTACAAGGCCGTATGCATGTGCGGAGTTTAAATAATCGGAAGTAATAATCAATTGTAGCGCATTTCCTCTTACTATGCATATGCCTAAATGTATGCAACCATTTGGCAAGCAAACACAGGGTGTTTCTAATGAAAATAAACATTTATGCTGAAATACACATGCTAAGCCCTTCGAAATTTTGTGCTGGGATATGCGTTACAGCTTCGCAAATTTTACCCCTACCGAAACCAAAGATGTATACACATCAAAAACCTAAGGTAAAGTCTCCCTTGCCCATATGATTAGCATGAGCAACGAAATAACTTTTCGCATTTTCTGGCGAACGTATTATTTTGAGTTGTGACTCTTTTCAAGACGGTGTGTACGTATGTATGTATTTACATATGTTCATACTAAAGGGTTGCAAGAATCAACTCATGTTATGAATGCACCACAGAATTCATGAATTCATCTCATAACTCGAGTCTAGCGCCGCTGTTGTGTTGTGTTGAAACTGGTCTTGTCTTTCACTAACAGGTAAGCTTGTTAATTCATCCCATACGCAAACGAAACTCACACTCTCACCACCAACCAGTTGTGCCGATCGTTAAGCAGTGGGAGCAATAAGTGGTCAACACTCATTGTTATGTGAATTCATTGTTCCTCGAATTCTATTAACACGGATGTGATCGGACTTCAAAAAAAATGTGTGTGGTAGAATGTGGAAAAAAATGTGGTAGATTTCAAAAAAATGTGGTAGACCTCAGGTTTTGGATCAAACTTTGTATAAAAATTAAAAATATTCTGCAAGGTTTCAGATAAATTGCAAACATTTTAATTAGAATTTAAAAATAAAATAATTTTAGTATAATAAAGTGCAAGATTAAAGCTGCTAAAAATTGCGTTGAGCAATTTTTTTCTTGTACGTGTAAAGCGGTTCCTTCCATATCAAGATATTTTTCCAACATATTTTGAAAGATTTCTGCAACCTTGCGGAGTGCTTCCAGTTTTTCTTTTTATCACATCACGATGTAGCGAACAAATGTGGCACGTTCCAGAAACCGCTACTTGGGATTTGCCGATTTTGACACTTCTCAAGTAAAGGTAAACAACGCTTTAGATGGTTTTGATGCACTGAAATTTGCCAACACTTTCACAAAAATCGCCGTTTTTTTTAACATTTTCGCTATTAGTTATTTTTATAAATCATATATTTTGCAATTTAACACAATAAAACCACGTTTGCTGTCGAAAAATTGAATATTGAGAAAATTTAATATTTTACAGTTTATTTTATAATCCCATTCTGCCTATTGTTAGTGTTTAATGTTGGACAATTTTTGCTCTTAAAATTAAGAAAATTATGTCGAGCAAAAATAAAACTGCTCAAAAATGCGAATATGTGGTAGATTTCAGACCTTGTGTGGTAGATGCTCAAAAAAGTGGCAGATCTACCACAATGTGGTAGAAGTCCGATCACTGATGGGTGCACTCATGGTTTTCAGCTAAGCAAGCAAATAAAGAAGGGAAAAAACAAAGGGGTTTCCCACCAACATGTTTACCTGCATATTACGGACCGTAGATGCTTGGTCGATATATTTTAGTAAATATTTGAATTTGTCATTTAGTTTGTGAATTCGGAGATGACGCGAAGTAGAATTTTTTGGCAGCTATTTGTTTCAATACACACATTTTATACCCGAGCGCACTTGTTATCAGATATATTTCCTCAAAAATAATGGATGTAAGTGATTGACAGCAAATATGAGTGCATTTTTCATTAACAATTACCATATTGTAATACATTGTACACCTGTGTTTCTACATATGCTTACAAAAACAGGTAACATTAGATGAATCTCCAACGTCAAGGCGCTCTATTCCTGAACTGAGGGAACAATTTATAAAAATTAAGGATAAGATTGTAAAAGGGGAGTACACAATTGTCATTGAAACTGGAAAAAGCAAGGTTTGGAAAATTTTTGGAAAGGTTGAAAATAGTGGCAGTGTGATAAGCGATGTTGTGGCATGCAAAAATTGTAACAGCGCTTTCAAATTTACGAATAGCACGTCAAATCTAGTGAAACACAAATGTTATAAAAATTTAAAGAACCGTTCGGAAGATGAGTCAAAGATACAAGTTGACCATAATACATAAAAAAAAAGTTTTTGATAAATTTACCAAATGGGTCATAAAAAATTGCAGACCATTTAAAATGGTGGAAGACGCAGGCTTGATCGAATATACGGACCTAATGCTTTCAATTGGAGCTAGGTGTGGGCCCATCGTAGATATTCATCAGTTATTACCCCATCCAACAACAGTATCAAGAAATATAGACAATCTATATTATATAGCGCATGATTCCTTAAAAATGGAACTAAAGGATATCTGTGCCTATGGACTTACATCCGATTTATGGACCGACAATTATTTAAAATAGTCGTTTTTGTCCCTGACTTTTCATTATATTAAAAGCGGAAAAATTGGCATGAAGCTGCTTGCTTTTCGATCAATGGATTTCGAATATTGTAACAGTAATTATTTGCTCAAAAGGTATATGCAACTTATTAAAACACTTGATTGGGTTTAAATGTTATTTCATTTCCCTTGCTTGCACAAGAGCAATTATTAAAACACTTGGTTGGGTTTTAATGTTATTTTATTTCTCTTGTTTGCACAAGAGCAGCCGTTCGTATCGGTCGAGTTATTACAACTGAATTTGCTAACTAAAATATTGCGGCGACTACGCCTAAATACCTGACGCTTTCTTACCACCTACCAGTTGCTGCACATGTTTTGCCGTGTGACTTGCAAAATACAATTCGGCAATTTTACCTCTTGCCGTTGGCTTTAGGAATAGGAGTAAGAGAAGTGCGCCCCCTGATTGTAATGAACGGGCGTTAACGAGATCATGCAGCCTCGCTATGTGCTTAAGGTTCCTCATATTTACTTTGTGAAAGTATGGTAGCGATAGTAAATCAATGTGTTCGGTGAAATTTACATATTGCGCACGTGCAGCTTCGGGATGCGATCGAATAATTTTAGCCCAGTTGACGTAAGCCGTAGTGTTTACCGAAATCTCTCCATCAAATGTTACAAGGAAAGTTCCCTTCGTTAGTTTTGTCAAGTTCTGGGTTTGTAAAGATGTTGGTTGATCGTTGATTACCAGTATGCCATTATCAACTTCCTCAATAGCGGGAACATTATCGGCGAATTTTGACTTACATTTTGCAGAGTGTTGGTTAAGTAGTTTTAGCGTACAGGGGCTTTCCTTCAGAGGCTGACAAAAGTTTGCCGCCACAGCCTCCTTGCAGTTGTAGAGTGGAATGTATTTACCATTACATTCAGCAATAATGTCTGTTTCTAGAGCGATAATTTTTCCGTCATGGATCACTGGCAGCAACTTTACATTATTACAAAATCTGTCTATTTTTGGAAATTTAACAACAAAGTAAATGCAATTCGTATCTTGAAATATCTTAATTTTAGAAATGGACAATAAATCACTTATGCTAATGATGTATTGTGGAATGATTTTCCGTCATCCCTTGTCAAATTTGATTTGGAGACAAACCGGTTTCGGCGTTGTGCCATCTTCAGTGTCATTTTTTCGTTCTGAATAGTTCGTGTTTCCTTCCGCTTTTTATGTATTCGTGTTACTATCTGTTTAAATGTACACCAATGAAAATTAATAAGGCAGCCAAACTGCCATGTACAGCCACCTGAATTGATATGAAGGGTAATATATGTTCATATGTATATATGAATATCGACCGCTTAAAGTCGATCTCAAATATGTACTTTCGCTGAAGAAATTTTAGGTCTATGTTATGTAGTTTGCCTATTATCAATTAAATATAATGCTTTGTATTGCATGCGCCCCACGCTTTTCATTTTCAATCTCATAAATTGGTTATAACGACTTTTGCTAAAATTTCAAAATCAAAAGTTATCAAAACAAATTCTATGGGACTGAGAAATATTATTTTCTACTTTTTAGTCCATTTACAAAAGCGTTGTATATTAAAAAGTTTTTTTTTTATATTATTTATTTTCTACTTTTTTGTCTTGTCTGTATAAAATTTTGCGATAGATATTAAAATAATTCAACGATATTAATAGAAAGGTGCACACACATGCATTTACATATGTATGTACATACAAACGAGCACCAATTAATTTTATTTAAAGAAATGGCGTGTCGTCTATTTCCGCTGTAGCGAACGTAGTACATAGGGCGACATCTAGATGTCATCTACCTCGCCCTATTCACTACAGATGTCGCCCCATGCACTAGACTTTTTATAGGAACTTTTAAAGAAATGGCGTGTCGTCTATTTCCGCTGTAGCGAACGTAGTACATAGGGCGACATCTAGATGTCATCTACCTCGCCCTATTCACTACAGATGTCGCCCTATGCACTAGACTTTTTTATAGGAACTTTGCAAAGCAAAGGTTTTATGGTGTCGGACACACAACATTGAAAGTTTCTGGATCCACAACATTGAAAGTTTCTGGAGCCACAACATTGCAAGTTGATAAAAGCGTTGTAAAAAGCGGAAGGAAACACGAACTATTCAGAACGAAAAATGACACTGAAGATGGCACAACGCCGAAACCGGTTTGTCTCTAAACCAAATTTGACAAGGGATGACGGAAAATCGTTCCACAATACATCATACTCCTACCCTGTAGGAAACACAAACAACCAAAAAGAACTTATGCTAATATTTGCAGAGTGTTCAGCAGCTATCAAACCATTGATATCCATACCATTTAGCAGGATAGGGTTGACAATATTTAACCTGCCCAGAGTGACTGACGTTAAAATGGTTTCCAATTCCATTATAACTGCTCTATTTCTGGAGGAGGCTAGAGAAAAGAGATATCCCGTATCTATTTGAGTGCTTTTTGCATTTTGTAATAATTTATTTACTGTCACTGTCAATTCGTCTATTTTCTTTTGTGTAGCTGAATTTACCGCTATTTGTTGTTCGTTTGTGTCTAATAGGGCATTGGTTCTGGTCTCGAACATTTGAAAGTCGTCAGAGTCTGGAGTCCCTGTTATGTATTTCAAGGCAGCCCCCATAATGTTAATACTTCTAGCGTACCGATGGTGTATTTTTATTGCGTCCAATAGTTGTAATATTTCATTAGCATCATTCTCCAGTAGTCGTTTAATATGTGATTGTGGGAATTGGATCAGTAGTTTGTCTGTCTCCTCAGCTATTGCTTCGAATGCTGACAAATTAGTTTGGTGAGTAAAAAACCATGCTGCTCATAAACAGCTACAGCTCCGGATGTAATTGGGATGTAGTAAGAGTTGGTATAATCAAGTATTCATGCGTTGGCTCGAAAGCTTAACGAGAGCAAAATGATCCTAAGGGCGACAAAGGAGAGAGCGGTCAGTGTCTTAAATTATTTATGTGCACTTTTCGTTCATCAATTATAACAAATGTACCAAGATCCTTTTGGATTACTTCTTCGGTGTAAAGTTTTGAAAACTTGTTTTCTATTCTTTTATTAGTCTTCAAATAAACTTTATCCCCTGGATTATACCGTCGTGTTTGTCTATTTTCATTATGTCTTTGTAAATCTTTCTGCTTAATACGTGTAAGTCTAGTTTTTATTTCCCTTATTAATTCGTCCGGTGTTGAATGTATTACGTCTATTGGCTTTTTACTTCGTTACTGAATGAACTGTGCGGTTGTACTTAGTTGTGGCTAGCAAAATTAGCTCAATCGTGTCAGAGATACCAGTCTCAAGCTTCTGACAGCCGGCAATTTCCGTAAGGGTACTGTGGAATCTTTCTACTTGTCCGTTAGTCGTACTATGGGCGGGTGGGGTGGTGTAGATATTGACGCCAAAGTGATTTTTAAGTATTGATTTAATGGTTTCCGAATACAATGATCTCTCATTGTCACAGACCAACACCTTAGTATTTCTGTAAAAATTGAGAAGTTCGTATATGGATTCTTTAACATCAACTATGGCTCTAGATTTGATTGGAAATACTATTGCAAACTTTGAGAACTTGTCTATTGATGTTAGGAAACGTGTCTTATCGGCGGAGTAAATGTCGACATGAAGGATTTCTCCCGGATATTCAGGTAAACGAGTCGATCCTATTTCTGGGTTTGGGGGATGGCGTTGGTATTTGGCCTCGTGACATATCTTGCAATTAGAAATTATTTCCCTCAAAATTTTCCATATTTCAGGGAAATAATAGCTTTCAAGGACCTGTCCTGGTTTTCACGAAGTGACCGATGAGCTCGGTTATGTTCGGTTTGAAGAATCTCGCGCTGGTCATCTTTGTTGAAGACGTCTATTACCTGTTTGGTGGTATGACGGAATTAGGCGGCCGGATATGCCGTGACCAGTTCATCTTGAATCTTTGCCAGGATGAGCAATTCACACTGCAAGCCGTTCACAACATTTGGGTTGACACATTGTTTTATAATTTTCATCAGTTCTCCTACATTATTGAACGATATTCGGTGCCTCATTCGGGATTTAAATATAATTTTCGAGCTAAGTGATGTGTGATTTCCTTCTTCAAGGACTATTTGATTCCGAAAACAATTAAAGGGGTTCTTTTCAGTGGGAATTGCATGAGACAGCGACTCTTCGCTATTCGCAGCCATGCTTGCCGTGTCCATGTCATGCTCTAATGCATTTATATGTTGTCGGGAGAGGGCGTCCGCGACGAAGTTTTCCTTACCAGGCTTGTAAAGAAACTGCGGTGAAAATTCCTTAACAAAGGCATGCCATCTTTTCATTTTCGCGTTCGGATTTTTATCGGATAAAGCGAATGTGAGTGGTTGATGGTCGGTGTAAATATTCAAATTCTTTACGCTATACAAATAGTTACGAAGCTTTTTTAGAGCCCATAATATTGACAGCGGTTCCCTCTCGTTGGTAGCGTAGTTTTCTTCGGCTGAGGAGAGGGTTCTGGAAAGCATTGTGATAGGTCTTCCATTCTGTGACAGAACGGCGCCTATTGCATAAGAATAGGCATCTGTAGTCAGATCAAATGTTTGTTTGTAATCAGGATAAAGAAGCAATACGTCTTCGGATGCAAGGATTTTTAAATCTTATTAAATGCGTTAAGTGCTTCTTCATCAAGACTAAGTTGAATTTTCTTTGACTGATTAGCGCCTATATTTTCGTTTTCCCCCCTTAGGTACTTCGTTAGAGGTTTTGCAATCGAGGCATAGTCCTTTATAAACCGACGATAATATCCTGCTAATCCTAGGAATGAACGCAAAGCTCGTAACGATTTTGGAATCGAAAATTCTAAAATGTCTTTGACTTTATTGGTGCATGTTTTGATTCCCCTTTTGATACGGTAAAGCCTAGAAATTAAACACTTTCCTAAAAGTTCTCAGGGGAAACGCGCATATTGGCATCGAAAAATTTTGTCAGGATTTGATCAATGTCCTTACTGTGTTGTTCGGCAGCTTTGGAGAAAATGATAACATCGTCTATGTAAACATGACACGTTTTGCCAATTTCATCCCTAAGGACATCATCAATGGCTCTCTGCAAAATGCTAGGAGCATTTTTTAGACCAAAGGGGAGCCTACAAAACTCGTACTTTCCGTTGTTGACCGAGAAAGCCGTTTTCTCTCTATCCTTTTCTGCGAGTTTGAATTCGTGAAATCCTGATTTGAGGTGTATTGTGGAAAAAATGTTGCACTTCCCATGTTTGCTAAAATCGCAGAAGTGTCCGGTATTGGGTATTTATCACTTATTGTCTTGGTGTTTAGCTTCCTAAAGTCAATTGCGAGTCGTGATCTCTTGTTGTTTTTTTCGTCTAAACCTTTCTTATCTACAACCCAAATTGGATTGTTATAAGGGGAACAGGATGGTCTAATGATTCCGTCACGCACCAGATCTGATATCTCCTTATTGACAAATTCCGCAGAAGCAATGGGGTATGGGTAACTTTTCGAGTAGACGGGTAAATCGTCCACGGTCCTTATCGTACCTACAATGCTGGTATTGTAGGGCAGCGCTTCATCTTGATCAGCGAAAACTTTAGCATGATGCTTTAGCAATGTAGAGATATCAATATTGTCCTTGCTTGTTTCCGATTTAGTTTCTACTAGTTTGTTAACGTCCGAGCAGTAGTAGTACAAGAGTTTTTCCTTTCCACCATCATAACTCAACGTACCACTCTTTAGGTCAATACTACCATTTACATCTTTTAATAAGTCGAATCCTATAATGCCGTCAAAGGTCTTCAAACTGGGTAGGACAAAGAATTCAACATTCTTGTTTAATATATTTATTGTACATTTTTTGTTAATTATATCGCTACCGTGGATGGATTTGACAGTGAAAGGGTTATTCACAGGTTTTATTCCCTTTAGAGCGTTAAGGTGTTTTACATAGCTCTTTGCAGCACCGGTGTCGATTAAAAATCTTATTCCCCAAGTGTCCTTTCGACATAGGGCAAGAGGTACTTAGTCCTAAAAAATTAACGTCGTCTTTCGGTCTGTCCAGGTCATATTCAGCACTCTTATGTTCCGTGTCATGATAATAGTCATCATACCCGGTATCACTCCAGTATTCATCTTCCGGTTCGTATTGGTCTTGGGTGATATTGTTGATACGCCGTACCTTTTGTATGGGCAGCTGATCACTTCCATGCTGTCTTTTTTTAGATTTTTCTTTATTCAGGCCTGTTGATACAGGCTGATGGCGATTGAATATGCCGCCCGTGTTAATGTTATCCGGACGAGTTACCTTAGGGTAAGCTCCTTGATTACGGTACCTATCGTTATTTCCGTGGAGTTGTTGGGGTCTGTTCTGTCTGAAGTGGGAGTACGACGGATCTATGTCTATCTCCATTGGTACTGGAGTTTGCTGAGTTCGAGTTTGTCCACGTTGGTCTTGAGGTATTCTACGGTATTGGGGTGAATAATAATAAGGATCTAAGTTATGGGATGCCTGCCTGTTAAAGGAACTTGCAAACATTGATCGGGCTTGGTTCGCTTCCAGTTCCTGCGCTAGGGCAAGTGCTGACGGCAGATCAGCGGGTCTAGAGGAGAAGAAAACATCGCACAAATGGCGATTGAGTCCCGAGATGAACACGCGAAGTGCATCATCCCGATATTTCTTATTAAGTGATCCAATCAGCGTGGTGTTCTCACCGTGAGTCATGATTGTTTTATTGACTATCAGAGTCAACTTTCTCTCCACTGCATCATAGAACTCCACTACTGATGATTTTCCTTGTCTAAGGGTCGATAACTGCTGTTCAATTAAGTAAATTGGTCTTTTGTCCGCATAGGCAAAGTCTAGTCGAGAAATAATAGCGTGAAAATTTAAGACTGTATTGAAAGAGGATAAAGGGCCATTCACATACAACTTTCCTCGCTTTGCTTGACAGTTCAAACTTTGACGACAAAGCGTGAAACGCAGAAGGTATGCTACAATAAACGCTTTGACAGCTTTTGCGTTCTCCTTTTCCTCCATATTTTTTATCTGTAAAATAGATAGGAATATAATAATATGCGTTAATAATAGCAACAAAAACTCCTATTTACCCTATTTTTGTCATTAAATGCAAATGCAGGGGCACGAGAAAAGATACATGTAGACAGCTGATTGCCAAAGCGGGCAAAAGTTGAGAGTTGTCCAAGATTTTGCTTCGTTTTGCTTTGCTTTGCTTCAAACGTTTTTTATGTGAGCATACTCATGCATATGCCTACAACGATCTCATATGTCAAAGCAAAGAACTATGAAGCAAAGCGAAGAAAGTTTTATGTGAATCAGCCTTAAAACACTATCTGCGGCTCCTACTACTTTATTTCGGATTATGCCTACCGCTTGGTAGTGTCTTGAGCTACCGTGATATGCTTCGAACACTCTATAAGCAGTATGAGCTGCTTGTCTCCAAGACACATAACGGGTCGCGTCGCCTTTGAATTCCGGCAAGGTTTTCACAAGGTACAAGGATTCGTCACATGGTATTCCGGGTTGAATAGTCACCGGTTCGTATTGGGTAACACGAACTGGTGATTCGATCCTTGCTAACCTGGTTGTCAGTTCGTCAACCCGAGACTGAAATTCCCTCCGGGAATGCACGGTCGCAGTACGAATGGCAGTATTAAGAAGAGCTTCCAGAGTTTGTGCGTCCATATTTAATTTTTTCTAAGTCAGTTAAGTGTTAAGTGGATACAGGGATTTCCCTTTCTAACCGTTACCCACCTTTACAAAATTTATTTATTATTTCAGAATTGTCAAAAAGGATAGTAAAACTTTTTAAACAAAGTTAGCTGCTAAAATCACTCTACTCACATAAAAGTTTCCATATCCCGATAAGCTATGTCACTAAATAAGGTATGATAAGGCAGCAGCACGATGATTACTCAGGTGGTGTTCCAGCAGCAGGAAGACAGGATTACGATGATTAGGATGCTTTATTTTTTAGAGCAT
This sequence comes from Rhagoletis pomonella, assembly GCF_013731165.1. Taxonomy (NCBI): domain Eukaryota; kingdom Metazoa; phylum Arthropoda; class Insecta; order Diptera; family Tephritidae; genus Rhagoletis; species Rhagoletis pomonella. The sequence continues at coordinate 55,110,789 of NW_023458557.1, forward strand.
TGGCTCTACACTTTTTCCCACTAGTTATGTGGTGTTTTAATTTTTAAACTTTATCTTTTCAAATTGTTAAAAAACTTCATAAATGTTCACGGCGTTTGTAATTAAAATGTTTTGTTGCGTAATAAATTGCTCGCGGCTCACTGTTTATACAGTGGTTAACTTTCCGGCAATTGTCGAGTGGATTGGAACCACGGCCACGCACAGGATTTGTCCTTTATAAGGATAACACAATAACTGCACTGTGGCCCCACGTTGGGCGCCACTTATTAAAACACTTGATTGGGTTTTAATGTTATTTCATTTCTCTTGCTTGCACAAGAGCAATTATTAAAACACTTGGTTGGGTTTTAATGTTATTTTATTTCTCTTGTTTGCACAAGAGCAGCCGTTTGTATCGGTCGAGTTATTACAACTGAATTTGCTAACTAAAATATTGCGGCGACTACGCCTAAATACCTGACGCTTTCTTACCACCTACCAGTCGCTGCACATGTTTTGCCGTGTGACTTGCAAAATGCAATTCGGCAATTTTACCTCTTGCCGTTGGCTTTTCCGCTGCAGCGATGTTGTTGTTGTCACGCGCTACCTGGTCGACGCATCGTCATCACTATCGGTGGGAGAGTTGTTGCTACGCTATTTCCACACTCAAACCTGCCGACGCACCGTCAGCAATATCGGTGGAAGTGGAATGTTGACCGGATACGTGTTTACCGGTGTTAACTTGCATATATGTATGTACATACATATATGTATATAAACAAAGTATCAACTAAATTTCACACTTTTTATTATCTTATACATAAATGCAGTTCTATATCCCATTCAATTCTAGGCTAATAAAGTGCAAGTTTGATTTTTGGTACCTTTTTTTTTGTTGGCGATGTTGTGCATTTTTCTCCATATAAAAAATTGTCGATCGTATTTAAGAAAATGTGTGGCACCAACGATAAAAACAATATTAAAAGTCGATGGTATTTTGTGCCCACCTCAAATTTGCATTTTATTATACTAGTATTGAATGGGATATAAAACTGCACACCCAAACAATTTGTAAAAATTCCGAAAAATTGCGAAATTTTGATGAAATTTTGTTGTATTTCTTAATTTCGTACAATATAACAACAAATTTATAGTTAAAGGTACGACCGCACTAGGCGACGCGACACGATACTACACAGCGCGGCAAAATATTCTTTGCATGTATTCTTATGGAGCATACCGCACTACGCTGCAGCGGAGCTACGCGACGCGACGCTGCGCGGCAAAGTTGATCAACTAGGCAAAAATGTCGCGCCGCGAGGTGACGCGCAGTTCCGGTGCCGCATAGTGCGGTATACCTAGCGGAACGACATAACATTTCGCACTATATTTTTAACTTGAAGTAATTGGATTTCCAATTGTGAGTGAATATTCCAATGCATTTCAATGTCGGCCGCTGTGGTGTAGTGGTAAGCAGTGCGCGCTTTCACTCACCAGAACCTGGGTTCAAGCCCTGGTCAAAGCAACATCGCAAAAAATTTAGAAAAAGGTTTTTCTTAACAGCGGTCGTCCCTCGGCAGGCAATGGCAAACCTCCGAGTGTATTTCTGCCATGAAAAACAGCTTCTCATAAAAATACAATCGCCGTTCGGAGTCGGCGTAAAACTGTAGGTCCCTCCGCTTTGTGTGACAATATCAAGGCGCACGCCACAAGTTGGAGGAGAAGCTCGGCCAAACACTAACATATGTGTAAGCGCCAATCTATTATATTATTATTATTTCATTCAAGAAGAGAATTGTATGTAAAGAAACATAATATTTGAGAAGAATTCGCCAAGGAAAATAAAAATAAAAGGCATTAGCATTACATCAGCGTCACTGGCATCCATCTTGTTTGAAGGTTTTGACACAAATAAATTAAAAAATTTGCAGCGAAGTGTCGCGCCGCTGCAGTTTCAGTGCGATATACCAAAAAGTGTCGCGCCGTGTCGCGCAGTGCCACTGCAGTGTCGCGTCGCTTACTGCGGTCTTACCTTAAAACTTGTCATATAGTTATGATATGCATTATATATCGCACACTGAATAACAAGCCTTTTTCAATACTATTAATTTACATATTAACACTGAGGTTGTTGATGGCCGTTTCAGAAAAAAAACACCTAATAAGCAAGACTGAGTAATAATTTATAAGCCTATAAGTTTAATGTGTTTTGCAGGGTTATCTAAAAAGTGCATTTATTTACCTTTATTTGATTAGGCAAAAGAATCGTACAAAAAGTAATAGCAGCGCTGAATGAGTTTGATTGTCGTCTTGATAAGGGAATAATTGTTACAGACAGGGGCTGCAGACCAAAGCTGCATTCAGCACATATGATCACATATTTTGTGTCAGTCATATGCTGCACAACATAGTTGAAAAAGCAATAGAGGAGTGTCCAGATATTAAGGAAATATGTAAAAAATTCACAAAACTTGTAACATATTTTAAAAAGTCTGGATTCAATGCGCAAACAACCACACTGAAAAGTTTTTCTGTAACTAGATGGAACTCAAGTTATTATTTAAAGCGGGACTCAAAGCTGTTCATCGTCTCTATCGTCATGTACCCAGATAGATGTTACTGTGAACACATGGATTGATACTACTCCGACATCCACTTCCTTTGGTTCTATTACTGCTCCCTCACAGTCTGTTCTGACTGATACTAATACTGCCACCATTAGCCAAAATTTTGACTGGAAAACAGCTAAAAACAGTCGTTCGAAGCCTAGGAAACCTTTAATTAGTGGCTCAAACAACAACAATGAATTAAATGTTGTTTCTAATCAGAAGTGGTTGCATCTGTCTTCGTTTTCAAATAATGTTATTGCTGAGAACATAATCAGTTATGTAATGCAAATCTGTTTGCTGACTTCTTCCGCTCGAATTTTGTGACACAGTCGGACACCTCTCGGGGTTTTTTCCAACTGTAGATTCTCCAATTAACTTTGGCAGGCTCTCATTATCTCTTGATGGCATTTTGCAAATCAAATCCTCATTGCAGACAGACGTTGATGGCTTATCATCTTATCTTCTCAAGAATTGTTTGGCCTTTGCAAAAACCACTTCTGTTACTATTAAATAAATCACTTGAGTGTGGGAGTTCATCGATGCCTGGAAAGTTACCTTCATTAGCTCTATATTTAAAAGTGGTGACAAAAGCAATGATTCCAACTACAGGCCCATCGCCAAGTTGTCGACTGTTTCAAAGTTATTTGAAAATATTGTTAAGCAGAAGTTGTATTTTACTGTTAAACGCTTAATTTCCGATAATCAGCATGGTTTCATGTCCGGTAGGTCTACTGTGACAAATCTAGCAATTTTCTCTGAATTTTGTATGACGGCTTTCAATGACCGCCTTCAAGTCGACACTGTATATACAGATCTTTCAAAAGCCTTCGACAAAGTCAGCCATTCAATTTTGATTTCTAAATTAGCTAGTTTGGGTTTTCATTCACTATTTTTATCTTGGATAAAATCCTATCTTCAGCATCGAAACTGTGTAGTCGTTGTCGACAATATGCACTCCAACTCTTTCATAGCGTCGTCTGGGGTTCCACAAGGCAGCATCTTAGGCCCCCTGTTATTTGTCATTTTTATTAATGACATTTCGAGTTGTTTTGTTAACTCTAATTTCCTTTTATACGCTGATGATTTAAAGATTTTTTCGACCATTTCAAATTCTTCAGACTCCATTAAGATTCAATCAGACCTTGACAATGTCTCATCCTGGTGTCGAACCAATGGCCTTGAGTTAAACATAAGTGTTTTCATTTATCCTACTCCAAATCGCGTTGCGTTATCCCCACTTCTTATTGCATTGCTGGTACCCGTCTATCTGCTCTTAATGAGATAACTGACTTAGGTGTAGTTTTTGACTCGAAATTTTTATTTAATAGTCATCTAAATTACACCATTGCTAAGTCATATTCAGTGCTTGCTTTTATTCGTCGATTTAGTTCAGATTTCACAGATGCTTATACTCTTAAGTTACTGTTCACGTCGCTGGTACGCTCTAAGTTGGAATACGCTTCTTTTATCTGGAGACCCTCTCATAGATGCCATATTAATAGACTCGAGCGGGTACAAAAAAAACGGTTTTACGCTTTGCTCTGCGGTCGTTGAATTTCGCCGACCCTATTCCCCCATATAAAGCCAGGTGTGCGCTAATTGACCTGAAATCTATTCAAGGCAGAAGAACTATCCTTTCGCTCACCTTTGTATTCGATATTATTAAGGGTGTAATTGATTCACCATATCTCCTCGCATTTGTTTCCATATACCACTCTCCGAAATAGTGATACTTTTTATACAATATGTGTCCGAACTCTTTACGCTTCTAATGCTCCAATTTTTCGAGTTCTGACTGAGTTCAATATTCTCTCAAATTCTCTAGCCATTGATTTTTCTATATCTAAGTATGATTTCAAATCAATGTTAAATGAAATGAGTTTTAATGTATAACTCCTTCTATTTCTAAGTAGTCTGTAAGTAACTTTGTTAATCTAGATTACTAATGATTGAATAAATAAATAAATAAATTATTTATTGCAATCAGTGGAAAGCAATTGGATCGAAATTATAAATGTTTTGCAGAAAACAGGAGAGAATCATAGAATGAGTAACGTCAATCTAAATATTTTAACAGATATAATACATATTTTAAAAAATTTCTAAGAGTCTTCGAAAGAATTAGAAGGGGATAGGTATCGTACCTTACATTTAATTATTGTGCATGTTTACTTTTTAAAACGAATTTGTGAAACAAATACTAATGACGAATTAGAAAGCATAAAATCGTTTAAACTTAAACTCACGACATTATTGAATGATGTGGTTATTAGAAACCTAACTATTTTTCACAAAATTTATTTATTTTTGTTCCCACCAACCAACAAATGATTACTCTTCACAAATGGAGAAAATAATTATGTTAAACAATATTGCAAAAACATGTTAGAAGCCTTAGCTATTGAACAAGATCTTAGCAATAATGAAAGTAGTCCAATGAATCCTCTTTCAAATAATAAGGAACGTCTTTTCTCAGGATTTCTTCAGCCTTTAAATCCAACAAATAATCTTGATCGTGTTCAAAATGAATTACTATTATACGAAAATATTAACGAAGCAGTGCATGATAATTTTGATGTTCTACAGTGGTGGGAATTAAATAAGCTGAAATTTCCATTACTTCTTAAGTTGAGTTTAAAAATCTGAGCAGTACCGGCAAGTAGTGTCTCATCTGAGAGAATATTCTCAAGTGCTAAAAATTTGCTTTCTGAAAAGCGTTGTGTTATAGGGTCTAGCCCTGTTTCGGTAGGCAAAATAATGTTTCTACATACGAATATCTAAATTAATTAATTATTTTTAGGAGTTTTAATTATTTAGTTTTAATGTATTTTGATACTCAACTTTTTCTAAATATTATTAAATTACTGAAAGACTTAGTTTATAAATACGATTTTTTGTTTCTATTTTATAAATAGTTTTAAGTTCCAGAACACTGAAATGTTTTACATTTTATTTTCCAATATATACGTGAATTGCTTTAATTCTATTTAATAGCTTCGAATTAGCAAAAATAAAAAAATAATTATAGTATTATATGATGCTTTTCATTTCAATTCAATCGATCCATTTGAGACACGATTTTATTTTTCAACTGAACTGCTCTTTGGTCGAAATGAAGAAGAACGTATATATGTTTGTAAGCATAAAAGTGTGTCAAATAAAAATACTAATTTCCTTCTTTCGGTCCCATATAAAAATTTCATTGTCGGTCACAAAAAAATAATTGTAGCGCTCGCAAAAATAAAAATGTTTAATGAAAAAACCTTTTCCCGCACATTCAATTTTAGTACAATAAGTGCAAGCTTGAAATAGTTAGTTAATTTTTGGGAATTTTTTTTTTTTGTTGCAGGTTTCGTATATTTTTTCCATATAAACGTTTTGTATGGAAGAAAATTGCTGACACGGTCAACAAAAAAAAGGCAAAAATCAAGGGTAAGTCAAGCTACTTCAAACTGGCACCTTATTGTACTAAAATTTAATATGATACAAAACTACATACCTAGAATTTTTGAATACTGAATAAAAAGTTTTAAATTTTGTGAACATTTCACTCGTATTGCTCAAATTCTTTGTTCTATATCGTCGTTTAAAGTACAAAACCGCGTGTCGTCATTCTTCAAAACGGCGTAACTGACATTTGATGCCAAAAATTGGATTTGCTCCCGCAAGCTCTTGGCTCAATCCTTATCCATTCGTCCTGAAAGATACTAGCCGGAAATGCGATTGCTTTATAAAAAAGAGAACCATTTTGAAATATGAGTGTTTTTACTCACTAGCAAATAATTTTTGCACCCTCACATACGCGGTTTTGCATTTTGTTGATACGCGGTTTTGTACTTTAAACGACGATGTACACTAGGGTGTTTTCTTTTTCGGCGACTATTTTTTTACTCCCACCACGAAATATTGTGGAAAATATCTAGAAACAAGTTCCCTGATATTAATATTAAGTGCTCGACCAAGGCGTGAAAACATATCCCGTTAAAAATATACGATGGGGGTGTGGTTACAGTCCGATTTCGCCAATTTTCAGTAGGAACCTCAAAATTTGCTCGAGTTATCGCCTGCACAGACAGGCGAACAGACGGACATGGCTTAATCGATTTATCTTTTCATTCTGATCATTTATGTATACATTTTTCTATATGTGTCTCGATTCTTTAGGCTGTTACAAACAACCGCTATGCGAATAAAGTCATAATACTCATGTGCACCAGTGCGCTCGTGTATAAAAACGTATACTGTCCTAGAAATTAAACTTGAAACGATTTGCACCCATTTTTTATTGCTTTCTAAAAAATTATTGGCAATTAGAGTTCAATTGTACAGGGATATATTCGACAGAGCAATTTGTTACAAGCATTTTAAATTAAAAACTGTTGAAATCGGTACATTTTTGAAAAAGTAATGTTCAAATTTATTTCTGTCTAGGGGTGCCACTAGAATGCTGAGTTAACAGTTGTTCATTCACACAAACATCGTTCACTCACACAACCTCCTTCTTGCACAGAGTTAATTCACAACAACTCAAGCAAACTCTTTGATTGACGAATTATGTCGAGGGTCGTTTCCTGTGAGAATGCTATGAGTTGAGCGAACTCATTAGCCGTCATCGATTCGGCATCAGTTAGCGAGTGATGAAACGAACGAACTCAATGAGGTACAACCAAACTCGCTATCGTCTATCCGTGCTAGCTAACTTTGTTGTTGCTTTCACATGCAAAATTTTTCGTTAAGCGACCGGAACTCAAACATAGCAAGCAGCGAACCGATGACGGCTATTGTTGTTCTGATTCATAAGATTCTGTCCTTTTGTTACCCAGGCACGGGATTTGCTCTTCCAGCGGCGTGAATGAATGCATGCTAAAATTTTTTGTGAGTGATTCAAGGTTTGTTTTTCATGCATTCATGCAGCTCTTTAGTACATACGCTGCGACTAGGTTGTAAATATTGTGCCTTCGGTTTATTAAAAGCCGAAATATGTACTTACGCCAGGGTTGGGAAATCAGGTTTTGGATATTGTATCAAATCCTCTTAAAAATTGTACTTTTTGTAATAAATTTGTACTAATTTTTGTTTTCGCGAATAATTAATATCTTCATTTGAAAAATATTTTTTTTTATTATACCTTTCATGAGCATGAAATGGTATTATAACTTTGGTCCGATG
>NW_023458557.1:55118645-55124184 GCF_013731165.1 Rhagoletis pomonella
AGAATTGAGTTGCGAATAAGCAAGCTATAAGTTTAATTGTGTTAACAAGTAGTAAAGCGTTGTTATTGCTTTAACAAGTATTGTAAAGTGTTTTTACTGTATTAGCAAGTATTGTAAATTGTTTGTTGTACAATAAAGTTAATTGTACTACAATTTGGTCATCGTTAGCATTCATTTAACAATCCAGCGATACGAGCCCGAGTATATTTGGGAAATCCCTCAAGGTTTCGAGGATAATCGCAACAATTGGTGTCAGAAGTGGGATTGTTAAATAAATCCCGAAGGATAAACTACTGAAAATGGCAAAAATTCAGGACTTAAAGATTGAGGAACTAAAACAGGAGTTGGAAAGGCGTAATTTGGCCACCTACGGAAGAAAAGTGGAATTATTATCCCGTTTGCGGGAGGCTATGGAAGCTGAAGGCATCGACGTGGACAAATACGACTTCCAGGGTAAATCCGACGATGCATCCGCAAAGGACGAACAGAAGGATGAGGCTGCTTGTTCGTCGAAGGATGTGCAGCAGACATCCGGGAAGGTTGAAGAACAGCAAAATGCTCCTTGTTCATCAACAGGTATGGACATGAACACGTTATTGGCTGCCATGTCACAGATGATGCAGGAACAGAGGTCGCAGTTGTCGTCAGACGTTTCCTTACAGATGCAAGCCTTGGAAACACGTATATCTTCCGAGGTATCAGCGCAGGTGTCATCGCAGGTGTCATCCCGGTTAGAAACTCAGCTACAGGCACAGGAGGCACGCATATCATCACAGCTGGAGGCACAGGATGAAAAAATTACACAAATACAGGACAAACTTGAAGAGAGACAGGAGAAAGTCGAGGCTAAGGTAGAAGAGTTGGAAGGTCGCCTCCGAGATATGCAGTTGAATCGCCCACCTTCTTCGACCAGCGCGCCCAAGGTAAAGACTCCATCCTTTGACGGCACGATTCCTTTCCAAGTCTTTAAGCTCCAGTTTGAGAAGACAGCTACAGCAAATCACTGGAGCATGGAGGATAAATCCGCTGCACTGTTTGTTGCATTAAAAGGACCTGCAGCGGAAATCTTGCAGACTATTCCTGATTGTGAAAGGAACAGTTACGATGCGTTAATGGGTGCAGTGGAAAGACGTTATGGTAGCGAGCACAGGAGACAGATTTACCAGATGGAGCTGGAGAATCGCTGCCAGAAATCCAACGAGACTTTACAGGAATTCGCCTCCGAGATCGAAAGGTTGGCTCATTTGGCAATTGGAGATGCATCTGGCGAGCACCTCGAAAGAGGTTCATCAACGGAATGCGGGACGTGCATACCAAGCGAGAGACGTACGCGAATCCCAAGCCAACATTTGCTGAAACTGTCTCGTATGCTCAGACCCGTGAAACCGCGGCGCTCCTAAGTAGACCAGCCTACAAAGCACATCGCGTGGAAGTGGAAACACCGGACGAGACAAATGAAATGCTGAAGAAGATTATCCAACTGCTGGGCGAGAAAAAGCATGGTTCTGGCAAATGTTTTAAATGTGGAAAGTCAGGCCACTTCGCCCGCGATTGCAGCGCAAGTTCCAATGGTCACAACAATTCAGCAGGACGCAAACGCAGGGCTGAAGGAGACGAAACCAACTCCAATCAGTCGTTAAACTAAAACGAGCCAGCAGCAAGGGGCGCGCGCTGGCTCCCGCAATTGAATGCCCCCTAATCTCCGTCTCGCGAATTGGCAGAAAAGCGAGCAACGTTACTGTTGGTGGATATGTGGACGGACATGAGCGAGTACTAACTGTGGATACGGGCGCATCACATTCCATCATTCGATCTGATTTGGTCACTAAAGAGGTAAGGCCATTACCTGGAGCACGGTTGGGGACAGCAACTGGTGAGGACACCCAAGTTGTAGGGGAGGTAACATGCAAAGTCGCAATAGGGAATGTGACGGTGTTACACAAGTTCATAGTCGCGGCGATTATGGATGAAGTAATCATTGGATTAGACTTCATGCTTGATCAAGGTATGAAGATCAACATGAAGAACAGGATTATGACGTATAACAACATGGAAGTGCCCCTTCGGTTTGGGTATGATGGTCCATACAGCAGCAAGCGAGTGATCTTAGAGGAAAGCGAGCAGATTCCACCGAAGTCAGAAGCAGTTGTGTGGGCAAAGATTGATGGAGATTGTGGGACAAACAAATTGTGGGTTGTTGAAGCAACACAAAATTCTACACCGAACGTACTTATTGGTAAAACCTTGGCTAAGACGCAAAAGGATGGACGCATCCCAGTTCGAGTGCTCAATGAGTTCAAATCACCAGTCAAACTCCGAAGAGGAACTGTACTGGGGCAATGTCGAGAGGTAGAGGCAATCTTCAACTGCGAAAAGTTACCTGAAAGCGATTCCACTGGCGAGAATGACATTGCGGAAGACATTAATGCATAGACGGAAGGGTTGGAAGAAAAATACCAGCTCAAGGCTAAGGAACTTCTCCGAAGATACTGCAACATATTCGACAAGAATGGCGACAAACCAGGCAGGACTAACGTTGTGAAACATCGCATTGATACTGGCGATGCAAGGCCAATCCGTCAAGCTCCTCGGAGTGTTCCACTTGCCAAACGTGAAACTGTTAGCCAAATAATAAAAGAAATGAGCGAGAGTGGTGTGATTGAACCATCAGCGAGTCCATGGAGTTCGCCGGTAGTACTTGTGAAGAAGAAGGATGGTCAAATGCGGTTCTGCGTAGACTACCGGAAACTAAACGATGTGACCAAAAAGGACAGCTATCCTCTTCCCAGGATCGATGACACTCTGGACTCGTTGACTGGAACAAAGTGGTTCTCAACACTCGACCTTAAGAGCGGTTATTGGCAAGAGGAGGTAAGTGACAAGGATAAGGAGAAGACAGCTTTCAGCGTTGGAGACGGTCTGTGGGAATTCACGGTGATGCCCTTTGGATTATGCAACGCTCCTGCCACTTTTGAACGACTTATGGACCATGTGCTCAAAGGACTGCATTGGAAAACATGTTTGGTGTATCTAGACGACATTATCGTATTGGGTAAAAGCTTTGAGGAACACCTGAACAATTTGGAAGAAGTTTTCCAGAGGATAGCTGGCGCTGGTCTGAAGCTAAGTCCTAAAAAGTGCTCACTGTTCAGGAAGGAGGTGAACTACTTAGGGCACAAGGTGACAACGAAGGGCATGTGTACTGCGAAGGAATAGATAGAAGCAGTAAAGGATTGCCCAAGACCTAGGAACCTGCACGAACTACGAAGTTTTCTTGGGTTATGCACCTACTACCGCCGATTTAATCCGAATTTCGCCAGCGTTGCTAATAGCCTCCACGAGCTCACTAGGAAAAATAGAGTCTTCGAGTGGAACAAGGAGCAGGAGGAGGCTTTCCAGACTCTGAAGGAACGACTATGTACTGCACCTATGCTAGCGTATCCCGTTCCAGGTGCAACGTTTATTTTGGATACGGATGCTAGTGGTTATGCCATAGGTGGCGTACTGTCGCAGGTAATTGATGGGCAGGAGAAGGTAGTTGCCTACTATAGCCGGTCGATTGGAAAACCAGAGAGGAACTACTGCGTAACTCGGAGAGAACTACTAGCGTTGATGGACTGCGTCAAACATTTCCACAAGTACCTCTATGGGCAACGTTTCCGAGCTCGAACGGCGCTGAAGTGGCTACTACAGTTTAAGAATCCAGAAGGACAGCTAGCTCGGTGGATTGAGAGACTGCAAAGTTATGACTTCGCTATTGAGCACCGCAAAGGAAGTGTCCACGGTAATTCTGATGCCATGTCCCGCCGACCATGTAGCCTGGAATGTAAACACTGCTCAAAAGCTGAGGGAAAAGAGGACATTATAGACGTCCGTCTAACGATAATAACACCAGCGGAAGAGTGGAAGGAAGAACAGCTACGAAAGTGTCAGCAGGAAGATCCAGATCTGGAGCTTTTGATGCATGGACTGGAGGTGGACAGGAAGCCAACTAAGGAGCAAATGGCAGCAGAAAGCCCTATCGCAAAGGCGTACTGTGCACAATGGAACCGCTTAAAATTAATATCTGGCTGTTTGCATAGGGTATGGGAAAGCGAAGATGGCCAGTGCTCCCGCAACCTGATAGTAGTTCCAAGGGTACGAATTCCGGATGTACTCAAGGAATTCCACAATGGTCCTAGTGGAGGGCACCTGGGAATCACGAAGACCCTGGAGAAGGTTAAGCAGAGGTTCTATTGGGTTGGTTGTCGGCAATCGGCCGCAGAGTGGATTGCTAACTGCGCGGAGTGTATTGCAGCTAAGGGGCCGAAATCCAGAAGTCATGGCCAGATGAAGCAATATAACTCAGGTGCACCTTTCGAGCGGATTGCCATGGATGTAGCCGGTCCATTTCCTATGAGCGTACAGAGAAACAAATACGTCCTTGTGGTTATGGACTACTTTAGCAAATGGCCGGAGGTATACCCGATTCCAAACCAGGAAGCTAAAACAGTAGCGGAGGTATTCACCTACAATTGGGTTGCGAGATACGGTGTACCTATAGAGCTGCACTCTGACCAGGGAAGAAATTTTGAGTCGGCGGTGTTCCAAGAGATGTGCCAGATACTGGGTATCCGGAAAACTCGAACGACGGCTCTTCATCCCCAATCAGACGGCATGGTGGAACGGTTCAACCGAACCCTGGAAGAGCATTTGCGGAAGGGCGTGGACAAGAATCAAAAAGATTGGGATGTCCGCATACCCTTGTTCCTGATGGGATACCGGTCAGCAGTGCATGAAACAACGGGTAAAACTCCTGCAAGGGTAATATTCGGCAGTGAGCTCCGTTTGCCTAGTGATCTGAAGTTTGGGGTGACTGGTGATGCTAGAAGGATTGGAAAAGAGACTTCAAACATCCTGGAAGAGGAGCTGAGAGAGATACATGCTCTTGTGAGACAGCGCACACAAATTATGAGTGACAAGATGAAAGCCAGGTATGATAAGGCGATGAATTCCGAGGGTTTCCAGGAAGGAGATTTGGTGTTGCTGTACAATCCACAACGAAAGAAAGGTTTGCCCCCAAAACTACAATGCAACTGGGAAGGTCCGTATAAGGTCGTAAAACGGCTAAATGACGTAGTGTATCGGATCCAGACCGTTGGGAGACCAAGAAACAAGATGAAGGTGGTCCACTTGGAAAGGCTTGCAGCGTTTGGAACCGCAAGTGTGTCTGATCGGGACGATCAGACTTAGGTGGAGGGCAGTGTGGCGAATACTGCGGCAACACAAAGCGAACAACGAGAAATAGGCAGAGTGTTCGAGGAATGACGTAGAATGTTCCACAAAGAGAAACGTCAAGTTGGATGAACACTGCAACCAGCGAGAGAAAGAGAATGAGCGATAAACGTCAGAATGTTCTAGAGTTGCCATAAGTGCCAGCGCAGGTATATAAGGGCGCCGCCACAGCGAGGTGAGTCAGTTACAAGTCAGCAAGCTACAAGTAAAGTGAGCGAAGAATTGAGTTGCGAATAAGCAAGCTATAAGTTTAATTGTGTTAACA
>NW_023458557.1:55124284-55137782 GCF_013731165.1 Rhagoletis pomonella
TGTTAACACAATTAAACTTATAGCTTGCTTATTCGCAACTCAATTCTCCGCTCACTTTACTTGTAGCTTGCTGACTTGTAACTGACTCACCTCGCTGTGGCGGCGCCCTTATATACCTGCGCTGGCACTTATGGCAACTCTAGAACATTCTGAAGTTTATCGCTCATTCTCTTTCTCTCGCTGTTCACAGTGTTCATCCAACTTGACGTTTCTCTTTGTGGAACATTCTACGTCATTCCTCGAACATTCTGCCTATTTCTCGTTGTTCGCTTTGTGTTGCCGCAGTATTCGCCACAATATCAATTTTATGCGCGATAATTTTTTGATTACATATTTTGCAAAAATCAGAGCCACTTTGTTTAGTTAACAGGTACCGAACTAAGGTTTTTCCAACCATTGTGGGTTGAATTTGTATGCCTTTTTGGCAGAAGCTGCCTCTTACCAAAAAATTAGATATTACTCGACAAAACTCGAAGCCGAGACAACTTTATTTACCTTTGGTAAGTCAGACGAATTATTGAGCCAGTTGTCCATGGTTTATATATAACCGAAATCTTTATATTTACTTTTAAATCATCTTATTTTACATCTTCACGTATATTGACACGTGTTGGAAATACAAAGATGGAATGAAAAAAGTTATCGATAACATTTTGAATATTAAGCAGCAAATGGCGATATGTTTAAGAGCGAAATACACCACACAAACGGCTTAACAAGTGAAATATCCCTTTGCTTAAAGCTATTTACGTTGTGCATGGGGGTGTTTTAAGTATGTTTGGCAAGCCGCTTGTGTGGTGTATTTCGCTCTTTATAAAACTTGGGAAAGCTTTTTTGCTCAAAAATTTGCAGAGCGATTTAACAACTCTGCTGTGTAAAACATGGTTGCATTTGTTGTCTGCAAATATAGCGATAGCAAATTCCTCAAAAAATACTCAAGCGCACCCGAAATTCCTCACGTTTTGAGGAATTACTCACAAAGTGGCAACACTGGCTCAACGTCATTTTACAAAGCCGTATCAGTTTGGCGGGGATGCCAAATTTAGACATAGCGGCGTATAGGTAACTCCTTTTAGTGCTGTCGAAAGCGGCTTTAAAGTCGACAAATAGGTGGTGAGCATAGTTGCCAACTTGGTGCTTTAAGCACTAGATTTAGTGCTTTTTGAAAATTAAAACGCCTAAAAAAATTATTTAGTGCCTAGTGCCTTTTTTAGTGCTTTTTTTTGAACTCAAATTACTCCGATATAGTTAAGACCTGAAATAATTTTTAAATATTCAAAGATGTGGCAGCACTGAGTTTACAAAAATCTACAAATTTGAATGCATTTAAATACAACCATAATTGATAAAAGGCTGAACTTTCAAACCCACCTTGTTCAATTCTATTCGCCTTGAAAATGCTAGTAGATATGCGAGTAAGTTAAGTATTTCTTTTTTTCTTTTCTAATTATTTGTAAAAATTTTTATTTTTGTACCACCTGAGTAAAACACATCGTTTCTTGGTGCTTAATCCAAATCTGGCCGCACAATTGCTTTAGTACTAGAATTGTTAGATATTCTACCCCCAGATTACGAAGAACACGTGTTTTGCGATATTTGAGTTTATATAATGAAAACATAAATTTTTTTTGCTCATTTCTACTTAGGGCTGGATTTTCGTTTGTTGGGATTCGATTTTTCTTTCTTGAGATATATCAGTTTTAATGTGCAGTACTTCGGTATTACGTCGTAAGCATGAGTCATTATAGCATGTGGCTTTTCAATCGTTATGAGCGAAAAAGTTTTGTTTATTAATTTATGTAGGCATCCTTGCAAATATTTTTAATGTTTTTTTGTTTTTGTTAAATACAAACTGTTATGAAAAAAGCATCCTTTGATTAAAAAAAATTTGGTGCTTTTAGTTTGGTAAAACGCTTTTTTCCAAGTTTTTGGTGCTTTTTGAAAATGAAAAGTTGGCAACACTGATGGTGAGTGTCGATTCCTTTCTCGCGGGTCTTTTCCAAGATTTGGCGTATTGTGAATACCTGGGCTCGAATCGTCACATACGATATCGTACTACTCGTCACGTAAAAACACATTTTTCGGATTATGACATACGCGAACGTACTCTTTGTCCCATGCAACTTATACTGCCTGACCTATCACGTAATTTTCTTTCGTATCGGTTTCGATCCGTGAACGGATGTTACGATTCGAGCCCTGGTCTATGGTGGATTTTCCAGTCCTAAAGCCACACTGATAAGGCCCAATCAGTTCATTGACGGTGGCTTCAGTCTTTCACACAATACGCTCGATAAGACTTTATAACCTATGCTTAGAAGGCTGATCCCGCGGTCGTTGGCGCGTATGGCGTGCTCGCCTTTCTTGTGGATTTGGCAGAGCACACTTAAATTCCAGTCGTCGGTCATGCGTTCATCTGACTATATTCTACATATCAACTCCTCGCCACCGTACTTGAATAGCTCAGCTGATAGGCTGTCAGCTCCAGCAGCTTTGTTGTTTTTCAGAGGCGTTATTGCTATTCGTATCTCGTCATAGTCAGGCGGAGAAACATCGACGCCGTCATCATCGACTGGGCGCTCGGGTTCTTTTTCTCCACAACTTTCCGTGCTGCTACCATTCAGTAGCGTGGAAAAGTGTTTACTCCATAATTTATGTACGTTCTGAACATCGGTAACTAGGCCGCCATTGTTGTTCTTACAGGAGAACGCCCTGATCTCGAAACCTTCTGTAAGTCGATCAGTCCTCCTGTCGGCCAGCATTTCCGCTTCCCTCTTCAGATCCCTATAGCGATCCCACATAGCGCGCGTTACGCCCGATCGCAGCGTGGCCCTGTAGGCGGCATCTTTTTTCTCTGCAGCTTCCTGACACTCCTCATCATACCAGTTGTTCTTTCGGGCTCGCTGAAATCCGACTACTTCTTCGGCAGCGGTACTTAATGAGCGGGAAGTGTAGTTTCACTGCTCGCATATATCGGCTCTGAGAGCACGTGAGAGTCGAGTAACGAATGCATTGGCTGCCTTTTGTGATCATAGCTTTGCGACGTTAAGCTTTCCTTGCATATTTGTGCAAACATTTTTTGCTGCACACAGGCGGGTGCGTATCTTGGCCGCAACAAGATAGTGGTCCGAGTCGATGTTTGGGCCTCGGAGTGTACGTACGTCCAAAACACTGGAATCATGTCTTCCGTCTATCACAATATGGCTGGTTTGGTTTCTCGTTTTTCGATCCGGAGACAGCCAGCTTGATGAATGGTCCCTGGTCCACTTACCGGAAAAAGGATCAAAAAGGACGTACCAAATTTCAAAAAAATTGAACCACAAGTACAATTTTTTCGAATAGATATGTTTCTGGTCTACCTTTCCGAATAAAATATTCTATATATCAATCTAGGAAAAAAGCTACCTACTTGCCAAATTAAAGAAAATCGGACCATAAGTTCGATTTTTTCGAAAAGATCAGTCCCTGAATCACTTACCGGGAAAAAGGATTCTATATGTTAATCTAGGCAAAAAGCTAACTACGTACGAAATTTCAAGCAATTCGGGTCATAAATACGATTTTTTCGAATAGATCGGTCCCTGGTCCACTAATCGGAATAATGATCCTATATGCTAATTTTGGCAAAAGGCTATCTACGTGCCAAACTTCAAGCAAATTGGTCCATAAATACGATTTTTTGCAATAGA
Source organism: Rhagoletis pomonella (assembly GCF_013731165.1). Classification (NCBI taxonomy): domain Eukaryota; kingdom Metazoa; phylum Arthropoda; class Insecta; order Diptera; family Tephritidae; genus Rhagoletis; species Rhagoletis pomonella. The sequence goes on from NW_023458557.1 coordinate 55,127,974, forward strand.
TCGGTCCCTGGCCCTCTTACCTGAACAAAGGGATCCTATGTTAATGTAGGTCAAAAGCTACCCACATGCTAAATTTAAAGCAAATCTACTCAAAACGAAGATTTTTTCCGAATAGATCGGTCCCTTGTTCACTTACCGAGAAAAAAGAAATTTTTTCGGTCTAGGACATAGTGGTTGCTGAAAGCTATTTATTTATATACAAAATATTATGAAAATCGGACCAGCCGTTCGCGAGATTACCTGTTACAAACAAAAGAGTTAAGTTTTCTCAAGTGGGCCCCCCTAAGTTGACTTTTCGATTTTCTATATTTCATTGACCGATTTTGAAAGTTAACATGGTGTGCAATATTGACCCCAAAGATTTTGCGCTAATTTTATTTTTGTGGCGAGTTGTTTAAAAAAAAATTTTTAAGCATGCTTTTACACTTTTTGAAATATTTCAGCAAGTAGAGAACTTACTGGGCAATAAAATAAAGTGCTCAGTTTGTTCAATATCGATTTTTGTTTTCCAAAAAATTTTATTTTTTTAATCAATTGATTTTTTTTTCCAATATATATGTTTTCTTTTCATTTTCAGTTGTTAAAATGAATTCTTGCCTGATGAAGTGCAAGTTTTAACCGGCTAAAAAATCGCTTTGATGAAAAATTTTTTTTTTTTTGGTGACAGTCTTTGCGGACTTTTTCATGCAATAAGTGCAATTTATAAAATCTGCCTTTGATTTTTTTAATCTTCTATGCAAACGGTCCTACGCATTTACTACCATGAGAAATTCGTTCTTATTTGGAAAAAAGTGCAAAGCCGCCAGCAAAAAAAAAATTAAATGTAATTGATTTTTAAGTCGGTTGAAGCTTCATCAGACCAAAATTGTTTGGGCTATAAAACTGCATACCCCAAAATTTTCGAAAAAAAAAACAGATTAAAAAGATTAAAGTTTTGATGAGAAAATGTTGAATTTTTCTAAGCTCTGTACAAGAAATGAAAAAAGTTTGGTTTGTGTTGGTTTGGTTAAAGCATGAACTATATTTTTATAAAAAAATTGGCTTTAAAAACATTGCAAATATTTCACAAAAACCAGTATATGGGAAGTATTGGTTGATATCTTCTAAGTATGTTTATTTGATTCAAATATATGGGCATAAATGACTTCCCACACAAAATAACTTCGTCCTCGTTTTGCAAACACGTGCATGCGTTGGAAGTGGGGGAAGGAGACAAAAAGTGCGTATGTGTGCGTAAGTCAGGATTGGGTTTTTCGATACAATTCTACTTTTCCAATACAATATCAGTAAACCAATTACTTAAGTACGACGGAGGCCGTTTTGATACAATCTGCTGATAGCATCATAATTTTATATTGTAAATATTTTATTTTTCGTAATATGGCAACCTTCTTTCGAATAAAACATAAAACGAATTCTTTTTGTGCACTTGCGACCAGCATATCCCGCTCTAGTTTAATATATATCTGTCTCTCTTTATCACATACATTTTCTATGCATAACACAAAAACAACACCACATGTAATATTCCGATTGCTGGAGGTCTGTCCCACATACAGCGACATGCAGATTGTGAAAGCCACATACGTAATGTGAATCGAGCAAAGCAAACTCCAAAATTACAGGAGTTTATTGAAAACAAACAGCATATCGACTCAACAGTTACAGCAGCCCAGTTATTGGAGTTAAGGCTAAGTGTATTTATATCTGAGCATAATTTACCTTTTACAGTATTAGATCACTTAAATTTGTTCTTAAAACAGACTCAAAAATTTTAAAAAAGATGAGTGTTGGCAGGAAAAAATGCCAAAAAATTATTAACATTGTAACAGCTCCCGAAAACGGAGAATCTATATCTATCTTTTGCCAGAAAAATTACTATTCAGTAGTAATAGTGGAGAGCACAGATATTTAAGTTTCAAAAAATCTTGCCGTAGTGATAAGAATGTACCAGACAAGATTTATTGATAGATTTTTAGGGCTATTTTCAATTACTGATTGCACAGCACAGGGAATTTTCGAGAAAATAATTCACATTTTGGAAAATCATTCAATTCCCCTGAAAAACTTGATATCAATCGCTTCAGACAACTGTAATGTGATGAAAAGTTGCCAAAAAAAAATTGAAACGGGTTGTTCCTAATCTATTCACTCATGGCTGTGTTTGCCACAACATAAATTTAGTATCTGCCGCAGCTTTTAAAAAAATGCCATTTGAAATTAATCAATTTATAAGGCTTTTAAACTTTCATTTTTGCAACAGTTCGAACAGATGAGAAGAAATCAAACAGTTTCAAGAATATTTCGGAACCGAGCTCCACGTCATTCTGAAATTTTCCGCAACCGGCAACCTAGATAACCATAGGCAGTCGTGTATTGAAAGAGTTTTGCAGCAGTGGGACTCTTTAAAGTATTATTTTACGCTTTCAGATTTTGAAAAAAAAATTTAAAAATAAAATAAAAAGCCAGAACATTCAGTTCATAGCTTCAGTGCTTCTGAGTCCTACGTTTAAGATGTATTTTCTATTTCTCTCGTACGTTTTAAAAATTATAAGCAACGTAAATATTGAAATGCAAGCAGAGGAGGCTAGAATACGCATATTCTTGCCAAGAATGAAATATTTATTTCGCCAAGTAGCGCGTAACTTTTTACAGAAACAGTAGTAAGATAATACTGATATTGGCAAAATATGCCTAGATGAAAACCATCTCGATATCGATAATATATATTGCGGAGCTGAAGTTGATCTCTTCATCTATACATATAATAAAATTGTAACAGGTCGATGTCTGTATATTATAGATATTAAAGAAAAATTAATGTGGGAGGTCTTTATTAGAGCACCAGAAGCCAAATCAACCATTTTTAGAATTTTTGTCTGTCTGTCTGTCTGTCTGTCTGTCTGTATGTTTGTTCGCGCATCACTCGAAAACGAATGCATGGATTTGAATGCAGTTTTCACCGATGTATTGCTAGAGGTCCAACTTAAAATATAGGAAGAAATTAGAGAGTTGCCACCTGTTTGAAAATTGGAGTTTAATTAAATTGATAAGAAAAAATGATTATTGCAATATGGGCGTCAAAAGAAAGAGGCTGAAGAAAGCTTACAGCCAAAAGTATTTTTTTTAGAGTTGCCACCTGTTTGAAAATTTACATTTAATTTAATTTATAAGATAAATTGAATATTGCAATATGGGTATCAAACTGAAGGGGTTTAGGAAATTTTATTGCCGAAAATATTTTTAGGGAGGGCTGCCACCTGTTTGAAAAATTTTATTGTATTAAATTGATTAAATAAATGAAATCTATATCTACATCTAGATATACATATAATAAAATTGCAACAGGTCGATGTCTGTACCTTATAGATATTAAAGAAAAATTAATATGGTGAGTTTTTATTAAAGCCACAGAAGCCAAATAAAAAATTTTTAGAATTTTTGAATATCTGTCTGTCTGTATATTTGTACGCGCATCAGTCGAAAACATGGAATTGAATGCAGTTTTCACCGATGTATCGCTAGAGATCTAGCTTCCAATATAGAAGAACCACCTGTGTTTAAAATTTCAGTTTAGATCAATTGATACGGTAATGTGAATACTGCAATATGGCTGTCAAAAGAAATAAATTTACAAAGACTTACAGCGGAAAATATTTTAGTGGAAGGTTGCCACCTATTTGAAAACTTTAATTTAATTTAATTGATAGCATAAATTGAATATTGCAATATTGGCATCAAACTAAAGACGAAAGGAATTTTAATCCTGAAAATATTTTTAGGGGATTTGCCAACTGATTGAAAAAATGTATTCATTAAAATTTGTAAAATAAATGAAATATTGCAATACGAATATTAAACTAAAGAGGATTAGGAAGCTTACTTTTGAAAATATTCTTGAAGCGGGTTGCCACTTATTTGAAAACTTTAATTCAGTTACATTTATAATATAAACTAAATGTTGCCATATGGGTATCAAACGAGAGTACTTGAGAATAATAAAATTGCAACAGGCCGATATCTGTACATAATAGATGTTAAAGAAAAATTAATAGGGGGTTTATTAGATCAACAGAAGCCAAATCTATAATTTCGGTATGTTTGTCTGTATGTTTGCAAGCGCATCACGCAAAAGCTAATGTATGGAATTAAATGCAGTTTTGCTAGAGCTCCAATTGAAAATATAGAATCCATTTTTTTTTGTTTTAATTTATCGTCGATCATTATTCCTAGGTATTTGAACGTATTAACTTTTTCCAGTGCGTCGTTGTTATATTTAGAGTTAGCAACGGACCGTTCTCAAAATTTCACCTTGATATAACCAAAAACTTACATTTTTTTTGTTTCTGTGTGGAAGGTTTTTCGCTAAAAAAAATTAAAACTTTTCGTTGTTGCTGCCAAAAAATTAAGAAATCTGAGACGTCACGTTTTACAATTTCATACAGTTCTCTTTACAATGTATTTCACTAAACTACTAAACGGCTGCACCGACTTGGCTCATATTTGGCAACACGTTGAAAATAAATATTCTGACCAAAAATTTACTCGGTATGTAGCTCTGGGTATTCCTAAAATTCCTATACAGAGTAAAACGTAAAAAACCAATATATCTCTAAAACCAATTACGCTGGGGAACTGAAACTTAGCACTCATATACATATTGCAAACGCATTGGGAAAGGGGGCGTGGTTCCTTCCTTCCATACAAACTGAACTTCTCATTTAGCTTATCTCTGGAACTGCTTACGCTAACGTCCTGAAATTCTACACAGCTACATACATATGTTTTCAATACCGTGGTTATGGCGAAAAGTGGTAATTATTGGAAAGGCTGGATCGATATACATTTACGTAAACGCGCAAGTATCATTCGATTGGGAACCATTTTCTCCTAGATTTCCAAATCCCATTGAACTAATGTAACTTTGTCTTTAATTTTGAGTAAGGTAAAATTTATGTGAAAATTTTGAAGAATTTTTTTAAATGTTTCACAAAGAATGGAGCTTTGCTTTTACGAGTTTCGCTATAAACTGTCCTATCTACATACCTATTTGCATAAAATGATAGCCGTTGTTGTTGTTCGGAATAAACTCAAAAACCACTGAATAGAGTTCCGTCAGATTGTCGGAGGTTATCTTACATACATATATGGTCCAATTACATGCTACTAGAAAACTCGCTAGGTGGTGCTGGAGTAGAGTTATTTATAAAAATCGTATTTATTAACCGATTTCGTTCAAATTTTAAATGTGAGCTATGTACCGGTATGATGGAAAATTCTTTTGATTAAAATTTACCTGATTAGTGCCGCTGGAGTTAAGGTTGAAATTCAACACGTATTCATTTTATGGTAAGCAATGGTTTTGCAGAAAATGAACGCAATGGATGGCGCTGTAGACGAAATGTATAGAAACCCTGTGTGGTTGGTCTGCTTTGGCACTATGTTTAAGTTATACGAATTTAGTTTTCAGATGTCTAAATGAAGGATGGGGTTAAGTTTTTCTGACGCCCTCATGCACGATCATGCGGTCTTGCATCTACCCAGAAATCAGTTCAAAAATTTTACCACGAATTGTAAAAGACGTGAATTAACAAGGAAAGATCACCGTAGGTATATCAATTGCTTCATTTGAAAGATAGAAGTGATCACACGACTCATTTAGCAATGTACCGGAAAACTTTTCATCCTGTGGGACAGCGAGGATTCTTGGCCCTCCTATAACAGAAAACGCACTGTTGTGCTCTTGAGTTTCCCTATAAGAACTTTTATTGGCATACGCATCGCACCAATGTTGGAGTTGCAAGATCATACAAAAAGATTACGCATGCCTGGCAGAGATCTCAGAGGTGGAAATAAGACCATCGGTAAAGCTCATGACACCGAAAGGGAGTGGTATTCCATATGGTATCACAGCGTTACTATTATTGGCCTATGTGTGAGGAGGATACTGCGCCTTAGTGGTTTCAACTTAAATAAAAAATTTTGACTTTACAGACTAATTTTGTTTTTAAACGCTCTTTTGCATCGGCCAACGCAAAAGCTCTTATTAGACGCCGCGAAGTAAGCGGGCATTGGCTAGTATATAATAATTCTATCGAAAAACAAGAGGTCCAACCTTTTAAATTGAACGATAAATTATAATAATAATTTTGTAAAAGTCTGCAAAAAAAATTTATTTTAATAATGAAATTTTGTATTGGGCCAAAAGTTTAGTCCTGATATAGTGTTATCGGGTGAAACAATGAGTATTGTGCCACTGGTAGCTGGACTATTTCCAAAATGTGAAATTAATAAAATGGAAGAACTCAATACAGAATATCGTGCCATGGCAGAACACGAATAATTGGAAAAGCTATAAAATGTTTCTATATGCGAATTTTGGGCAAAAGTAAAATCTTTAAAAAACGAACTAAATGAGCCATTTTTCGCAAATATCTACAGAATTGCGCAATCTCACATTCTTCAGCAAATGTCGATAGAATATTTTCAATACAAAATATAATTAAAACCAGGTGCAGAAATCGTTTTCTCGTTGATTCAGTTTCTTCTTTAATAAAAACAAAAGATTTTATTAAAGCCAAAGGGTAATGTTGTCATAATATACGAATTGAAAATCAATTTGTTGTGAAAATGTTTTAGAAGACGTTACCGAGGACGAAACGCTTTTTGATTAACAAGCTGTGTTATTTTAATTTTTAATACACCTCGCTACCTAAAGGTGAAAAGGTGCCAAGTCCAATTTCTTTTTGTAAATGTAATTTTTGATGCAGAATGACAGATAATGCGAAACTGCATATATTTTTCGTCTCTCCTAATCAATTAAAAAAAAATTACTTTGTTGGTAATGTTTTTACCTTTAGGTATACGCATACATATGTATCTGAAAATATAAGCCATAAAATGGCAAGTGTTATTTGCGTTTAGTTATGTTTATTGTTAAATAAAAAACAAGTAAGAGCAGCGCTGTCTTCGGCTATGCCGAAGACTTCATACCTTTCATGAACATCTGCAAATTTTACTTTGACAGATGACTGCTTTTGAGTACATCTGCATACATCGATAGAGGAGTTACATACCTATATAAAAAATCGCATCTGAACAAACAGAGGTATGGAAGATATACCTTATATTAGCACCAATCTAAGTGATTTTCACTGCTATGTGATCGGTATGTAAACCGACACAATTTATTGGGTTTAGTTTCCTACATAAAGGAGATATATCGCAAAAACTGGTATCTGAACAATCAGTGCTATAGGAGATAAAGCTTATACAGCATAGATTTTGACGATTTTCTCAGTAGACTTTGTATTATTATTTATAAAATATCTTACGAAATTTATCGGTTTTAGCTGTTCAAATAAAGGAGTTTGTTGGGAGTGTAAAATCCCATATCTGAACAATCAGATGTATGGAAGATATATGTTGTAGTCATCCGATCCTTGTTATTTTCACTGTAAGTATTCTGTTAATAATGAGTGAAAATGGTGCGAAATTTCATGTTCCTAGCTGCATAAATGGAGGAGATATGATAAAAGACCTCATATCTGAACAATCAGTTGTATGGGGCCTGCAGGTTATAGTGACCCGATCTTCGTTGTTTTTACTGTAAGTCTTCTGCTGATAATGAGTGAAAACAGCGCGAAATTTCATGGTCCAAGCTACATAAATGGATGAATTATAACGAAAAATTTCATATCTGAACAATCAGTTGTATGGGAGCTATAGGTTATAGTTATCCGATCTTTTTAATTTTCACTGTAAGTTTTCTGTTGATAATTATTGAAAACAGTGCGGAATTTCCTGTTCCCAGCTATATAAATGGAGGAGTTATAACGAAAAATTTTATATCTGAACAATCAGTTGTATGGGAGCTATAGGTTATAGTGACCCGATCTTTGTAATTTTCACTGTAAGCATTCTGTTGATAATGGGTGCAAGTGCTGCAAAATTTCATGTTCGTAGCTGCATAAATGGAGAAGTTATAACGAAAAATCTCATATCTGAACAATCAGTTGTATGGGACCTATATGTTATAGTGGTCCGATTCTTCCGGTTCCGACAAATGATTAACACATTATAAAAATACACCCACCTACCAAATTTGATCCGGATATCTCGAAAACTGAGAGACTAGATTGCATACAAACAGACGGACATGGATAAATCAACTCAGCTCGACGTTCTGATCATATAAGTATACATTTTAATGGGTCTATCTCTTTTTGTTATGGTACTTACAAACATCGGACCAAAGTTATAATACCATTTCATGCTCATGAAAGGTATAAAAATGGTCAATAGTGCCAATTAAAAAAAGAAGTGAAAGCTTGAAAACCTTTTTAAAATAGAGGGTTGTCGTATAATCTTTATGCATTACCCAAGGGCAGCTAAACGCAGTTGGAAGGTTTTGATATTGAAACTAGAGATCCATGCAAACATTTTGGTACTCATATCTTGCGTGCAATTTGGTGCAAAAGTAATTAAAAGCTTTGATAAATCGGAAAAGGCAATTTTTATACCCGAGCGCAATTGTGCACAAGGGTATCAAGAATGATAGAATACCAGATTGCGCCAATGAGAGAGGATTTTTGAGCGTAATTTTTGCGTGACGTCATCTTGGTGCAATTGCAAGAGAGAAATGCCAAAACGCATATAAAAATATGCAAACAATGCAGAAAAATGAGTTAATTTTAATATTACATGGCCCAATTTTGCAGGAATCAATAAATATACAAAGATTGATTAATTAGGAACACGTAGCAATAATTTTGGACATGTAGCCCTTTAGGTAAGTACGATTTTTAGCACATGAAAAAATGGATGTATTAACAGTGTTTGCAATTTCATGTAGACCAAAAGGAAGGTGTGTAGCAAAGTGAATTTTTGGACTCGCCATTGTAAAAAGCCATGCAGAATGCATATTTATATTTGTGGACGGTAGCCAACCACCATAGACTCCACAGCTGTTGACTCCATAGCTTTTATTTGATGACTTTTGTACAATTTCCGAGAGGATGCATGAGTGTGGCTTCTTTGGAAAGAAATCGCACACCGTTTTCAAAAGAGTCACAACTCAAAATTTGGCATTTTTTAAATTATGCGCTAAAAATGTACACAGAGCTTTTATTTACTTTCCAGCAAAAGCTGGAGCAAATTTGTGTTATAATTTGTTAAAAAAGTCGCCCTTGCCCATATGATTAGCATGTGCTACGGAATAGTTTTTCGCATTTTCTGACGAACGTATTATTTTGAGTTGTGACTGTTTTGAAGACGGTGTGCGAAATATTCTATGTAAGTAAAACATAATTTAAGCTGAACTTTTAAATGTATAATAATTTGGCCACTGTTTTGTATTAGGTACGTAACAGCGCGGTAAGATGCCGCTTGAGTTAGCGCCTGGCGAACTTATCCACTGGTGCATTACCTCATACCAGCACTAAAAATATTATTTTCGATATCTTCACTAGTAAAGTGCTTCATGCACACATAGCTCGATTTGGTGTTTAATGCATCTCCTCGCCGGCATAACTGCTTCCACTTTTTCGCCAGATTTGCGTCCGTAGGAAACGAAAAAAAAACTTACATCGCACGCTTTTCTTATGTTTTCACTATTACATTTTGCCACGGCACACTTCATTTTGCTTTGTAATGTCTCAATAATTTAAAACCGCGCAGAAATATTAACGCACATATTTTAAAAATGTTATTTGGTTTTTTCGTATGCTCACAATCAACAATCGCACCAAGACGACGTCACGCACACGGCTGATTCTGTCAAAATCACAAAGAGCGGATTAGCGGTACCG
>NW_023458557.1:55137882-55146472 GCF_013731165.1 Rhagoletis pomonella
GTATATTTGGGAAATCCCTCAAGGTTTCGAGGATAATCGCAACAATATGTTGCGCCACAGCACGCCCGCTAAGCATGTATGTAAGAAATAGCACGGCAATTGCGGTAGCACAACCAATTGACCACGTCCTGAAGAAAAACGCTATATCAAATGTAAAGAGAGTAGAATTGAAACTAGTGGGTCTTTTAGCCACAAATGACCTAGCCTTTAGATTTATTGATAGTTCTATTCCAGTACTCAAGGCTGCTGTTAATGATTCCCACATTGTAAAGAGTTTGACCCTTCACCGCAGCAAAGCTACGGGAATAATGAAAAATATTTTATTATTTATTTTGTGAGGGTTATAATCTCGAAGCGCGGCCGAAGGCAGCCTACGCAGAAAGGTGTTCTCTGCAAAAGGTGTTCAGCCCCTTTTATTTGGCAACGCAAAAAGGAGAATTCTACGTTGTGAGGGTTATAATCACTAAGCGCGGCCGAAGGCCGCCTACGCAGAAAGGAATTATACGCAAAAATACTGTGGATATCGTAGCTTGATTAATTATCAATTTAATTCTACAACTCAATCTTATAACAAATATGGTGATTAAAAATATGGTTTGTATATATTTCTTTAGTAATTTTTTGATTTTAATTAAATTTTTGTAAAAACTAAAGAGAGTAAGATTTTCTATCGCGCGATTTTTTATTCCAAGTTTTCGCCAGCGGCGCCTTTCCTTTTTCATATAAAACTATATATTTAGTCAAATATGATGTCCACAAGAATTTTTGCTACAGGTCATATATCAAATTAACAGTATTTTTGTGCTCTTTCTGATAAATATATCTGTTAATATAGTAAATTACGTATTTTTTACCTTTTCTCGCAATAAATATAGATTATATACATAGATATATATATAATGAAAGGCCCTTCAATCACCTTTCCAACTGTGTCCATATTTAGAAAATCGGTTCAATAGTTTTCGAAATATAAGCTTTTGAAAATGTCAAAAATTCCACGTTTAGCCCCCCCTATCGCCGACCCTGTCAATTTGCAAAAAAAAAAATGTGCCGTTAAAATACGGAAAAGGAGGCGGGCCACGCCCCCTTTTTTTTCTCTAGCTCAAAGGTCAGTATTCTTTAGTTTAGGAAGCAAAGCGAATGGCTCTGGTGGTAAACGAGGACAAGAGGAAGTATCTCCTGTCAACAAACAAACAGCCGCGCCTTGGCACCCACGTCACTTTCGACAGTTATAATTTCGAGAAAGTAGAGAATTTCGTTTACTTGGGAACCAGCATTAACACCGATAATAATGTCAGCATTGAAATCCAACCAGAATAACCCTTGCCAAATGTTACTTTGGACTGAGTAGGCAATTCAGGAGTAAAGTACTCTCTCGACGTAGGAAAACTACACTCTATAAGTCACTCATCATGGCCGTGCTGGTATATGGCGCAGAAGCATGGACAACGACAACATCCGATAAGGCGGCTCGAGAAATATTTTGCGGTAGATTTACGGGCCTTTACGCGTTAGCGACGGCGAGTACCGCAGACGATGGGCTGTATGAGCTTTACAACGACATGGACATTGTGCAACGAATTAAAATACAGCGGCTTCGCTGGCTTGGTCATGTCGTTCGAATGGACACCGACGCTCCAGCTCTGAAAGTATTCAATTCGGAACCCGCTGGTGGTAGCAGAGGAAGAGGAAGGCCCCACTGAGAAGGAAAGACCAGGTGGAGAAGAACTTGGCTTCACTTAGGGTTGCCAGATTTTTTATGCGCGAACTCAGTACAATAGACTTTTTCATGCTAAAAACAGTACTTTTCAGTACATTTTTATTCAAAGCAAAATTATGAATGTAAGTAACAGAAAATAGTTTAAAACGTCTGAGTTCTTGTTTTTAACAATATTTTGGTATATAAATAAAATATAGTTCATAAAAAATAAAAGTGTTATTTTTTTTAACATGAGTGTACACATCATTATACACAGGAGCCAGTAAATTATTTTATATTTATGACTTTTTGAATAGCAATAATGAGATCATTCCCATTTTCAGTGTTTAAATAGTCAAAGAATTCTATACATTTCATTTTAGACTTACTTTTAGTTTGTAGTTTACTTTCAAAAATTTTAATTAGAAGGCGGTTTCTCTCTTTACGCCAGGAAATAAACTTTATTCTTAAGATCCTCTCATACAGTGAAAAAGTATCACTTTTTAAGGAGTTCATCTATACTTCCTCATGGCTTAAATAATTTTTCAACTACGCAAAAACTGTGAAAGACTAGGAACTCGATAAAAAGAGCATCTAACTCTATGTCTTGTATGCAAAAAATGTTGTAAACGAGTTTTTAAATTACAGGCAAAAGCCATTCGAATATTGAAATTTATTGTTATTAAACTGAAAGTTATTTTCGAGATAACTAACAACACTCGACAAAAATTTAAGCCGTCTTTTTAAATAATTTAAGCTCCATCATATTATCGAAACTGGTACGTAACGACCCGGCGATATGCACATAAAACCATTGATCTTTTTGTTGTATTAATTTCTTGGGCATATCAAACATCATCTAAAACATGTCAACTATAATTAAATTATTATCTTGTTATTTTTTACAGTACAGTTTAAGGAAGTTCCAACGTTATGTAAAAACCTTCAGAAAATACTAAAGTATTTTGTTTGCATAGAAATTTCAGTACAAATCAGTACAAATAATGTAATGATTGAAGAAATAAATAAAATCAGTACAAGAGTTGAAAAATCAGTACTGTACTGATAAAATCAGTACGTCTGGCAACCGTACCTTCACTTGGCATTTCCAATTGGCGCCAGTTGGCACAGAAAAGAAACGACTGGCGTGCTTTTTTCCACTCGGGCAAAGTCGCTTAGGCGGTTACAGCGCCAAATAAGAAGAAGAAGAAGGACCAGGGGCCAATCTATTCGAAAAAATCTTCGTTATGGGCCGATTGGCTTGAAATTTGGCACGCAGGTAGGTAGCTTATTGCCTGGATAAACATATAGGATACTTTTTTCTGATAGAAGGACGAGGGATCGATCTATTCGAAACATCTTATTTTGGCCCGATGTGAGTGAAATTCGGTATACGTATTATAGATACACATAAATAGAATAGAATTTAATAATTGTTTTACAGTTCGAACGGTGCTTTAAGGCGCCGCGGCTAAGAAAACGGATATTAACTATTTACCTTTACTTATTAACTAAACCAATTATATAAAGAAAAGTCTCATCCTTTTATAAGAGGTGATCTCGAGGACGGCTGTACCGATTTTTTGACACCTTTTGCTTATAGGCTGATAATAATTTCCTTATATCAAGGGAGCGTAGCACCTCCCATATAAATCGAACTTCGCATATCGCATATCTCTGGAAGTATTTGTGGTACAGTCCTGATACTTGATGTGGAAATTTTTAAATCAATCCCATAGTCAGGGAGAAAGGTGGGGGCTATTGGAAAAAATGGCGTGGCGCCATCCAAAGACAATGAAAAATTTACCTATCTGCAAATATATATACATAGGTATAATTCTTCGTGTATTTGTGAGTAAACTCCTCCTAAGCACCCGAAATAATTTAGTGAAATTTTTGTATATGTTTTAGTAGGTATCTGTATAGTTTAGGTTCACAACTCAAGCTCCAGGAGGCTCTGGAGTCGAGTTATTACTAGATATCGTATTTATGATCCGAATTGGCTCATCGAGATATACACATATAGTATACGGTACGGGTAATACTATTGCAAAAAAAGAGCTGCAAGGTTGCGCTGTAGTTGAATTGTTGTTAAAAATCGTCAAGTGAAGTCATTCGGAGACACAGAAGGATCAAAGTCAAACTACCACCGTTAAATCAGCCACCAGAACCATTCCTGTCCTTTCTTTGCGGCGACTTAGCAGAATAAAGGCAAGAACTTCTTCACGAACATAACGCTTTCAATAGGCTATTTAAGACGGCCATGGAGGATATGCATTCTGACGACCACAAAACCAAACGTGGACGTGAATTGTTGGTGAAAACGTTGGATCAAATGTTTCATAAAATATTAACTTTGGACGAGACGAAAGTTCGCCGGGTATGCTATTACATAAATAAACACGTTTTCTCTTTTCTCACTGTTGGCCTCCTTCTTTTTCAGTGCTGTCTTCTGTACCCAGCTTCAACACGTAACGCGCTGTCCTAAATTAAAATTAGTTGTGTTTTTGTACCAACTTTCCGATAAGATCCAGTAAAAATTGTTACGAATTTTCATGTTTTCGCGTTTTCGTACGCAAAAACTTGCAAAGTAGGGGAAATTGAGAGAGCGAAAATGACAGCTGAAGTTGCAAGTTTTTACTGGATTTTTACTGGATAAATTTTTACTTTTAACAATTTGCCGGAACGATGCTGGATGCCATTTGAACTAATAAAGACACTGTTTGAAATTGGCAAAATCAAGCTAGGGGTGTTGCCGCCGCTCAAAGAACTTTCTAACCAAGATGAAACGAAAAAGTTACCAAATGTAAGGAAAAATAACCAATTTTTTTATTAGATTAACAACTCAGGTCATCACAAATTCTTTCCAAGCGCCGAACTACTCCGAGCGACTGCTCTGCATTACACGTAACTTACTTTGTAAAGCGCCTCAGAAGTATGTCTGATACCAAATGAACATTCTAAATTCCTACTTACATAAGGCGGCCACGTCTTTGTTAAAGTAATGGAGATTCAGCAGGGAAGTGGTAAGGACCGCCGGGTGAAGGGCAATAACTTACCAGCAACTTACACTAACACGTTTCAAACGTTCCAGATTTAAATTGGGCTCCACTTGTATCAACTCACGTCGAGCGCACATTTAGTACATTCAAGGATTTTCTGCGCGAAAATTGAATGAAAATGCTGCCAGAAAACTTCAAAATGCATCTTGTGGCTCAATGTTACTACAACTATACAGATTAAAGTTTTATGAGTTAGAAACTCGAAACGATAAAATAGTCAAAGTAAAAATTCTTCATATAATGAAACTTGTAATATAAACATTTCTAAAATAAATGTATTTTTTGATTGTTCTTCGTATTTTCTGTCTTTTTTTAGTGCCTTATTTTGCTTTTTTGCAATACCTAGTGCCTTTTCCTGCCTTTTTCGCTATTTTGTTTTGCCATTTTTTGCCTTTTTTGCAATACCTAGTGCCTTTTCCTGCCCTCTTCGCTATTTTATTTTGCCTTTTCCAGCCTATTTCGTTATTTTATTTTGCCTTTTTTATAGGTTTTTAGGTCCTAAAAATCCGTTCCCTGCTTATAACGAACCTAATTTAAAAGTTTTTTGGAAATACATATTATGCAAAAAAAAAACAAAATTGTGTATTTTTTGCTCACTTATCCATAGAATTGAGCCCGTATAAATTAACTTGAAACACCAATTTTGCGCGGAATTCTAATAACTTTTCGCGGCTTTTTAATGACTCTCGTATTATTCAAATGTCATTTCAGGTACATACTATGTAGGTGTGTGCAAAGAACATAGAAATGGTGTAACTGCGGGCCGTTTCAAAAACTTGGCGATTAATTCACCGCGATTTATTAAAGACCAAACCGATAATAGTTGCACCCTCGAACTTTTACATGTTCTTTTGCATATGTAAACACATGATTATTATCGGAATAAGTCGAATCTTGAGTTGCCATTTTAGTAGTAATAACTTTAGTTAAATAACCATAATGAGCAGAAAAAAATAAAAAAATGTATTTGTTTATACTATTTTTCAAAGATTTAATTATTGTATGTGTACAAAAATTAGAAACTACAGTAAATGTTAAAAATAACCAAAATGGGAAAGATCTTAACAACTTCACAGGCAAGAAAAAAAATAACCAAAATTGGTTAAAAGTAACCAAAATGGCAACACTGGGTGTAGTGAGAAATAGTTTTTTTTTTTGGGTATAATGACTGACCCGGTTTAATCAGCAAACGTGCACGGTTTGTACGTATCATTATATGTAATTTTAAGAATGCAGCTGGCGAATTTTTCACCTTAATTTTAGAACTACGTAACAAATAATAGCTATGTAAAAGAGGGCTTAAATTTTAATATGTACACCAATGTTATCAGAAGTAATTGTACCTATGTAATACATTTTCGAAAAACCCATAAAATAAATTCGGGGTCAATGTCCTCTAGGCGCATGTCGCATCTGAAAAAAAATATGTATATTAACAGTTTCATATTGACATTTAAACACATTTGCATCAATGTATTTACTTGAGCATTTTTGTACACGGCAATATGTATGCATATAAATAATTAATGAACAATACGCGCATATGTACATACATGTGTATCAAGTCGAGATGAACGGTTCTGAGGATTTAAAGAACCGGTACTGTCGAATCCGGTACCAAGGAAAACCGGGTAGTTGGTGGTTCCGGTTCTCAAAAAAGTGGTAATAGAAATAAGCCAAATTTTACAAAAACTCAGTTTCTTTAAAACCTTATTAAAAGCAAACTGCAAATGAACTTTCGGAAATGCATCATCACTTCTAATTTGTAGCATTTTTTTTTAATTGCATACATTTTTAAGGCAGTGTCACTCGATAGGTACATTTGTACAGATTTGTAAATTTTTATATTGGGCTATTGGTAAAAAAGTGGGAATTTTTTTTTTTGCATTCAAAAGATTGGTACAATACAGCGATGTTCTATTGAAAAATTTCAGTAAATTAATTTTCGTGATTGGGATAGTGAAAAATATTTTGGGTGTTCAAACAATTGGGATACGATTTACACCAAATTTTAGCAAATACCCAATCGTGTGACAGTGCCTTTAAACTTGTATTTATACGGATGTTGGTAAAAAACGAACTATAAAAAGCTAAGCGAAATTAAATAACAAAAATAATATTTTAAAACTTGTCAAAATTTGGTGCGGCTATAATTTTTTCGACTACTGTACATAAGTTGGCTATGATTACTCGGCCGTGCTATCATAGTAGCACAATGCCACTCATATTTGACTTACAAACAAACTACGGGCAGGAATTTAAAGATTTCAACCCTGTTTTTATGAAAAGTTTTATTTTTATCAGCATTTTTCTTTTAATCAAAATATGTTGAAATAAAAGTGAAACTAAAAAAAATGTTGCCAGAACGCCCCGCCGCCGGAAAAAATCCTGGCTACGGCCCTGCTTCATACGACTATGTACCTATATGTATACATACTTAACTTTGTATATACATACATATATATGTGTGCATGAACTCATTTGTTGCAAGTGGTTTTGATATTCGTAGCATGGTTTTGGGCATATGTTCTTCAGTAGTGTATTGATAAAATGTGAGGCGAAAAATTTTAAAGTACGGAAATGGTTACATGTATTCATGACTTCAACGTAACTTATCGAAAGATGAAGCATAATAACCACAGGTTATATTCCTAAAAGAAAAACTAAGTTTAGGAATATATCCAAAAGGAAATGCTCAAATTACAAGCTCAAAAATTGATGCGGTATTTTCAAGATATTTTAACACACTTGAGCCACAAGTATATTCATATGTATATCATATTATTTTGGGATTCAAAAATTCGAGAAGTAGCGTAAATTAATTTCGGCAGAGCATTCTGTAACACATTCCTCTAATGGCTATCATCGTTTCTTCGCTTCTAGCACTTTCTGATATGAGGGCAAAACATTGGCAAATTTAGAGTGTATTAACTCTTTTACAAGCAAGTACTGGTGTTTTGTCAATTTAGCCTCCGTAATTAGTGATACCATTTCGTCAGCGCTGAATTGTACAGAAGAGGTGCTTGATTGGGCGGAATCATTAATTATCGCAGTGACGGCAGAAGTATCGGCCTTTGATAGTTGAGCTAATCTGCGGCGCATAGATCTCTTACTGCAGTCAGCAAATGGTTTTCTATGCAATTGCTTGCTTGAAGAGGGCAAATCTTCATTACCAGTCTTTGCAAATGTAAAAAGAGTGCAATTTTCATTGTCATTTAACCAGTCGCAGTATTTGGTGATTAGTCTGGATCTTGATCTGTTAACTTGCGTCCAATATTTCAAAAACCTTCGGCAAAGGTAGAAAATGCAATTTTTTCAAACTATCAGCTTGTGTCAGGGCTTCAAAAACTTTCCGTTTACTTTCTTCTTGGTTTTTGACGCTTTGATAGGAGAGCCATTTGTCCAATATAAACATTCGAGCAAAAGAACACTTATAAGTCAATCCTAAAATAAATTTAAACAAGTAAGAGCAGCGCTGTCTTCGGCTATGCCGAAGGCTTCATACCTTTCATGAACATATGCAAATTTTAGTTTGACAGACTACTGATTTTGAATACATCTGCATACATCGATAGAGGAGTTACATACGTATATTAAAAATCGCATCTAAACAATCAGAGGTATGGAAGATATACTTTATATGGCACCAATCTAAGTGATTTTCACTGCTATGTGATCGGTATGTAAACCGGTAACACAATTTATTGGGTTTAGTTTCCTACATAAAGGAGATATATCGCAAAAACTGGTATCTGAACAATCAGTGGTATAGGAGATAAAGTTTATACAGCATAGATTTTGACGATTTTCTCAGTAGACTTTGTATTAT
>NW_023458557.1:55146572-55151885 GCF_013731165.1 Rhagoletis pomonella
GGCCAGCTTAGTGTGTTTATGTTGTTATCCGAAAACCATTTCTTTGCCAGCTTCGATGTGTGCTTCGGGTCGTTGTCTTGCTGAAACACCCATCGAAGCGGCATATTATCCTCAGCATAAGGTAACATAACCTCACTTAAAATTCTGCAATAAGTTGCTGCTGTCATTGTCTCCTCAATTCGACATATCGGACCAACACCTTGGTAGGAAAAACATCCCCAAACCATAATTGACCCTCCTCCGTGTTTAAAGGTTTTAACTGTATATTGCGGTTTGAAAGCGGTGTTAACTGGCCTACGAACATGTTGTGTACCGCAGTCAGAATAAAACAGATTAGATTTAGTCTCATCCGACCACAGGATATTGCGCCATTTCTTCACTGACCAATTGATATGCTCGTTAGCAAAAAGTAGCCTTTTAGCAACATTTTGTTTTGACAGAATAGGTACTTTCCTCGGCCTTTTTAATTTTAAATTTTTGTTTATAAGTCTTTTGCGAATGGTGGAACAGTCCACGTCCAAAGAAAATTCATTTTTTATATCATTTGAAGATACAAAGGGGTTCTTTTTCACAAACTTCTCTATATTTCTTTCAAGAACTGCAGATATTTTTGTTTTCCGTCCACGTGTTTCCACTTTTGGCTTATATTTTATTGCATTTTCCACCATTCTTTTTTAACATTTCAACGTCTCGGCTATTTTCCGGTACGAAAACCCTTTATTTCGAAGGTGTTTTATTTGTTCTCTAAGCTGAAAAGTGCAGTGCTTTCTTCTGCCCATTTTGAGTGACTAAATTGTAGTGTATGATTAGTGGTTTAGTATATAATTAAATTTCATTTTATATATAATACCTTTCGTTGTTTATAATCTTTAAAATCCACACTATTTCAAAGAAATTTGTATTTAGAGGTCCGCGTCCCTATTATTTCGCACACGCCAAAACGAACTCACTTCACGAAATGATCAATAATTATAAAACGACGCAAAATATTTCCGCTTCGATAACGGTTCTTAGCTTCCACGACATCGCAGCAGGAAATTATTACGTTATTTCGGACCAATTTTTAAAAATTGAGGCGAAGTAGGATTTTCAAATATTTTAATGAAAGTGCCCCTATTTTTTTCACATGACTGTATATATGTACATACATAGGTACAAGGCCGTATGCATGTGCGGAGTTTAAATAATCGGAAGTAATAATCAATTGTAGCGCATTTCCTCTTACTATGCATATGCCTAAATGTATGCAACCATTTGGCAAGCAAACACAGGGTGTTTCTAATGAAAATAAACATTTATGCTGAAATACACATGCTAAGCCCTTCGAAATTTTGTGCTGGGATATGCGTTACAGCTTCGCAAATTTTACCCCTACCGAAACCAAAGATGTATACACATCAAAAACCTAAGGTAAAGTCTCCCTTGCCCATATGATTAGCATGAGCAACGAAATAACTTTTCGCATTTTCTGGCGAACGTATTATTTTGAGTTGTGACTCTTTTCAAGACGGTGTGTACGTATGTATGTATTTACATATGTTCATACTAAAGGGTTGCAAGAATCAACTCATGTTATGAATGCACCACAGAATTCATGAATTCATCTCATAACTCGAGTCTAGCGCCGCTGTTGTGTTGTGTTGAAACTGGTCTTGTCTTTCACTAACAGGTAAGCTTGTTAATTCATCCCATACGCAAACGAAACTCACACTCTCACCACCAACCAGTTGTGCCGATCGTTAAGCAGTGGGAGCAATAAGTGGTCAACACTCATTGTTATGTGAATTCATTGTTCCTCGAATTCTATTAACACGGATGTGATCGGACTTCAAAAAAAATTTGTGTGGTAGAATGTGGAAAAAAATGTGGTAGATTTCAAAAAAATGTGGTAGACCTCAGGTTTTGGATCAAACTTTGTATAAAAATTAAAAATATTCTGCAAGGTTTCAGATAAATTGCAAACATTTTAATTAGAATTTAAAAATAAAATAATTTTAGTATAATAAAGTGCAAGATTAAAGCTGCTAAAAATTGCGTTGAGCAATTTTTTTCTTGTACGTGTAAAGCGGTTCCTTCCATATCAAGATATTTTTCCAACATATTTTGAAAGATTTCTGCAACCTTGCGGAGTGCTTCCAGTTTTTCTTTTTATCACATCACGATGTAGCGAACAAATGTGGCACGTTCCAGAAACCGCTACTTGGGATTTGCCGATTTTGACACTTCTCAAGTAAAGGTAAACAACGCTTTAGATGGTTTTGATGCACTGAAATTTGCCAACACTTTCACAAAAATCGCCGTTTTTTTAACATTTTCGCTATTAGTTATTTTTATAAATCATATATTTTGCAATTTAACACAATAAAACCACGTTTGCTGTCGAAAAATTGAATATTGAGAAAATTTAATATTTTACAGTTTATTTTATAATCCCATTCTGCCTATTGTTAGTGTTTAATGTTGGACAATTTTTGCTCTTAAAATTAAGAAAATTATGTCGAGCAAAAATAAAACTGCTCAAAAATGCGAATATGTGGTAGATTTCAGACCTTGTGTGGTAGATGCTCAAAAAAGTGGCAGATCTACCACAATGTGGTAGAAGTCCGATCACTGATGGGTGCACTCATGGTTTTCAGCTAAGCAAGCAAATAAAGAAGGGAAAAAACAAAGGGGTTTCCCACCAACATGTTTACCTGCATATTACGGACCGTAGATGCTTGGTCGATATATTTTAGTAAATATTTGAATTTGTCATTTAGTTTGTGAATTCGGAGATGACGCGAAGTAGAATTTTTTGGCAGCTATTTGTTTCAATACACACATTTTATACCCGAGCGCACTTGTTATCAGATATATTTCCTCAAAAATAATGGATGTAAGTGATTGACAGCAAATATGAGTGCATTTTTCATTAACAATTACCATATTGTAATACATTGTACACCTGTGTTTCTACATATGCTTACAAAAACAGGTAACATTAGATGAATCTCCAACGTCAAGGCGCTCTATTCCTGAACTGAGGGAACAATTTATAAAAATTAAGGATAAGATTGTAAAAGGGGAGTACACAATTGTCATTGAAACTGGAAAAAGCAAGGTTTGGAAAATTTTTGGAAAGGTTGAAAATAGTGGCAGTGTGATAAGCGATGTTGTGGCATGCAAAAATTGTAACAGCGCTTTCAAATTTACGAATAGCACGTCAAATCTAGTGAAACACAAATGTTATAAAAATTTAAAGAACCGTTCGGAAGATGAGTCAAAGATACAAGTTGACCATAATACATAAAAAAAAAAGTTTTTGATAAATTTACCAAATGGGTCATAAAAAATTGCAGACCATTTAAAATGGTGGAAGACGCAGGCTTGATCGAATATACGGACCTAATGCTTTCAATTGGAGCTAGGTGTGGGCCCATCGTAGATATTCATCAGTTATTACCCCATCCAACAACAGTATCAAGAAATATAGACAATCTATATTATATAGCGCATGATTCCTTAAAAATGGAACTAAAGGATATCTGTGCCTATGGACTTACATCCGATTTATGGACCGACAATTATTTAAAATAGTCGTTTTTGTCCCTGACTTTTCATTATATTAAAAGCGGAAAAATTGGCATGAAGCTGCTTGCTTTTCGATCAATGGATTTCGAATATTGTAACAGTAATTATTTGCTCAAAAGGTATATGCAACTTATTAAAACACTTGATTGGGTTTAAATGTTATTTCATTTCCCTTGCTTGCACAAGAGCAATTATTAAAACACTTGGTTGGGTTTTAATGTTATTTTATTTCTCTTGTTTGCACAAGAGCAGCCGTTCGTATCGGTCGAGTTATTACAACTGAATTTGCTAACTAAAATATTGCGGCGACTACGCCTAAATACCTGACGCTTTCTTACCACCTACCAGTTGCTGCACATGTTTTGCCGTGTGACTTGCAAAATACAATTCGGCAATTTTACCTCTTGCCGTTGGCTTTAGGAATAGGAGTAAGAGAAGTGCGCCCCCTGATTGTAATGAACGGGCGTTAACGAGATCATGCAGCCTCGCTATGTGCTTAAGGTTCCTCATATTTACTTTGTGAAAGTATGGTAGCGATAGTAAATCAATGTGTTCGGTGAAATTTACATATTGCGCACGTGCAGCTTCGGGATGCGATCGAATAATTTTAGCCCAGTTGACGTAAGCCGTAGTGTTTACCGAAATCTCTCCATCAAATGTTACAAGGAAAGTTCCCTTCGTTAGTTTCGTCAAGTTCTGGGTTTGTAAAGATGTTGGTTGATCGTTGATTACCAGTATGCCATTATCAACTTCCTCAATAGCGGGAACATTATCGGCGAATTTTGACTTACATTTTGCAGAGTGTTGGTTAAGTAGTTTTAGCGTACAGGGGCTTTCCTTCAGAGGCTGACAAAAGTTTGCCGCCACAGCCTCCTTGCAGTTGTAGAGTGGAATGTATTTACCATTACATTCAGCAATAATGTCTGTTTCTAGAGCGATAATTTTTCCGTCATGGATCACTGGCAGCAACTTTACATTATTACAAAATCTGTCTATTTTTGGAAATTTAACAACAAAGTAAATGCAATTCGTATCTTGAAATATCTTAATTTTAGAAATGGACAATAAATCACTTATGCTAATGATGTATTGTGGAATGATTTTCCGTCATCCCTTGTCAAATTTGATTTGGAGACAAACCGGTTTCGGCGTTGTGCCATCTTCAGTGTCATTTTTTCGTTCTGAATAGTTCGTGTTTCCTTCCGCTTTTTATGTATTCGTGTTACTATCTGTTTAAATGTACACCAATGAAAATTAATAAGGCAGCCAAACTGCCATGTACAGCCACCTGAATTGATATGAAGGGTAATATATGTTCATATGTATATATGAATATCGACCGCTTAAAGTCGATCTCAAATATGTACTTTCGCTGAAGAAATTTTAGGTCTATGTTATGTAGTTTGCCTATTATCAATTAAATATAATGCTTTGTATTGCATGCGCCCCACGCTTTTCATTTTCAATCTCATAAATTGGTTATAACGACTTTTGCTAAAATTTCAAAATCAAAAGTTATCAAAACAAATTCTATGGGACTGAGAAATATTATTTTCTACTTTTTAGTCCATTTATAAAAGCGTTGTATATTAAAAAGTTTTTTTTTTATATTATTTATTTTCTACTTTTTTGTCTTGTCTGTATAAAATTTTGCGATAGATATTAAAATAATTCAACGATATTAATAGAAAGGTGCACACACATGCATTTACATATGTATGTACATACAAACGAGCACCAATT
>NW_023458557.1:55151895-55154077 GCF_013731165.1 Rhagoletis pomonella
ACATCTAGATGTCATCTACCTCGCCCTATTCACTACAGATGTCGCCCTATGCACTAGACATTTTTATAGGAACTTTGCAAAGCAAAGGTTTTATGGTGTCGGACACACAACATTGAAAGTTTCTGGATCCACAACATTGAAAGTTTCTGGAGCCACAACATTGCAAGTTGATAAAAGCGTTGTAAAAATCACCGCGATTAATTATTCTAAAATTTAATGAGCTATAGAACTGCATATTTATAAACTCTGATTTTAAAATATTGAAGTTTTTGTAACAGTTTCTAGAATTCTACTAAATTTCCAACACAGTTAGAAACGTGAATTTATTTGTTTATGTTATAATAATTATGACCCAACCTTAAATAAAAAAATTACGAAAAATATCTAGCATGAAAACCATTGTGAATATTCAAAATTCTACATATTCTTGATTCGATGCCGGGGAGTCTATATATTACGTTTTAATAAATTTAATACAATTTAACGCTGAGTTAACACAAATAAGCATTCAATATATCACCGGTTTTCTCATTTTTTGAAACGACTTAGTTTAGATTTTTAATTAAAAGTATCCCTGAAATACCTATTATACGTAACAAATATACATAAATTATTTTTAAGAATAACGGGTTTAGAAAATGAAGGAATAACTGACACTTTATGTTCCTAATTTTAAAGCACAGTTTGCCTGAAAAAGTAAAAGTGCAAAATAAATAGCTATTTAAACATAAAATGAAGTATATTTTATTTACAAAATTGTATGCGTGCTTATTTATACTATACTTCTTAGAACCAGCTCAAAACTAACCAAATTTTTTCTAGCCCGGAGGTAACCCTTTTTTAACTATCTAGGAACTGTGGTTATATGAACTGTCTCAGAGCCATCTAAGCCAGAGTCAGCTCAGAACAAGTTAAAAAGTCCTGCAGAGGGCGACAATTGTCACTTCGTAGGACATCGCCATGTTAAAAAAGACAGTTGAAAGCATTGAGTTGGGATAGATGACGAACCAGTACCGTGCCTTTTCGGGCTAGCTCAGCGCAAGTTCTGAACCAGTTTGATTTGCTGCAGGGTATGTACGATCACAACATCCCATACTTGTAGCTATGAGTAGGTTCTATCAATTACTCCAAGTGCTAAGTCGATTAATGCGATAAAGATGTAGTAAAGATTCGCTGTGAAACAAGTTTACTTTGACTTTACTTACACACATACACATTTCTGTATGTATGAACATAATACTTACAATTGTGTGACATTGATTAGGAATGGAATTTTTAAAACATTTCGCTTCTGTAGTAACATTAAGGGCTTTGATGACCTTTTGCGTCGATAGGGAGTGTGTAGTTATATGGAACTAATTAGTGCGATTAAAATACTTAAACAAACGTATTCATACTATCTAGTAAAGCGCAGAACTCAGGAACCGGATGCGGAGAACCGGGTCTTTTAATGAGCCAACCGGTCAGGGCTTTACAACAACCGATAAATTCGATTCCAAAATACCCGAAAAACGGTTCCATTAAAACCGAAGAAACCCCAAAAAATGTTATGAGAACTGAACATATGCGTACGGCTCGGCAATGCATAAAATTACATATAAATATTATCTCAATCAAAGCTCGTTTGTTAATTATTTACTCCGTTTACATAGGCAAATCTCAGATTATTAGCCATCAAATTTGTTTGAGCTTGTTATTCTCACAACTCAAGGAACCTACCACCGTGAACCTAGAACCGCCGAGCAATTTTAATGAACTTTTATGTGGCCTATATGGCCAATATGGCTATAGACCAAATTAAGAATAAAAATTAAAAAAAAAATGGCCCTGCCTCTCCCATTGGACCAGTGGAGCATGTTGCGCAAATGCAGAATTAGGCCATAATGATATACATACATATGTATGTACATATGTATACATTTTTGAATTTATTCAATTTATTTTGTATTTTTATTTGCAGACAAGAATTAATTTTCTTTTTGTACAAGTATTAAAACAAAGAATTTTAAAAGTGAAAAACTCCAGACTTGAATTATTATATTCTTCAAAGCATTTAGGGTGAAGCCCAATTTCACATACATATGTACATATATTACATATAAATTTAGTTTGGCTTGAGCATGATCGACATCGAAAACGGCTTTCACTTAAAATAGGATGTTGAATCAAACGAGGTTTTTTT
>NW_023458557.1:55154177-55158948 GCF_013731165.1 Rhagoletis pomonella
ACACGGCTGATTCTGTCAAAATCACAAAGAGCGGATTAGCGGTACCGGGATTGGCGCAATCTCTATTTCTCTCAATCGTGCAAGGGTATTATAACTTTGTTCACATAACGGTTTTTTTGTAACAGGCAAAACGAATCGAGATAGATATAGACAAATGTATACATAAATGATCAGAATGAAAAGAGAAATCGATTAAGCGGTGACTGTCTGTCTGTCCGTCCGTCTGTGCACACGATAACTCGAGTAAAAATTGAGATATATTAACGAAACTTGGTACGTGCACCTCTTTCGGGCGTAGGACGGATGGTATTGAAAATAGGCAAAATCGGACAATAACCACGCCTACCTCCCATATAACGGTAATTTGGAGAAATACGAAATCTTCGATAAATCAGTAAATATTAGAGCTAATTTACTCAAAATTGATGCTTGCAACAATTCTTTACCAAGAAATACGTTTATGATAAAGTTTTGGAAAATGGGCGTGGCACCGCCCACTTATGATCACATATATGTATCTTGGCAACCGTTCTACCAATTTGTACCAAACTCGGTATGATTATTGTGCTTACCACATAGAAGCAAAACGTTGAAAATTATTGGAATCAAATTAAAATTACGACCACTTTTCATATAACGGCATTTCAGAAATGCTTGAAACTTCACTATTTCGAAATTTAAGGACGCTAATTTACTCAAAATTGATACACACCGGCTAACCATGTAGCGGTACCTGCGCCGGGTATTTAATGTTCGGCTCCGCTCGAACTTAGACTTTCTTACTTGTTTTTTATACTTTCTGCCGCTTATTTAAAATTATATTTAAATTACTATTAAGACACTTTAAAGAAAAAAATCAAGTACTTGGAATATTCTACATACTTTCAGCTCCATATCAAAAAAGTTCTGACAAGTAAATATTTTTAATCCAAATTGTCTCCGCGATTCACTTAAAATAATGCGTAGTTTTAGAAATAATAAGCACTTATGGAAAGTCTTCACTTTCCACGGTTGACACGGAGCTTTAGCGTTAAAAAATTATTTTTTTTCTATTCCCAGTTAGAGTGGGTGTTTGTTAGTAATTAGACAAGATATGGTGTCAAAATGACACATCAATATTTTCTTCGAATGACCTGCTACGGTACCACTGTACAGCGGTCGTCCCTCGGCAGGCAATGGCAAACCTCTGAGTGTATTTCTGCCATGAAGAACAGCTTCTCATAAAAATACAATCGCCGTTCGGAGCCGGCGTAAAACTCTAGGTCCCTCCGATTTGTGTGACAACATCAAGGCGCACGCCACAAGTCGGAGGAGAGGCTCGGCCAAACACTAACATATGTGTGAGCGCCAATCTATTATTATTATTATTATAAGGTTTAAATATAAGTAGATTATCCTCATTTTCGAGCTTAACTCCCTAATCTGTAATTAGTAAATGAGATTAGCCATACAAATTCTCAGATTAAACCGATAACTTTTCGGTGTCCGACCTAGTTTCACCGATTATATTTGCGAAGAATTGGAGAAATGTCAGATGTAAAAGTGAACAAAAATGGGAGCTAGCAAGGAAAAGAGGTTTGTAAAGGTATTTTTAATAAAATATTAAGGCAAAATAAATTCGAACTGCTTAACTCATTAAGCCCGGCACGTTTCGTCTGCGCAATGTGTGGGATTTCGGATATATTTTTAGCATTTAGAGAAATTTAACTTAAAAACAATTATAGCTGTACACAAATTATTTGCCTTAAAATGCTGTGTACATATATTCACAACAATTTTTGATTTATACATATATATTCTTATTGATCCGAATTCAGAGAGTTTTTTTGTGGTTTTTTAAAAAATCAATTTAAAATAATTTTGATTCAAAAATAGAAAAATGGTCTTGGAATCAACATTTTGTTTTACTGCACTGTCTAATAATTTATTTAGCAAAACTTTTTTTTTTAATATTTAGGAAAGTTCGTTGATTAAAGTTTTACGTTGCGCAAATGCAACGTTGGGACTTAACACTAAATATTTTCGTTAAAGTGCCAGCAAAGATATTATCACAAAGAGATATAGAACACATAATGAATGAATTGGACGATCACGATGAAATAGTAAGTAATATAAAAAACGCCGATATCGTTCAAGTGATATTGCTGCCGCCTGATACAGTTAGCGACACGGAAGATTTGGACGAATATGTTCAGCTGCTTTCTCATCAAGCCGAGGTAATTCCTGGCAAAGTTGCCGGAGCAGTTGAAATACTTTGTTTATACAATGACAATAATAAGATCAATCAAAGCGAAATAAGCGAGTCTATTCCAAAGCAAACAGTCACGGCAGAAAAAGCTAATTGGAGTAAGTCTTACAAATACGAATTTTCGCAACAGCCTGTTGATACTTCATCAGAAACTTCCCAAAGTTTGTTCGACAAATTGGGTAAGTAAATAAATGAATACAGTCGTATAATTTCCAACTCTACTCGAAAATTGTAGGAACACTAAATCCTTAAAAACTCTTTGAACTATTTATTGACGATGATGTGATTGACTTATTAGTGCAGAGTACAAAAACTATTCAAATATAGATTGCAGCGATATTTCATTTTCCACATATTCTAAAGATATACAAACATCGGCGTAGCCAGAATGAAATTTAGGGGGGGCTCGACCCTATTAAGCTGGCATTTCAGGGCACTATTTTATAAGGGTGATTTTTTTGAGGTTAGGATTTTCATGCATTAGTATTTGACAGATCACGTGGGATTTCAGACATGGTGTCAAAGAGAAAGATGCTCAGTATGCTTTGACATTTCATCATGAATAGACTTACTAACGAGCAACGCTTGCAAATCATTGAATTTTATTACCTAGAAAAGTTGGCAGAAAATCCGCTTTTTTATCGACAAATTTTGTTCAGCGATGAGGCTCATTTCTGGTTGAATGGCTTCGTAAATAAGCAAAATTGCCGCATTTGGAGTGAAGAGCAACCAGAAGCCGTTCAAGAACTGCCCATGCATCCCGAAAAATGCACTGTTTGGTGTGGTTTGTACGCTGGTGGAATCATTGGACCGTATTTTTTCAAAGATGCTGTTGGACGCAACGTTACGGTGAATGGCGATCGCTATCGTTCGATGCTAACAAACTTTTTGTTGCCAAAAATGGAAGAACTGAACTTGGTTGACATGTGGTTTCAACAAGATGGCGCTACATGCCACACAGCTCGCGATTCTATGGCCATTTTGAGGGAAAACTTCGGAGAACAATTCATCTCAAGAAATGGACCGGTAAGTTGGCCACCAAGATCATGCGATTTGACGCCTTTAGACTATTTTTTGTGGGGCTACGTCAAGTCTAAAGTCTACAGAAATAAGCCAGCAACTATTCCAGCTTTGGAAGACAACATTTCCGAAGAAATTCGGGCTATTCCGGCCGAAATGCTCGAAAAAGTTGCCCAAAATTGGACTTTCCGAATGGACCACCTAAGACGCAGCCGCGGTCAACATTTAAATGAAATTATCTTCAAAAAGTAAATGTCATGGACCAATCTAACGTTTCAAATAAAGAACCGATGAGATTTTGCATATTTTATGCGTTTTTTTTAAAAAAAAAGGTATCAAGCTCTTAAAAAATCACCCGTTATATATACAAGGAAAATTTTAAAGTTAGGGGGGGGAGGGGGGCTCGAGCACACCCCTGCCCTTACCTGGCTACGCCCATGTATACAAACGTTCATCGGAATTTAGTTCGTTACTGGTTACAATACAATTCCATCTATAAGAAGTTACTGGTAGAATTGTCCTTATCTTGGAAGCTCAATAATAAAGTCAGTAATAAGCCGCGATAGAATTCAACGGATTAAGATAATTTCCATGCTTGGGATAACTGAAAGCTTGATGTCAATGATAAATTTGCCAGAGTGACACCACTGAATGATCTACTGTAAAAAAAGTTCATGCAGTTCGGCATATTTGCTCACAACCTTTCTATCGATGATCATTTGCATATTTAGGCAGGCATTCATACTAAATGTTTCTAAAATCTAGACCTATTCGATTTGGATATAAATACGTCTGCCTATGATCGGCCGAGGGATACCTGTTTGCTTTTATACCTTATTACGGGGCTTAATTTCTCAGAGATACGTGCTTTGGTCTTGGACAGTCGATAGTGTTACAACTTCTGCATCGATACGTGCAAGCGAAACCAACACCGCGTTTTCTTTGAGAATTTTTCACATCTTCCAAACTTATGTCTCAACTAACCACAATGGGTTACTTTGCAGCAAGCACTGTGCGTGAAAATCGCACTGGTGGTGCAGAGCTTATAGATATTAAAAAAAAATCAAAAAAGCTCCTCGGAGATCCAGCGACCATGCATTCGAAAAAAATATGCTGTAGTCACTATTCTTTCCAATCACTTGGGGCATAATGCAACAAACAAAGTCAATCGATATGATAGAAAGAAAAAAAACATGGCAATATCGAATCCTCGTCCCATATATGAATACAATCACAACATGGGTGGTGTAGATCTATTTGACAACGCAATGATCAACTATAGAATTCGCATTCGTGGATAAAAAATGGTACTAGCCACTTATAACCAATGCACTGGATACGGCCATAGTGAATGCATGGAAAATACATTGTATCTTGCAAAAACAAGGAAACGCTCCGGTTATGGGACAGCTGGAATTTCGAGTTTTTGTTGTCAAAACGTTGCTGGCAGCCCCTATACGGAAACTTCAACGCAATCAAGCGGAGAGTTCTAATCCAAAAAAA
>NW_023458557.1:55159048-55172826 GCF_013731165.1 Rhagoletis pomonella
TTTTTAGTCCATTTATAAAAGCGTTGTATATTAAAAAGTTTTTTTTTATATTATTTATTTATAACTCTTTCTACGCTCGACTTGAAGGTATTCTCTTATTTAAATATTTTCGTTTAAAGAGCAAGATTACACTTTACTACACTAAAACTTGATATTTATAAAAAACTCTTTGATTAAAAAGTTTGAGATTTGAAGACAGTTTTTTAGAGTTCTGTCAAGTTTGCAGCACAGTTAGGAATTTGATTTAAAATGGTTTATGGAGTATGAGACATAGTTCTTAGATAAAAAACTTAACGAAAAATATTTAAAATGAAAAACATTGGAAATTAAAAAAAAAATCACTTCATAACTACAAATTTCGGGTGCTCAGTGATATATTTACATATGTACAGTATCGATCATCTCAATAGCACCCCCATTTCAAAGTGATATTGTTTACCTCTTTAGTTTATTTTTTTTTTTTTAATCTGATTATAAGGTCAAAAATTTTGATGAAAAATCGTACAATTTAACTTTGTTTTGTATAAAGTTTTAAAACACGGTTTACATTATTTTGTTTTGAGCATAATAAGTGTAACTGAACTAAATTTTATGGTTATATTTTGCATTCAATTTTATACGTACGTATATATGTATAAAAATGGCATTAATGTTGCCAATAACGACTTTTTTGGAAATATTTTAGCAGTTGCCCCATAAACTAGAAAATTACATAATTAAATAATCGAAAACAGATTGTTATTAGTTTTAGGGTCTAAGAAAATCGAAAAAATACCATAGTATGGTATATTTGTCCATCTTTTGTCAGCTTTCACATGACCAGGATGAGTAACATTGATGACAGCGCAACTAGAAAGATATGAGTTTCAACCGTCCAGCTCTGCATCCCTTTTGCAGTACTTCAGAGACAGTTCTGAAATTTGTAGGGGGGAACTAGCGCTCTGCCAGACTGCCCCTAAATTTTGCTGCACGTTACATACATATGTGTGTAGATATGTACATACCTACCCTGCAGGAAATGTATCTAACTATAAGCTAACTTTAAGTTGATTAGGAAGGAGCGAAAAGTCACCATTATCTGTATATTTCTTTGACGAAATCTAACTATATTTCTATGGCGATGGCCGCGAAATAGTCAAGGGTGGTTTACTCTGCACTTGATGTAACTGACTTGTACCTAACTACTTTTGGATATAAAATATCAATAGAAAAACAAGATATTTTTTGTATTTTTATTTTATTTATTTACTTTATTTGTTTTATAACATTCCATATTTTTTTACATTTTCTGCTGTAGGCGGTCCCATATTCGAACTCCGTCAGACATAACTTCAAAATGATAGTATGAAATTTCGATATTCCTTTTATTTGTCCTCTATTCGAAAAATTATTTGCGAAGTGCAGGATATTTAAATATAAACGCGTTTAAAGAAAACATTTTCCTGCATTACTCCTGCAGCACTTGTCAACTAGTTTCAAGTTAGCTTTTTGTAGCTAACTGCAAGTTATATATTTTATAAAAATCTCGCTAACTACAAGTGGGTTATTTTTT
The DNA here is from genome assembly GCF_013731165.1 of Rhagoletis pomonella. Lineage (NCBI taxonomy): Eukaryota > Metazoa > Arthropoda > Insecta > Diptera > Tephritidae > Rhagoletis > Rhagoletis pomonella. The sequence continues at coordinate 55,160,601 of NW_023458557.1, forward strand.
ATCAAATGGTATTTTTTTCTGCAGGGTATGTATCTATACATATGTATGTATATGTGCATATGTTGGCCGCGTGCCAGCGCTCATGAAAATGCTAAGGATTGGTATTTAAATGTCAATACGTGATCTACGTGAGATCACTAAACCAAAGGCTCATTTGGTAATTGTAATGATGTTAGCGCTGATTAATAACTAACTTCTATTTTTTTACATACTTACATATGTATGTATATCTGAAAAATATTTAGTTTTAACTTTTCTTTCTTATTTGGTACCATGCATGGGGCGATATTGCCTTTCTTCCGCACTGATCTTGAAAAGCTGATTCATACATAAATTTTGCAAATTTTAAGCAAACGCTCAGTTGCAGTGAAAACTCTTGAATACAACAGCTGCTTTGGGACGGTAAAAATAGCACAGAAACGTGTATGTCAGAATTAGCGCCACGAATTGCAAATTCTTTTGGGCGATGCAATTAAAGCGTATATATTTTTTTGCTTGTTTTCAGCTCAGCAATTGCTGTATCTGTGGCATGTAATTTCGCCGACGTCTGCATAGATTTTGTTTTATGCATGTACATTAGGGTAGTCCAAAAATGCATGTGAAAAAGTTAATGTCGGAATTTTAATGCCGCCCCCCCTAGGATTGTTCTATGCCGAAAAAATATACCCCTATTTTTTATTTAGAAAAAAAAAAATTAGGGAGTGCTCAAAGCGCTCAAAGTTTTCCATGTACTCTATATGGGAAAAAAACTTTTCGTTAAAATGGTGTAGAATTCTTGAAAATCAATACTTTTCGATCGGAAAACTCTGTTTTTCTCTAGGAGATTTCCAATAATAATACTCAATTGTTTCTTTACCCACTTTTTCATGGTAACTACATTTTATTGGTCCGCCCAGACCCCTAGAAAATGCAATGGGGGGACCAATAAAAAATCTTTAGCATAAAAAAGTGGTTTAATAAACAATTTGATATTAATATTAGAAGACTCCTTAAGAGAACCACAGTTTTCCGATCGAAAAATATTGATTTTCAAGAATTTTATAACATTTCTACGAAAAGTTTTTTTTTCTCCATGTAAAATACATGGAGGACTTTTATTAAAAATACCTTTACAAACCTCTTTTACTTGCTAGCGTACATTTTTGTTTATTTTTACATTTGGCATTTCTCCTCTCTTTCGCAAAAACAATCGATAAAACTAAAGTGGACACCGAAAAATTATCGGTTAAATCTGACATTATTTTATAATTACAGATTAACAAGCGACGAATTTTATATGGCTAATCTCTTGTTATAATTACAGATTAGGGTGTTAAGCTCGAACATGAGGATAATCTACTTATATGTGAACCAAGTATAAGTTCGGGCGGAGCCGAACATTAAATACCCGGTGCAAGTATTTAATAAAGTTGTTTCACCTTTCCGAAAACTACCGCTTCGTGGTAAACAGGGGTGTTTTTACGTCTATTTTAAACATCTTCGATAGAACGTTCAGTTAGATATAATGAGATATACTTATATAGATATATGTGGGCGGCATGACGCCTATTTCCCAAATTCCATAATAATGTTACTTCTTTTCAAGGGATTGTTGTTAGTATCAATTTTGGGTAAAATTAGCGTACTTAAATTTCAAAACATTCAAGTTTCAAGCATTTCTGAAATTTACCGTTATAGAAAATTGGACGTAATTTTAGTCACATTTCAATAATTTTCAACGTTTTGCCTTTATGGGGCAAACACAATAATCGTACTGAGTTTGGTATAAATTGATCGAACGGTTACCGAGATACACATATGTGGTCATAAAAAGGCGGGGTCAAAAAATTTTAATATAAGCGTATTTTTTGCTAAATAATTATTGCAAACATCAATTTTGAATAAATTAGATTCAGTATTTACTGATTCATCGAAGCTTTCGTATTCGTATATCGTGTGCACCGACGGACAGACAGTCACCGCTTAATCGATTTATTTTTTAATTCTGATAATTTATGTATATATTTGTCTATATCTATCTCGAATCGTTTTGCCTGTTACAAACAACCGTTATGTGAACAAAGTTATAATACCCTTGTGCACAAGTGCGCTCGGGTAGAAAAATAAGGGTATAATTTTTTCCGTACAGAACAATCCCAGGGGGTGGCGGCATTAAAATTCCGACTTTACAATTTTTGGACGACTCTAATGTACGTACATACATATATGCATAGATATTTTCTTACGGCAGTGACGCTTTGAAATGGGATCCACTGAATGGGTTGGTTGGCAAGCTCGCTTGCTGTCTTTCGACTCCAAGCATTAAACGATCGTGTGCTGACGATCGATATTCGATTTATTACAATATATGTACATACTTTTGCATGCATTTAGATATAGCAATATGCTCGTACATACATACATAAATATATGTTTGTATCTGCATAATGTTTGACTGTCTCTTCTGTCTGTTTGCTGCCCGTCAGCTACGCCTGTAAATTGCAATGCAATCTGTAGCAGCGATTGGTATACCCATATGAAATGTTTGGGGCCAAGCCGCTCACGCTCAGTGCGCTTGCAAGCTGATGCAATTTCATTAGTAATTTCATGACGAAAGGTAATCGCTCTCGGCCGGCATAGAGCAAGCTACTTTATTCCCTTGCGTACTAATAAATTTAAATGTGTATGTATGTATATACTATATATACGGTGACCATCCGTTCTGTTTTTTGCAGGACCGTACTGTTATTTAAAGGTCTGTCCTGCGTAGTTTTTCAAAACAGAAAACCCCCAAAATGTACTGATTTTTTCCAAGTGTCCTGCCTTTGTCTCGCATTTTCTTCGATATTTTAAAATTAACTTTTCCTAATCGAAATAAAAGCAGTGTCGATAACTAATTGATAACTACATAAGGGTAAGCTGGTTTTGAAGGTTCAACTAGTCAATGCGTTCTAAATATTGTACGGTTATGGACAATAGATGACGAGAAATTGAAGACCAGCATCAAATATATCGATAACACTGTTCTACAAATTTTGTGGTAATCGCTTAAGAAAAAAAATATTTTTCAAGCCAATTTTCTTTTCAAACAAGCGTTTTCGTAATTTTTTCGAAAAACGTGTTTTTGGTACATTTCGGACCTATTCGTCAATATCTCATGAAAAAATTATCCGATCAACATAAGCGACCTACAGTCCTCTTACAAAAATATATTACTTTGCCAATTTCGAAGAAAATTGTTAGTGTTACAAGCGACCAAAATCGAAAAATTTAAATTACAATCATTTTCTTTTTACAGTAAATGAAAATCTGATGAGAAATTTAGATGTTACGGAACACAATCTGCACAAAAAATATATATTATTGCAAAGAACCCATCAATACCTTTCGAACTGTTGGTCGTTTCATGAAATATTGAGGAATAATTGAAAAAGTACTAAAAACACAACAACAACCAAAAAGGAAATACTAAAAATACGTTTTTCGAACAAATCTCGAAAACACTTCTTTGAAACCATGGGTATTTTTTTCGTGTTCAACGACCCAAAGTTTGCCTAAAGAATTTGCTTTACAGAGGTTCATATTTCGTGTAAAGTAATACGTAATATGCCTTATTATAATTTTGTAAATATTCATTACTAAAGGATTAATACCAATGAAGCAATTGTGATTTATGTTAAAAGTATAAAATTGGATTAATAATTAAGAAATATACACTCTTGGTTATTTGAATAGCGCATCCTTTTAATGGACCGTACGAATAAAAACTAAGCGATTGCCTTTTCTTAAAATTGTATACCTTTTACTCCAATTTTGTTTGAATAAATTGAGTAAAAGGTCTGAAATTTCAAGAAAAAGCAATTGCTTATTTTTATTCATACAGCCCAATACTTAGTAGGTACAGTTTTCCTTTTGTTTGTTTAATATTCATTAACTTTTTATAAAAATATATAATATATATAGCATGTAGAAAAACATCCCATTTAAAAAATTTTTGAAAATTAAAAAAAAATAAACATAGGGGCGACAATTTTTTTTTTTGTCTTCTTCCATATAAAAATTTTGTCAAGCTTACTTTGTATGGTAGAAAATCAAAAAAAGGGTGCGCTGTTCAAATGACGAAGAATGTATATATGTAGTATATTTTTGTTATTTTTATACTACGCAATTATATGTAGGTTAATTTTTTGAAAAATTGTCCTGCATTTTCGAAATATATTTATGGTCACCGTAACTATATAGTACATTTCAGGGTGTACCATGTTTGTATGTGCGGGCAATTTATAGTTGAATTGAGTTGTAAGTTGCTTTGCGGAGCTGACTAGTTGCCGGCGGCATGATCGCAAAGGGCGTTTGGGAGGGCAAGCTTTTGGGTGTAAGCACAGCAGTGCTTTGGTCATTCTAGTGACGCCGATGCAGGCAGCAGCTACTTAGTTATTACCACTAAAACGTTTCCAAGTTTATTAATAAAACCACTGCGTCGATAGTATATCACTTCATTCATCAAATGCATCGCAAGGTGGCTAAATGCGTGTCGCGCTATCTGCTCGAATAGAATAAAAACTATAAATTAAAAGTGATTTGAAGGACTGTTAATTTGAATTTACATATGTAGGTACATATACTACAATAAATTAAAAGTGATTTAAGTGCGCCAAAGTTTTTGACAAGTGCTAAGACAATAGAAGCAGATAAAACAGTAAAAGTTGATAAAAGATATTAAAATAAGTGAATATTTTCAAAATGCACTGTTTTACACGTTACTTAGATTTTAAGTAAATTAGTTGCATGAAAGGTTTGAAAAAAAAAATCCTAAGAAAAAATACAACAAATAGCCACTTCGTGTCGAACACACCTAAACAAAACAAAAAAAAGTTAAAAACTGTGCTGCAAGTATATAATGTCGTCGATGACGTCCTAATCCATCGTACGACCGACAAGTAGCCGAAAAATATTGCGTTCAATAAAATCAATAAAAGCGCAATATTGGCTGTGCTGATAACGTTTTACACGTATTTTAAATACATAAATAATAGAGCTTTTATTAGTCGCGAAGTGCGTAGATCAAATTTAATGGGGAATAGTATTGAATAATTTTTTTTAATGACAAGTATTATTAAAATTTATAGAAAATATCAGCCACATTAGTTGTTGAAGTGAATTCGAATGACTTCATCCTAAGAAGAAAGGCTTTAAAGTCAAAATTTTAAGAATAAAAAAACTATTGGGAACTGAAATCTAATTATAGTTATATAAAAGTTTACAATATTGCAGTTGCTTTTATCAAAAAATAAATAAAAATTCTAACCTAGGAATTTCCCTCTTCTTCTGCTTCACCTAGGTTTCTGACTCTTTCTCGCCTCGTATCTTCTGAGAAAATAGCTGCACGGGCCATCAATTCAATTGTAGTGTAAATTTTAGAGAATTTTATACTCTTTATTAGAGAATTTAATACAGCAGAGCGCGCTTCCACTCCGCAGGGCCAAGGCTCAAGCCCTGGTCAAAGCAACATCGCAAAAAAATATAGAAAAAAGGTTTTTTCTTAACAGCGGTCGCCCCTCGGCAGGCAATGGCAAACCTCCGAGTGTATTTCTGCCATGAAAAACAGCTTCTCATAAAAGTACAATCGCCGTTCGGAGTCGGCGTAAAACTGTCGGTCCCTCCCCTTTGTGTGACTAATATAAAGGCGCACGCCACAAATCAGAGGAGAAGCTCGGCCAAACACTAACAATCTAAAAAAAAAAGAAAAAACAAGTAAACAATAAACATAATTAGCAAAAAATATTCTAGGTATTCGGTTTTTTAGCTTAATAAATTCTAGTTAAAAAGGGGAAGTTTCAATAGGCACAGAATTTGCATTGCTTTTTGAACATTTTTTTTCCGACGCACAGTACCGCCTAAGTGGGCAAAAATCAAAAAATTCGTATTTTTTAAAGGTAATTTATCCACTAAAAAGAACCAAACACAAATTTCCGTATAAAATAAATTATATGCCGCTAGGAAACCACCAAAATCGACAAATTTTATACTAAGAATATTAATAAGAGCTTCACCTGTAGAAAATAGAGATTTCTTTTTGTTAAATAGTTGCCACCTGTTAAAAAATTAAATTCAAATTTTTTAATGAGTTAAATGAGCTCATGGTTGCCAACTGCATAGAAAATCAATTCAATTCAGATGAAAAAGATTTAAAAAACTTTTAGCTTGCAAATATTACGAAGATTGTTGCCACCTGTTTGTATAGTCAAATTTAATGAAACTAAAACAATGATTGTGCCAAACCAAAGGTTTACGACCTCGTATTTATTATTTTATTACAAATACATTTAGTATCAATCGGTGATTTGTTCTGATTACGTTCCTTTTAAATTACTGGACCCCTAAATTAACTCAGGAGTGTTTTTACTCTTCACTTATTTCTTGTAAAATATGTCCAATGTTTTCTTTTGTCTGATACCCATATTGATATACATATTTCTGCTACCTTATTCTCTTAATCAAAGTGAATTTGATTTTTTTAACATGTCGCAACCCTTCTACGTGTCGTTTAGAAGTAAAGCATTTTCAAAACCATTTCAAAACCAATTCAATTGATACCCACATTGTAATATCTAATTCATTTAACTTATTAAATAATTTTAGTAAAATTTGTAGCAGGTGGCAACCCGTTTCAAAAAAAATAAAACTTCACTGCACATCTAAAGGCAGTCCCTGTCATTTAACACCTCACTTTTGAAAGTAGAACGAACTAAATGTACATACTAGGGATGTTAATTCTTCAGCTTTTTCGGATCCCGGGATTTTCGGTATGTCGTTGTCACAATCCCGGGATTCCGGGATAAGTCCCGGGATTTATATAATCATTACTTTTCAACAACTTAAATCGAAAAAGTGGTTTCTATATTGCATGAGAAGCTCTCCTACTATAAAATAAATAATTAATAAATGGTTTTGAAACCTACTTTTTTGTTTAAAGTTGCGCTTTTATTTTTTCTCTCTGACGTCAGGATTTAATTAAAGGGCTTTGTAATTTCAAAGATATGATTTATTCCAAAAACTATTTAAAAATTCAATGCAATGTACATAGAATAAAAATTTGGGTGCCAGTTGCAAGAGCAAATTTCTTTAGAATTTAAAAAAATTAAAATTGTTTGGATTGACAAGAAAGAATTGGTAATTTTTTAAGCTGATAAAGTTAGAAGGACGAAGTTCGAGGATGTTATCGAGTTTATATAAGTCCTTGAAGGGATCATAGTTTTATTGCAATTTGTTCATTTTTATACCCGAGCGCACTTGTGCACAAGGGTATTATAACTTTGTTCACATAACGGTTGTTTGTAACAGGCAAAACGAATCGAGATAGATATAGACAAATGTATACATAAATGATCAGAATGAAAAGAGAAATCGATTAAGCGGTGACTGTCTGTCCGTCCGTCCGTCCGTCCGTCCGTCTGTCCGTCTGTGCACACGATAACTCGAGTAAAAAATTGAGATATCTTAACGAAACTTGGTACGTGGACTTCTTTTGGGCATAGGACGGATGGTATTGAAAATGGGCGAAATCGGACAATAACCACGCCTACCTCCCATATAACGGTAATTTTCAGAAAAACGAAAACTGCGATATTTTAGTAACTACTGAAGATAATTAACTCAAAATTGATATTTACAATAACTTTTAGACGAAAAATAAGAATATTATAAATTTTTGGAAAATGGGCGTAGCCACGCCCACTTATGGATACATGTGTATATCTTGGTAACCGCTTCACCAATTTCTTCCAAACTTGGCACAGTTGTTAGTCTTGCTACAGCATACCAAATGGCCGAAAATTTTTAAAATCGGACAATAACCACGCCTACCACCCATATAACGGTAATTTGGAGAAATACGAAATCTTCGATAAATCAATAAATATGCCATACCAAACTCGGTATGGTTATTGTGCTTGCCACATAAAAGCAAAACGTTGAAAATTATTGAAATCGGACTAAAATTACGACCGCTTTTCATATAACGGTATATTTCAGAAATGCTTAAAACTGCAATATTTCGAAATTTAAGGACGCTAATTTACCTAAAATTTATACACCCCGGATTATCGTGTAGCGGTAGCTTTCGGAAAGGTGGAAAACATATATTTAATAATTGCGCCGGGTATTTAATGTTCGGCTCCGCCCGAACTTAGACTTTCTTACTTGTTATATTTGTAATTATGAAATTTTAGAATTAAGTGATTTTTGCTGCTTGTAAATCAAAAATAAAATTTTTTCGCTTCTTCGCTTTTGCTGGAGCTGTAAACAACATAATTTCATTTAGAATGTTAGATTAAACCTTTTTTTTAGATAAGTTTATATATTCTTAACTACAGTCCTTAACATATATTTTTTTTTCAAAAATAAATATTGCGAAATTTCAAGGATACAATTTTAAAAGGACATTTTCAATACGTAGCAGTCCTTCTGCACAAAACACTTGAATCTGTTTAAATTCTATAGGATTTCCTCTTTAATTTGATACCCATACTTCTTCTCTAAGCACATTTCTCTGAACTTTTTAAATCATTTTTGAATTACTGACCTCAGAGTGAAAAACTAAAAACGCAATTTTACTATATTTGACCCATGGTTTCGCTAATTTATTGATTGCGCTTAAAATTTACTATCATGCGGTGTTGTATGTATAATGAGCTAGACATTTATATAAAATATTAATTATTAAATAAAAAAAGAAATATAGCCAATTCTGTTCAAGAAAGGAGTCTCTATTATTGTCATCAGTGCAAACTACAAAAAACCAAAGATCTCGGGATTATTTGCAAAGAATCCCGGGATTTTTGGGACCTTAAACAGGCCGGGATCCCAGGATTACTAGTACATACCTATGTAAATGCCACAAGAACCCAAATTTTCAACTTAAAACTGCATTTACAGTGAAAGTGTGAAAGTTATCCAAAAACAAATTACATTTTGGAGTTAGGCGTCTTCATTTTTACTCCATAATTCTATGCTTGCCCACATTTTATATGCTTCCCACTGTGTGACGGTTTTATTAGCTCTGATCTAATACTTTTCGTGTGAAAGCCTGTAAAAATATCAACCAGCCAAATTACTCTCTAAAGTGAGTGTAAAATGTGAGTAACAACAAAAAGTACGGGAACATGAAAAGCATTTTTCCTATAAAAACGTCGAACAGTGATCGCTTGACACTTTTCATGAATTTACCAGAAGAAAGTAAAATCTTGCAACTTCATTCTCTACACAACTCACCAAAAATCGCCCTCATTTACAGGATTTTGGAGTTCATGAAGTACTGGACCAGGTCTAAATATTACTTTCATCTATACAAAAAAATTGTCGAACCCAGCAACTTTGTATGGAAGGACATGCGTGCCTCAGTCAGCAAAATTAAAATAAAACAAGTAAGAAAGTCTAAGTTGGGGCGGAGCCGAACATAAGATACCCGGCGCAAGTACCGCTACATGATAAGCCGGGGTATATCAATTTTGAGTAAAAAAGCGTCCTTAAATTTCGAAATATGTAGTTTCAAGCATTTCTGAGATTTACCGTTATATGAAAAGCGGCCGTAATTTTAGTCCGATTTCAATAATTTTCAACGCTTTGCTTTTACGTGGTGAGCACAATAACCATACCGAGTTTGGTACAAATTGGTACAACGGTTACCGAGGTACATATATGTGATCATAAGTGGGCGGTGCCACGACCATTTTCCAAAATATTATAATAAACGTATTTCCTGGTAAAGAATTGTTGCAAGCATCAATTTTGAATAAATTAGCTTTAATACTTACTGATTTATCGAAGATTTCGTATTTCTCTTAATTACCGTTATATGGGATGTGGGCGTGGTTATTTTCCGATTTTAAAAATTTTCAGCCATTTGGTATGCTGTACCAAAGCCAACAACTGTGCCAAGTTTGGAAGAAATTGGTGCTGCGGTTACCAAGATATATGCATGTAACCATAAGTGGGCGTGGCTACGCCCATTTTCCAAAAATTTATAATATTCTTATTTTTTGTCTAAAAATTATTGCAAATATCAATTTTTAGTGAATTGTCTTCAGTAGTTACTAAAATATCGCAGTTTTCGTTATCTGAAAATTACCGTTATATGGGAGGTAGGCGTGGTTATTGTCCGATTTTGCCCATTTTCAATACCATCCATCCTGCGTCCGAAAAAAGTGCACGTACCAAGTTTCGTTAAGATATCTAAATTTTTACTCGAGTTATCGTGTGCAGAGACGGACAGACAGACGGACGGACGGACGCACAGACCGCTTAATCGATTTCTCTTTTCATTCTGATCATTTATGTATACATTTGTCTATATCTATCTAGATTCGTAGTTTTCAGAAATACGAAAACTGCGTTATTTTAGTAACTACTAAAGCTTACTAACTCAAAATTAATATTTAAATGATTTTTAGACGACGAATAATAATATTATAAATTTTTGGAAAACGGGCGTAGCCACGCCTACTTATGATTACAAGTGTATATCTTGGTAACCGCTCCACCAATTTCACCCAAACTTAGCACAGTTGTAGGCCTTGCCACAACATACCAAATGGCTGAAAATTTTTAAAATCGGACAATAACCACGCCCACATCCCATATAACGGTTATTTAGAGCAATACGAAATCTTCGATAAATCAGTAAAATTGATGCTTGCAATAAATATTTAACAAGAAATATGTTTATGATAAAATTTGGAAAATGGGCGTGGCACCGCCCGCTTATGATCACATATATGTATCTCGGTAACCGTTCTATCAGTTATTGTGCTTGCCACATAATATCAAAACGTTGAAAATTATTGAAATCGGACTAAAATTACGGGCACTTTTCATATATCGGTGAATTTCAGAAATGCTTGAAACTTCAATACTTCGAAATTTAAGGTCGCTAATTTACTCAAAATTGATACTAACAACAATGCCTTAAATAAGTAACATTATTTGGAATTTTGGAAAATGGGCGTGATACCGCCCACATATGACTATACAAGTTTATCTCACTATGTCTAACTGAACGTTCTATCGAAGATGTTTAAAATAGGGGTAACCACCCCTGCTTACCACGTAGCGGTAGTTTTCGGAAAGGTGAAAGACATGTATTTAATACTTGCGCCGGGTATTTAATGTTCGGCTCCGTGCGAACTTAGACTTTCTTACTTGTTTTATAGACTTTCTTACTTTTTTACAAGCTTTTATTTAACTTCACTTGTATGTATGTATGTATGTATGTATGTATCTTTGTATGTCCTGGAACTTTGCCGTCAATATTTAACAAACTTCCCGATGACCTACAGACTTGAAGCTTCAAACTTAGCTCAGTACTCGAGGACAATGCAATATAAAAAGGTGGCGCAGGAGTCGAGATATTTGTAAAACCCGCATTTATAGTCTGATTAGGTTCATATTTGGAACATATATTACTTATATGAAAAGAAATAAATCCAAAAAAATATTTGCCGCTAGGTTGCGCAGGAGTCGAGATATTTGTAAAACCCACATTCATATTTAGAACATATATTACTTGCGTGAAAAGAAATAAATCCGCAAAAAATTTTGCTGATAGGTGGCGCAGGAGTCGAGATATTTGGAAAAACCGTATTTATGATACGATTAAGTTCACATTTCGAATGCATATTGCTTACATGAAAAGAAATAACTAAACAAAAAATTTTGGCAGCTATGTGGCGCGCGAGTCTATATAATTAAAAAATCGGCATCCGTGCTCCGATTTGGTTTATATTCAGAATATGTGATTACCTATTTAATTGAAATACATTGAAAATTTTGTTTGTTAAGGTCAAATCTAGCACGTTAGGTAAAAAGTGTAGCTAAAAAGCAGGGTGCGGAAAATTTTCTTCGCATTGAAAGGACTGAATGAGAAATATACAGACAGTAATATATTAATTGCAAGATTTCAAAAAACTAAAAAGTAGAAAATAAAATTATAGTTAAAAAACTAAAAGCACGCTTCTATAACAACAAGAACTTAAAAGTATAAAATAACTTATAGATATAGCGATTCCGTTTAAGAAGAATAGGAAGTTCCCTAACTTGATTTAATTTAACTTTTTTAAATTAGCTAAAAATGGGATTCAAGTGATTGGCCCGTAGTCATAGTCAAAATAAAGTCCACTGTATATCTATAAATTATTTTATACTTTTTAGTTCTTGTTGTAATAGAAGCGTGTTTTTAGTTTTTTAACTA
>NW_023458557.1:55173226-55201546 GCF_013731165.1 Rhagoletis pomonella
TATAATTTTATTTATAGTATATTTAATATTTACAGAACTTCAGTTAAAGTATGATCTTAGGGTCCTACGAAAGATATTGGCGCTTACACAATAGTGGTTGGCGAGCTTCTCCTCCGATTTGTGGCGTGTGCCTGGATATTGTGACCTACAGTTTTACGCCGACTCCGAACGGCGATTGTATTTTTATGAGAAGCTGCTTTTCACGGTAGAAATATATTCGGATGTTTGTCATTTCCTGCGGTGGGCGTCTGCTATTAACAAAAAAACTTTTTTCGGAAACCGGGCTTACCCACAGGCCCTGCAGAGTAGTATAGTGCTCTTTTAACCACTACAACTCATCGGCCCCCATACTAGTACCGGGGCTTTATAACGCAATTAAACTCTTAATTACGTTGGTGTGTTCTGGATTACCAGCATTAGGAAGATTCAAAGTGACTTTAAACTACTGCTAATCTTTACTTCTAAAAAATATTTAATACTTGTACAATGTAAATACATTGGTAATGATATTTCCATAAAATAATTTTTGAGGAGCCTTTTAATTTGAACATGTGGCTTATTTTTTACTGAATTTATTTCCTCTCTTTCTTTTTAGCTGCAGTCACAAAATTCCATAAATGGTTTACCAACTATTAACATCACCAAAACAACTATCAATAACTTCGTTTAATACATGCTATTTGTCAAATGAATTTGCTTTAGCAGATCTACACTGAGAAATAACTCCAAGCAAAGTAAAATAGAAACTAAAGTGAAAATTTATTCTATGTTTTTCAAACATCAATGGACTAAAGTGGAAGTTTTAATGTTACCAAGAAGATAGTAATTGAGTGGGAAAAATTAAATCATATTAAAAGTGAATTATTAACAAAAATTACTTAATAAATTACCTTAACCTTCAAATAATACGTAGCGGAAATGGTTAGATATCTAATATCTTTCATGCTGATCGCATTCGTTGCGCTAGATCACAGCATCATCTACGGCCGTCAGCACAGCGACATACCAGCGTCAAACGACTCTGATAGCGCGCAACCATATGCGCACTATGTGCCGCCACCATACGAACAAACGCGACATCTATTTCATGTGCAATCCCCCCAACAGATACACAAACGTTCGCACAGAGTGAATAATAAACGCCCCCGTGCCCCCAAAGCGCGTCGAATACGACAATCGTCCTGGCATGAAAATGTGCCACCAGATGCTATGAACAGCGAGGAAGAGCGTGCGGAACGCGAAGAGGCCGCAGCGGCGCTGCGCCGCTATATACACATACAGCGTCATATGGCGCATCAAGAGGAGCATCTGCGACACCACAAAGAGGAGTACCATCGCACTGCCAGGCAATTAGCAGAGGAGCAGCAGGAAGAGGAAGTAGCGGCGCGGTTGAATGAGCTTCAGGCAAAAGGGGAAGCGCCGCGCGGCACGAGTACAGTGTTCAGTATGCGCATGCCACGCATTTGGCAGCACTTGGGCGCCACCGAAGATCTTATGCTTGGTGATGCGCCGCGTGATTATAACGATGAATCGCAGAGTGGAGCAGATGTATCGCTCTCACTTTCACAATCACTCTCTGTCTCTGATGAACTTGACGATTCTGTTGCGCCTTCGAATGCGACAAATAACAATTGGCTTGAAGTGGCCGATAATGAGCAAAACGAAGCGGCCCAAAAGAAAAAAGAAATCACTGTCAAATCGGGTTGCCCGAAATGTGAAAGTAGTCGGCGCGTGGAACACATAAGTGAGGAAGAACTCACACAACTGCGTATAGAGTATGTCAAGCAACAGATTTTGGAAAAATTGCGGCTGAAAGAGCGACCGAATGTTTCAGCGGTTGGCCTACCCAAACCCATTTATGAGGGTACAACTATCGAGGAGGAGGAAGATGATAGCGCAAAAAATAAAGATCTCGATGATTACTACGCGCGGACTAGCAAAAAGTTTATCTTCCTCCAAAGAGGTAGGTGTCTTCAAATTTTTAATATTTGGATTTAGTCATCTTAAAGACTAAATCTCTAATTTAAATCAATATTTTAAAATTTTTCGCTTTCAGAAAAGCGCGAATGCCAACGTTTGGGCACCAATTCGTCCATGTGTTTCTCATTCAAAATTGATGATGCCGATGCGGATGGATTTGATGTGAACACCGCTGTACTTTGGCTATTCAAGAGCCGAACTAAACGCTCACGTAGAAACAACAGCACGCGTATAGGTCCACAGACTATTGTCGTTTCTGAAGTGCAGCAAAATACAGATCCCAAGTATTTGCCCATTGTGAAAACAATAGCCATACAGTCGGTCGATGTGCAAGGTAAGTCAAAATAATTACATGTATATACATTTGTGGCAATGCACATTCGGTCAAATGATTACTTTTTATGTGCGAAATTAATAGCAGCTAAAATATTGCATTATTTGAATGTAAAAAAAGTGTAAAGGCAGTAAATAAAAAGTGAAAACATGTCGTAAACAAGACTTTTCTGCTTTTTTGTATGTTCAAATGATGAGTATATGTGTTTAGGTAGTACTCAACAACATTGTCCAATTAGCTTGGTTTTGACACAAGTTATTTTCTTACCATACTCAACCCCCTCCCCCTTAAAATTAGCTACATCATTAGCGCACACAAGGGGTGGGTTTTGGGGTTCAAACCCCCCTAAAGCTAATAACCTCAAATACAAACTGTATCTTAAAGCTGAGAATCCAGCTCTCAAGGAAATTATAAGAAATATTTGTTATGATTTCTGTTGCTTGAAAAAGCGCTTTGCTTTTGCTGTCAATTTTCATGAGCAAATGAATATACGAGCATTTTTTCTTGAGAGCTGCAAACTGATTTAAGAAATTTTGGTAGAAAATTTCTTTTCCATTTCTCGTCCGTCGTTTTATATGAATTTTTCGTTTTTCTTGAGAGTTCAGTTAATTTTTTTGGTATTCGAAATATTAAAAAAATTTAGGAATCGTGAAAAATCACCATTTTTATCGAAAAAAAACCAGAAATTGAAAAAAGGAACATAAAGAGCAAAAATTCATGGAATCAATAAATTTTTTTTACTGAGTCTTTTTTAATATTTTTTATTAGGTACTTTTGAAAGTTGAGCGCATCTTGAGTTTATAGAACTTTTTATTAAAAAAAGTAGTTTTTAAGGAAAGAACACAACCGACTTCAATTCTTATATTCAAATTTAGGGGTACCGTTAATTTCTTCATGATCCAATCATCGGATCTCTAAACCAAATTACGGGCCGAACCTTGAGGTACCATCTTTCTCCAAAAAAATTATTATAAAAACCGGTTCACGTGGTCCAACGTTACGTATTCCGGCGAATTGATAACCTCCCCTTTTTTTAAAGTCGGTTAAAAGTGTTTGAGTTCTGTTAATCTTATGTAAATAAAGTGCAGTTTATGAATTTTAAAACGCTTATTTATTTATTACATACTTTACATAAAACTTGCATAAATATATTTTAAAGAGCGTATTATCTGAAGAAAATTTTCAGTATTTTCAGGTGATATATCTTCAAAAATATAAAACCCCCCCTAAAATATATTCCTGGGTGCGCCCCTGAGTTACATAATAAAAAAAGTATGGTCACATGTACATAAATGGTTTCTTCTAGCGATTAATTATGGCATTATCAAAATTCCTAAATTAAAAATATTTACTACATGTCTCGCAGATATGTCTTGAGGAGAGATTCCTAAAGCAGTTACTCTTCATAAAATACTTAATTTTCACTTGAGGTTCCAGTATTCCCAAATTCTCCAAATTTACCAAAAATCGCTGATAACTACTTGAAAAGAATACGAATGTTTTTGAAATTAATTTGTGCCAAGAATGTTCAAAGCTCTACTCACTTTGAGCAAAAAATTTCGAAATTTCAATCCGTAAATTCTCTCAGGGATTTGCCTGTTTGCGAAGGCTGCTCATCAATGGTCTTTCCGAATCGGCGCAAGTGTATTTCTAACATAGCCACGGCTACGCTACAGGCTGCTATTTTTCTGCTATCACATACTTCCATTTTCTCTATTAATCACCATTAAAATAGATTATTTATCACCAAAAAAATTTAGGAGATATGTTTGGAGATAGCTAAAAATTCGGAAAAATTTTAGCTTTCCTATGTTAGCATTTTAGCGATAGCGAAAGTTAGAATCCGGCTGATGGTCGACACAGTTGGCTTTTTGATTTCGAAGAGAACTTCATCAGCAAGAAACGCTATGTTTTCAGATCTAAATATTTTAGCATCCTTTCCAAATTGTTTTCCATAATTTTCATCTTTCTTAGATAAGTAATTGCAAAAAATACACGTTTTTCTTCTAAGAGTTTCATGGAACTTTCGCAAATGTCAGCTGTACCAAAATTTTTTCCAACATGGTTGACAACCGAAAAAGGCTTTTCTTTTTTCGAACATCCAATCAGCCGAAGTTCAAACAACTCGCCTTCTGAGATAACATGATAGCCCAGAAAAAAACCGTTTTCTCGAAAACGGCTAAAAACGGCGGGTTCAGTAAAATAAAATCAACTCACTACTTCTTAATTTATCCATTTCCGTTTCCATTTTGTTTGCCGAAAGTTAACAAAATTGTAAAAGCTAACATAAAATCATAAATGGAAATAAATCAGAAAATTTTTGAGGTTATGCAAATAAGTCAGTTTTTTTTTATTGCAAAAAAATTATAAAAAGTAACTTTTTTGAATTGGGACATAGTTCTCACTTATAGTTTTGTTTTCCATTTAAAATTTTTCTTTAATTATTCGAACTTTACAAAAAAAAATTCCTTGAAACTTGCAAAATAAACCAGTTGCGCAAACAACGTATCAATAACATTTTGAAAGTGTAAATTTGGTTTATTGCTGTCTAACGGTGTTTTTTATTTTACAAAAACTAAGTGAATTTTCTGTTATTTTGGAATACTCCTTACAGAATGCTAACAAAAAATAATGTAAAACTGCATTTACAAAATTGGACTTTCGCAATGTACCAATAACCAGTACAAGTTTGAACTTGACCGTACCCGTGATTCATGATACTGTACAGGACTCGGCTGGGTATTGGACCAAACCCACTTTTTTTAAAGATATTGAGTCATATGTAAAAAAAAGTAATTTCTCGAAGTTCGAAATTGGACCTTTGGTAAAAAATTATTTTTAATTATTGCATGTAAACAGCAAAATAAAGGTAAAAATACAAACGCCTTTCGCTCTTATTTATATGGTATATAAAGTTTTTTGTGAAAGCTTATATTACAGATGCTATAACGCGTCAAAAGTCAAATCTTCGAAAAATCAAAAACTTTATATTTCAGAAAATTTTGAACAGATTTTTAAAAAGTTCGTATCGTTCTACTAATTTTTTACCAAAGGTCCAATTTCGAACTTCGAAGGTCCATATCTCGATTTCGGAGGCTAACTTCGAAAAGCGGAGAAATCACTCTTTTACCTATGACTCAATCTCTTAAAAAATTGGTTTGGTCCAATACCCAGAAAAAAAAAGTTGATTTTACCGTACAGTGTTATGGGAAGTTTTTATTTGAATAGAACCTAAGAAAAGTTCATGGCATCATTACAATTATTCAGTTCTTGTTAGTTTAACGAATCTGCATATGAACCCACACTATTCCATTGAATAGGTGAGGGCAGTGTTCGGACTGAAAAAATAGTGGTAAATTAGCTTGAGAAATTGTGGTAAATTCCAAAACAATGTGATAGATTTATATTTACATACACCCTGCTGAAAAAGTGTGCGTGTTATATTCGCAATGTTTTTTCGCTAAATTTGTATGAAAAAGATAGTTGATCCTACAACACAAACCATAAAAATCAAAGTTCAAAACTTTGTACAAAATTTTCTTATATTTTATCAGGGTTACTAGGAAAATTTTTTATTTATTATAATTTATAAGAATTCAAGTTCCTTTTTAAACTTTTTTGTTGGCTGTGTTTATCCACTAAAAAGAATTAAGCAGACATTTCCCTAAAAAAATATTTATATGCCGCCAGGAAGCCACTAAAGTCGACAAATTTTATACTAAGAATTTTAATAAAAGCACAGCCAGGCGTAAGCTCTTCACAGAAAAAAATGTCAAAAATATATTCTTTAAAATAAAATGTTGGTGCGACATTTCTTGTTTCCATATAGATAGCATAGAATTACAGGAATTAAAATTTTGGGATAAAATTAAACACAGCGTGTCCCTGCTGTGTTCCATAAAAATTAAAAAAAAAAAATTAAACAAAATTTCAAAAAATGCTAAATTTTAATGGAATGAATAAAAAAAATATATGTAAAAATAGGTTATTTTTTATGATTTTATTAAATAGTACAGGCTTTTAGCTTTCAAAAGAAGAAATAAAAACCGGATCATTTTTTGCCCTTTCTGAAGTAATACGTTTTTCACTAATGCATAAAATAATTTTTTCATTTTTTGTCAGTGCATTGAGATCTGCACGATTCGTTCCATTTTCAAAAATTAGGTGTCAGATTAAAAAGAATGACCTGTGGACAATAGAAGGTTTATTTTGTTTTTAAAGAGTTGCCTCCTGTGAAAAAATTAGATTGTTAAAAAATTGTACTAAATTTTTTTTAAAAGTTAAATGAATTATTAAGAGATGGGTATCAATCGAAATGTGTATTAACTAGATGCAGCGAGTTGCCACCTGTTCAAAAAAAAAACAAATTAAACTTGAATTAAAGGAACTAGGTCATCGTCAATCAGTGATTTATTCTGATTACATTCCTTTTAAATTACTGGACTCTTAAATTAACTCAAGAATGTTTTTACTCTCCACTTATTTCTTGCTAAATATGTCAAATTTTTTCATTTATCTTGTACTCATATTGATATACATATTTCAGTTACCTTATTCCCTTAGTTAAAGTGAATTTGATTCTTTAAACATGTGGCACCCCTTCTACGTGTCATTTAGAGGTAAAGTATTTTCAAAACTAGTTCAATTGATACCCATATTTTAATATCTAATTCATGTAACTTATTAAATAATTTTAATAAAATTTGTATCAGGTGCAAAAATAAAAAACTTAATTGCACATCTACAGGCCAAGCCCTGTCATTTCACACCTCGCTTTTGAAAATAGAACGAACTATATGTACATACCTATGTAAAAGCCACAATAACCCAAATTCAAACAGCATTTACAGTGAAAGTATGTAAGTTATCCAAAAACCAATTGCATTTTTTAATTTAGCGTCCTTAATTTTACTAAGATTCATTTAAATCCGTTCATAATTCTATTTTTTCCACATTTCATATGGAAGGGAAGCACTGTGCGACGTTTGCCGGGTCTGGTAGTATATTATATATGAATTATATAAAATCACAGTTATCTCGAAAAGGTACCAAGATAAGATTTGATCGGAGATGATTACTGAAACATCGACATTTGATATTCTGTAACAATATCGAGGGTGGTTTTCATGAGGGTTTAAAAAAATTTCTACACTACCGTGAGCCCAGTATACATAGCATTTGTATTAGTTATGCATTTTTAAGTCATCAACAAATTTTTAATATTCAAAATTTTCCTCTTATCATTACAGACGAATGGATGAAGATCGATATTGAATGGCCAATAAAACGATGGTTCGGCAACCACGACCTCAGCCACCTGATACACATTTCATGTCGCACATGCGATATGGCTTCAATGGAGAAAATGATTTCCGTGAATAAAGATTATCGTCCATTCATTATGGTCGACACACAGAATCGTCGTCGGGCGTCGCGTCAGAAACGTGGCATCAATTGCACGGACGGTGTGACGGAGTGTTGCCGCGAGAAGCTATACATTTCATTCGATGAAATTGGTTGGGGTGACTGGATCATACAACCACGCGGCTATGACGCCTACTTCTGCCGCGGGTCATGCGGAAGTGTGGCGAGTGTTGCACAATCAGCGACGCACCATAGCGCTTTCTTGCAGGTATTGCATAATGAGTCCACTTACCATAATACATACCTACATACATACATTTTAATATGCCGATGATACTATCTTACGCTCAATTTGGGTTTCGTTTCTTGCAGAAAGTCGCATTGTCGCGTCGCAACCGAGGCAGCAAGCCGCTTGAGCTGATACCTTGCTGCACCGCCAAACAGTATTCTTCGCTGCAGCTCGTCTTTATGGATAGTAACAATACAGCGACACAGAAAACCTTTCCAAATATGGTTGTCGAGTCGTGTGGTTGCCGGTAGTTCTAAGTCAGGTCTTCGCTCATGCCACTAGTAGAGTGCATCACTGTATTATCCCAATAGTTTTTAAGTCTGTTGTCTCAAATGTCTCTCACTAATCGAAACTTCATTCAAAACGCGTGCCGGTACATATTTATGTAGTTTTAAGCTTCATTAATTCAGCTCTAGAATCACTTTCGTTGTTCATAGAGTCGCTAACATTACTTTTTTAACTACTTAAATTAGTTGTTTCTTAAATGCCACCTAACCTAAATTGCTGCCATAAAATATTTAACAAATATTTATGTTTAGTGATCGTTTTGCTGTTTTTTATAAGAACTGTATTCAGTACTTAAGCTCTCGAAGAGAAGTTAGTTACTATTAGTTTTTAAGATTTACGTTATATGTATAGGTTAGTGTTTTGCCAAAAATTATTTATGTAAGTAGTTTCTTTTGGAATTGTAAAAACTTAGTTCAATTTATAGTTGATTATTTATTAGTAAGTCCTAGGTATAAGTGCTCGAGCACAATTAGGAATACTTAATATGTATATAAAAAGAATTATTATACCGTAGATTTAGTGAAATAAAAGAAAAAATTAAAAAGCTTAATAAAGCAAATAGAAAAATTACATATACAAATTTAAAAGTAAAATTTTTTTATTTCAAAAAGGAACATAACACATTTACCCCGCAAACATATTCTAAGCGTTCGGAATATGTACATATATTAGTCCGGAATGAAGTCTTAGGTGGATACGAAATATGAGTTTCAAAAGCAAACAATTTTTGACTCTTATATGAACCTTTTAGGAGTCATGTATGTATCGTCGGTCCCTACGAAGAGTGGCACATTTCATTATTCGCGTCGCAAAGTAGCACATTTCAGATTTTTGCGTGGAAGACTAGCACATTTCAGATTTTTGGGTGGAAGACTAGCACATTTCAGATTTTTGCGTGGAAGACTAGCACATTTCAGATCTTTGCGTGGAAGAGTAGCACATTTAAGGTTTAAACTAAATCATAAAAGTATAATTTGTATTGGAAATTCAAGTGCTTAGTTTATATTTCTCTAATTCTATTATAAAATTCATGAAATCAAGACGGTATATAGCGTTTAGTGATCATTTGCTGGAGATCATCCATTTTTCTTTTTTTTTAAGGCATTTTACTCCTTTAAGCTTTATACAATTCATATTGTTTTTTGGTTAACCACTGAAATTTTGTTTTCAGTATGTTCAATTTCAATTAAAATAAAGTTTATTAAAAAAAAACCATGTAAACCCACGCTTAAAATTTTGTAGAAATCTAAAAAAATCAACTAATTTTCATTCAAATTTCAAATTTATTTAGTCAGAAGTGTTACAATTTTCTTGAGTGTGAAGTTTTATAGCCGATTAAATTTTAATGTGATAATGTGCAAGTTTCAAGAGCCTTAAAATTACCTTTGATTCTTTTTCTCGCATTTGCTACCATATAACGAATAAACACAATTTATTTTTATATGGAAGAAAACCGCAACAACGGAAATTTTTAGCCACTTGAAACTTGCGCATTATTGCAATAAAATTGAAAGGGCTTTAAATCTATATACTCAAAAAATTCTGGGAAAATAATTTTGACCTTTGGATGAGCATTTTTAGACTTTTTTAGGTTTCTACAAAGTTTTAAATTCGGGTTTGTATGGACTTCTTCAGAGAATGAACTTTATTTTAATGAAAATTCTTAAAAATAAATAAACATAAGCGGAAAACAATATCGCTTTGCAATAAGGTGCTCTTGATATGACTCCATGCACATTAGGGTGGTCCAAAAACAGTAAAGTCGGAATTGTAATGCTCTCACCCCCTAGGATTGTTCTATATAGAAAAAAAGGATACCCCTATTTTTTTATTTTAAAATCAAAAAATATTTACAGGTCGCTCAAAGCGCTCAAAATTTTCCATGTATTGTTATATGGGAAAAAAACCACTTTTCGCAGAAATGGTGTAGAATTCTTGAAAATCAATATTTTTCGATCGGAAAACTCTGGTTCTCTTCAGGAGACTTACAATAATAATACCCAATTATTTGTTTAACCATTTTTTAATACTAAAGATTTTTTATTTGTCCCCCCATTGCATTTTTCGGGGTTTTTGGCGGACCTATAAATTATAGTTGCGATGAAAAAATGGTTAAATGAACCATTGCGTATAACTATTGGGAATCCTGCAGATAAAGAGTTTACCGATAGAAAAATATTAGTTTTTTTTTGAATTTTATACCATTTCTACCAAAAGTTTTTTTCCCCATATAAAATACATGGAAAACTTTGGGCGCTTCGAGCGACTTCTAATTATTTTTTGATTTCAAAATAAAACAAGTAAGAGCAGCGCTTCATACCTTTCATGAACATCTGAAAGTTTTACTTTAACAGATTACTGCATTTGAAAAAATATATATTCGCAGCATACACATATATAAAAAATCATATCCAAACAATCAGAGGTATGGAAGATATACCTTATATAGCACCAATCTAAGTGATTTTCACTGCTGTGTGACCGGAAACACAATTTAATAGGCTTAGCTTCCCACATAAAGAAGATATATCGCAAAAACTGGTATCTGAAAAATCATTGGTATAAGAGATAAAGCTTACACAGCATAGATTTTTACGATTTTCTTAGTAGATTTTGTATTATTATTAATAAAATAGCTTACGAAATTTATCGGTTTTAGCTGTCCAAATAAAGGATTTTTACAGTAAAAGCCCATATCTGAACAATCAGTTGTATGGTAGCAATAAATAGGTTATAGTGACCCGATCTTTATTAATTTTACTGTAAACTTTCTGTTGATAATGAGTGAAAATAGTGCTAATTTCCATGTTTCTAGCTGCATATATGGAGAAGTTATAACAAAGAATCTCATATCTGAACAATCAGTTGTATGGAGGCTATAGGTTAGGTTAGGTGCAAAATTTCATGTTCCTAGCTGCATAAATGGAGCAGTTATAACGAAAAATCTCATATCTGAACTATCGGTTATATGATAGCTATATGTTATAGTAGTCCGATTCTTCCGGTTCCGACAAATGATTGATACATTATAAAAATACACCCGCGTACCAAATTTCATCCGGATATCTCGAAAACTAAGAGACTAGATTGCATACAAACAGACGGACAGACACACAGACAGACAGACAGACGGACAGACGGACATGGCTAAATCGACTCAGCTCGACGTTCTGAGCATTTAAGTATACATTTTAATGGGTCTATCTCTTCTTATTCTGGTACTTACAAATATCGGGCCAAAGTTATAATACCATTTCATGCTCATGAACGGTATAAAAATAGTTGTATATTTATTTCGGTATAGAACAGTCCTAGGGGGTGAGAGCATAAAAATTCCGACTTTACTTTTTCACATGCATTTTTGGACCACCCTAATGTACATATATGTTTCTCGTATTTATAAATAGATTCCCGGAGGAAGACGTGAATATGCGTCAAAACAAGTAGGAGGAAAATAGACGTTTATTCTATTTGTAATAAAATACCGAAAAGCTCCATACACAACATTAAACTCTCAGCTTAGTCGAGGAGAAATAATTATAACATACATCGGCGTAGCCAGAATGAATTTAGGCGGGAAGGGGCTCGACCCTATTAAGCTGGCATTTCAGGGTACTATTTTATATATATACTAGATTTCTCTCACCCGCTTCGCTGAGTGTATGAAATTTTTAAATGCTACATTGAGTAAAATTTATTTCAAGAAAACTCAATTCAAAAACAGGATGTTAAAAATTTGTTTAACCACCTTCTAAATATTTTGAAACTAAAACTTTCTTAAAGTTCTCACTTGCCATACTATATCAATGAACTTATCCCCTGAACTCAATTTGAGATACTTAACCGATGAAAACCACTTACATGTAGTTTTGAAATAAAGCCCTTTGAAAATGATTTCGATTGATTCCCATATTGTAATAAATCATTTAAATTATTGAATAATCTATATGTGACCTGGTCTACGAAAAGGGAGCTTACGTGCGAAAACTAGTTTTCTGTGAAAAAGCTGTTAAAAGTAAGCAACTCGTTTCGTTTACTCGTTTTTACTCTTCTTTCTCTACATTTTTAGTACACTTCTAAGCAAGTTAGGATTTTCTGCTTTTCACCACGTGAAAAAGCATCTCATCTTCCATCCGAATCAACCAAAAAGAGAAAATTGATTTTTTGACACCTAAGCCCCCTTTCCGTAGACCAGGTCACATATATTAATACGCTAACATAAATTTTGTGTCCGTTCGTTTGGCGATTCTACCGAACCGATTTCAAAACCAAGAACACCGTTGGAAAGGCATTTTTCCGTATATGAGCAGAGTTTTTATGGTTTCACAATTGGCTGAAAATTACGGCCAAAACCGTTGTTTAAACATTTTCGAATTGTGTATAGATGTTGCTGCAACATGTTCAATTTGACATGTTTCGCCTGTTGTTTCACTACACATTTGAAATTAAGCTTTGAAATAAAGATAAATATGAAGATGAAGAAATAAATGAGAACGATGAAGTCAAAAAAAGGGCAAAATTGAAGATAAAGACGAAAATGGAGGCAATGACAGATGCATAAGAATTAGGGTAAGAACATTTCTTGAATTTATGAAGTAAACTTTTTTGGCGGCAGTTGGGAGTAAATTGTCAAATTCAAGGGGAATAATGCACATGGAAATCGTTCTCAGCGGTTTAGCGCTTTGAGAATAAAAACAAAAACAAAGATGCCTAGAGGTACAGGCAAAACCGAAGATCAAAGCAAATTTAAACACTTTAAGGTAAAGGTGAAGAGGAATATGCAAAAATAAAGAAAAGTATGAGGATGAAGATCGATATTGTTATCGATATAATCCCGATATTTTTATCGATATAATATTCGACATTGCTATCGATAAAATAATCGATGTTGTTATCGATACTGTTATTGATTAAATAACAGCTATTGTAATCGATATAATAATCAATATAATAATCTATATTGTTATCGATACAATAATGGATATTGTTATCGGTATAATAATCGATTAAATAATTGATTTATATTGTTATCGATATGTACAATAATCGATATTGATGATTGTTATATTTATCGATGAATTAATCGGTTTTGCAATCGTTGTATTTTTCTATATGTTTATGGATATCGTTATCGGTATTTTTATCGGCACAGTTATCAACAGGGTTATCCATATAATAATCGGAACATGGAATGTGATCACATTAAATGACATCACATCACATTATATCACATGATATGAAGAGACATCACATGACTTGACATCACATGATATATCATCGTATGATATGACATGGCATTACATGACGTGGCATCACATGATATGACATCATATGGTATGACATCATATGACATGACATCAGAGGATATGACAACACATGACATAACATCCTATCACATCACATAAAATCACGTCACATCTTATCACGTCATCGCACCTCATCTCATCTACGTGAATAGAAAAAGAAAAGGATGCAAGCAAAGATGTGAAAGATAAAAACAAAGATGAAGACCAAGGTAAAGTTACCGATTTCAAAACCAAAAACACCGTTGGAAAGATAATTTTCTGTAGATGAGGAGAGTTTTTGTAGTTTCGAAATTGGTTGAAAAGCGTCGTTTAAAAATTTCCATATTTGTGTATGGTTGTTTTTGCAACCTGTTCAATTTAAGCTGTTTCGCATTTTGTTTTACTTCGTATTTGAAAATAAACTTTGAAATAAAGATAAATATGAAGATGAGGAAACAAGTGATAACGATGAAGACAAAAGAAAGGCAAAAGTGAAGATAAAGACGGAAATCGAGATAAAGGAGAAAATGGAGACAATGAGAAATACATAAGAATTAAGTTAAAAGATAGGAATCGAAATAAAATCAGCCATAAAGGTTACTGAAATTTATCGAATCATCTAAGTTTATAATTATCGAAATTTATCCATGCTTATTAAGTTATCGCAACGTATCGAATTATTCAAACTGATCAATGTTTACTGAGTTGTCGAAATTTATAGACACATAAACTTAGTTGTCCAAATTTACGGATAGTTATAGAGCTATAAAAACGTGTGGGATTAACGAAATTTGTCAAGTTAAAGAAATGTATCAAGTTATCGATATTTATTGAATTATCATTATTTATAGACTTAACAAAATATGTCGAGGGGTCGTAATGCATGGAGTTATTTCAACTGACAGGGTTATCGATAATTATTGATCTACTGAAATTGGTTGGTTCAACGAAGCAAAGTTTATGGAATTTTCAAAATATATCGATTTATCGAAATTTCAAGGTTATATAAGCTTATCGATTTATCACTGCTTATCGAATTTAATCGTCTTAACAGAGTGTAACGAGTTATCAAAATGTTTAGATAGTTTTCGAAAAATGTGGAGATGTCAAAAGTAAAAATTTATAAAGGTATCAAAAGTTTTTTACATTTTTGAGTTATCAAAATTTATCGAGCCATCGAATTTCACAGTTATCGAAATTGGTCGAGTTAACGAATTTTGTTGAGTTATCGAATTTTAGTGTTCTTGAAATTCATCGAACTGTCGATGTGTATCAAATCATCGGAATTTATCGATAAACTTGAATGTATCGGGTCAATTCCAAGTCCTGCCGAAGTCCTCCAAAGACCTTCTCAGATAAAAAAAAAAAATAGTTACGTTTTAGCAGAAGATTTTCCGGTTAGTTAATTTGTACCGTATAAGTATCGCTACGTGTTAAGTTAGAAAACCTCTCCAAGGCTTCTAAAACTAGAAAAACTGTCGAATTTCGACAGTAACTGGAACTCCATTTGAATTTAACCTTCTGACACTCATATTGTGATACATATTCAAAATCATTTCGATTCATACCAATCTATACTTATATATATATTGAAAGCCGTTTTTTGTGTTCGCAAAGCTCGAGAACGGCCGAACCGATGTTTTTGATATTTCGCACATCTGCTTCAGACGTACCAAGGATTATTGTAGGCACAAAATTTGTTCCATATATAAAGGGGGCGTGGCAACTCCCATACAGACCGAATTTTTCATACCGAATATTTCTGGAAATGTTCATGGTAGAGTACTGGAACTTGTTGTGGAAATACTTATATGAAATCAATCTTATACTCATGGAGGGAAATGGGCTATTTGATAAGAGGGCGTGTCGCCGTACTTTGGCTAATATTAAAAATATGTGTTGGTAACGGTAAAGGCAATACTATTGCAAAAAAGAGCTGCCAGGTGGCGCTGGAGTCATTAGAATACGCCAAGTTAGAACAGGTGCCTCAATGTCAGATTAAATCGACCTGTTGCACAATTGAGTATATCGAACTCCTCTTCACTCCCTGGCGGCAACAATGATCCGGTTCTATGGTGAATCTGTCCCAGAAACGCTGTAGCTATATGAAGAGGAAATGTTCTTCAAATCTATTTCGTTGTGAGATTAACCGTTCTATGAAATGCTGCACAATTGGAGAATTTAAAGAACTTCTTCACGGACATTACGCTTTCGTTAGATTTTTGTAAGCGGCAAACGACCACCGAACCAAAATCTTAGCCGATGAGTGTGGAAATCGTAAACGTGAATTGTTGGTGAAAAGTTTCAATAAAAAAGATAATTTTGGGCGGGATGAAGTTCGCCGGGTCTGCTAGTATTATAATATTTCATTTAAACAAATTGAATTGATTTTTAAAACAAGCGTTTTAAAAACGAAGTAAATTATTACAAATTGTTAGTAATTTTCATTAGAGTTTGAATAACTCCTTTCACTAAATGGCTTTTAGTAACTTTAACGAGACCTTAACTTATTTTATTTTATTCATTTTAGTGCAGTTTTGACAAAATTTTCTTGCTAAAAAATCTTTTGTTGTTTGTCTTTATGTTAAAAAAAAAGCTTGTTTTTAAAAAATATTTTTTTTACATTATTTTATTTTATAATTTTTAGTCCATTTATAAAAGCGTTGTATATTAAAAAGTGTTATTTCATTTTATGTACAAAATTTTGTAAAATAGATATTAAAATAATTCAACTTGCAATGAAAGAGAACAGAAGACTTGGCAAGCAAAATGTTGTTTGCTCACGTTTTGTATAAACATACATATGTATGTACATATAGCAGCAGTTAAATTTATTTAAAGAAATGGCGTGTCGTCCATTTCCGTTGTAGCATGGCATATATTTAGGCGCAATATTTAACTTCTTCTGTCGGGGCGACATCTGGAGTCTTCTAATTCTTACAACGAGGTTCATATCTAGACTAGGTTGATATCTAGAATTTGCCACAAATAGCTTTGCTACACTATCGCCGGCGTCTTTAACAATTTTATAGTGGTTTTACGTTCTTTGGTAAATTACGCTATGTTAGCCATAAATCTTTCTATTTTTTGACCGCCTTTGAATCAAGACCCCTGGACCATATGGGGAATTCATTTATATTTTAAATTGCATTGTCATCGTGATTGTAACTATGCTGAAAATTTCAAGTCTCTAACTTGTCGGAAAGTTAGTTTAAAATCGATTGAAAATTTCCGCGATTTCCGCGGGATGACCAAGTTAAATAAAAGCTTATAAAAAGGTGGCAACCCTTGTGAAAGACTTCAATATTATTCAAAACTTTAAAACTAAAGGTTTCTTAACAATATTTATTTTGGCAACCATATAATTAATTTAAATTTGACTTTTCAAACAGGTGGCAACCCTTTTCAAAATGTATTCAAACTACAGTTTTTTAAGCCTCTTGACATCCATTTTTTTAATATAATTTTCAAATAAATAAATCCCTTAATTGAAGCTGACTTTAATTTTTTTAAAAGGTGGCAGCCCTCATCCAAGAGAAGAGTATGATTTTATATATCTCCATACCATGTTCCAGTAATCTATCAGCTCGAGCTACTCTTCCACGCAAAATTCTGAAATGTGCTGTTAGTTTTTTTAATTTTTCTCCTCTTCAAATTTTATTATTTTTTTCATCAAAAAAAAAAAAAATGAATGAATGGAATGATTAATTAAGTTGTCAGAAACTATCAGTCCTATCGTAAACTGATGTACAGACGGTTTATGGAAAATTTTGTTAGCTTTCATTTGCCATATTTCATTTTCAGTTTCTTAAATTTGGTTCATGAGATATAAGTGAATAAGACGAACCATCTTTTGTTTTAAGCTGAATAACGGTAAATTGAAAATATCTCGAAAACGTATCCATAGAATAAATAAATAAAATAAAAAAATAAAATTTTAACATATCACGCCCCACGCTTTACATTTTCAATCTCATAAATTGTTTATAATGACTTTTGCTAAAATTTCAAAATCAAAACTTATCAAAACAATATCTTTGAGACTGAGAAATTTTATTTTATACTTTTTAGTCCATTTATAAAAGCGTGGTATATTAAAACGTTTTTTTTATATTTTATTTATTTTTTTCTTTTTAGTCTTGTCTGTATAAAATTTTGCAATAGATATTAAAATAATTCAACGATATTAATAGATTGGTGCTTACACATATTAATACGGCACGATCAGCGTCCAAAAACACGGTAAAGCACCATGAATAAACCAACTGGTCCCCAAATGGGACGAAAGTAGCTAGTTTCGGACTAGTCCCAGACTAATTTCCAATTGGGCCCTGCCTGGTCTCAGACATACATACATACATACGAGCACCAATTTATTTCATTTAAAGAAATAGCGTGTCGTCCATTTCCGCTGTCTATCTCTCGTGTCTATTGTATTGTCTTTGAAATGATACCTACCGAAGTTGATGTATAGACTTTTTTATAGGATCTTTGCAAACCAAAGGTATTATAGCTATAATAGGTGTCTGGACATACAACATTGTAAGTTGATAAAACCGTTGTAAACTCTCGAATTTCCTAATTTAGCCCGTTATGGTCACATTTCCAATAAATATCACAATGTATCACTGTTATGTAGTAGCCTATTTGCGCCAGGCGAGGCGGCATGCAGGCATGCTTGCATCCCTAGCTAGCTCGTCGTCGGGCCGGGTCATTTGTGCCTGCCTCTCTGTCAAGTACATAGACAAAAAAAGTATATTCATGCCTGATAGTGCGGTAAAGAGAAGATGGTCATTGCGGAGATACAGAACATAAGAACAGTGAAAAACAAAGCAGAGTCAGGGTCCAGTCCCGTCCTGTCAGGTGGAGTCAACCTTCCCTTCTTCTGCGTGAACTTCACGTGAAGCCTTGGGTGCTGTTGTGTATCCTCACGTTCTTAACAACGCCCCCTAACCTGGCATAAGTCCGTCTGGTCATCAGTCAGTAATTTCCACGTCCTCCGTCATCGAGTGTCCACTCCTACTTCCCT
This sequence comes from Rhagoletis pomonella, assembly GCF_013731165.1. NCBI lineage: Eukaryota > Metazoa > Arthropoda > Insecta > Diptera > Tephritidae > Rhagoletis > Rhagoletis pomonella. The sequence continues at coordinate 55,191,796 of NW_023458557.1, forward strand.
TGCGTTGCCCAAGCGCAACACCCACACCAAAATCTTTTGCTCAGCACTCCATTCTCAATTATCCTCAGACATCAAAAAACTCCTGAATTCAGCTTATCATTTTCTTTCTACCTCTTTATTCCCAATCTCAACTTATATTTACTTTAAAACTAATCCCCTCCCTTTGCACACTTATGGGATCTAAATAAAATATTTTTTCTTCTTCTTCTTCAATAACTTCGCTGGTGGTTGAAATGCAACAAATTCATTTCAACCACCAAATTATTTTTTTATTTTATTTTAGAAATACATAAAAAATCACCGCTTTGGCTAGAATATGAACCCTGACGACAACGGCAGCAAAGTAGCATATATTGCCACGCATCAACCAACTATGCCACAGTACTTATTAAAACTCATGCATCTTACTGGGTACATGTACTATCGATTTTGCAAGTACGAATATCCAAAAAAATTTTAATTTTCGTTGACATATCTACATTTACGTACCAAAGAATATATGTGCGTAAATGCTTTTTTCGCTTGTATGCATAAAGAAAAATGCCATCAGATACCTATCAAAACTTATCAAAAATTTTCCAAAATTAAAAAGAAGTCGATTTTATTAACATTTCTTTATTATATTAATATGTATATGTATTTAACAATAACAACTGAATTTGGCTTAATATTAAATTATATTAAAATATCAAATAAAATTATAAAATACACCTGAAAAGATATGTACAACGAAAAGACATCTGAAATGAAATAAAATAAAAACCCCTGAAAAGAAATTTAAATAAATGTAAAAAGAGAGAAAAATCGCCTTCCCCAATTATTGCCATTTTTGGCGCAATTACATGAAGACCAATAAAAAATACCTAATTGGAAAACTGATAGAAAAGACATCCTTACAATAAAGAACTTGCATGTCAACGATCATTAGAACTTTATTTTATTTTAATTTTATTTCATTTTAATTTATAATACATTATTTCAATTTCTTTTATTTTAAATTTTATTAACATTTACTGATTTAATAAATATTGAACTTATTGATATAACTTATCTGCCCCCGCAACAATCTGACAAGGTTCAAGCAACATTGTCGAAGGAGCATTTGGTGAGAAATCCACAAAAATGTTAAATTTCAGATGTTAAGTGACCTTGAAATGTTAAAAAAGAATGGTGAAATTCCATCCTCTAAACGTTTCAGGCAAATGTTCGATGCAACCAAAATTTGCAGCTTCTCTATTTTATAAGTTCTCTGCGTACGTTCTATTTTATGTTAATTACCACATTTATACCATCTCGCTTTCTTGTTTGTCCAGATTTCTTTACAAACATTGCAGTATAGCAAAAGTATTAACTATAATAAAAGTTGATAGTTGAAGTGTGATTTTTTTTTACTAATGATTTTGGCTTTTGGCGTTTGCATGTGCAAATTTTGGATAGCGCGGAAAAAAACGTTAAAAAGTTGCAAATACATTTCACATATTTTTGTGCTCCAACATAGTAAATCTGCGTTTTTAGTTTTTCATAGATGTTTTGGTTAGGTTAAGTTAACAGGTCGAGGTGTCGAGAGTATCTTGGTGGACAAAGAGGCCCACTGGAAAAGATTTCTGTAAACACTTTTATCTACATAAATTCCAGCCCTATTCCCACAACACTAGCAAAAATTCGTCGTATGACTATTGTCACAACTACTGCGCCTAAGACACAATTTAAACATTGTTTCGCCATTGTCCCATACTCAGTAGGTCATAACAATAGCAATGACAATTGTCACCATTAGACAGCTTAAAATCAATTTGCTGCATAGTATTAGGCGCAGTAGTAAAGACAAGACATTGGCATGTGAATAGGGCTGTTTGATTCGTCCGGTATTTGATAAATTTCGATAGTGTTTAAGCTGTCCAGGTCTTCCAACAAGTGGTTCCCCAGTAATATGGCTTGCTTTCTTCGTAGTGAGAGATATTAGCCCAGGAAATTACACTGGATCTCAAATTTTAATTTTGTTTTTCTTCTCCAGACGCCACTATCCAATTTGTATGTAGAATCGCTTGCTGATTAAGAAAATCGAGTCAATTTTTTATGGACACGTTTTCAAGATATTTGCAATTTACCGTTATTCAGCATAAAAAACTAGTTCCACTAAATCACGTATATCCTTCGAAGCAATAGAATAATCATAATACGAGATACGGAAAATAAAAGCAAATAAAATTCTCCATAAGCCATACCTACATCACTTTTCGATAGGCCTGATAGTTTCTGAGAAATTAATTAATCGTTCAAAATTTTTTGTTTTTTTGATAAAAAAAATGGAAACCATTCAAATATAACAGGGAATAATTTAAAAAACAAACAGTTTCTGAGTAAATGTTTTGCACTTGTGTTAAAGTCTGTTCCTTTAGAAAAAAAAACTAAGCTACTAACGAAGAAAATCGATTGATAAATAAGAAAGTAATGATTGGTGAATTCGAAAATGCGCAAGGATTTTTTTTATGAAATATGAGCAGAAAGAGTGTTACTCATACGCCACATATACCTGAGCAGCTAGAGTTCTTGCATCGACAACAAGAGGTGTCAGAAATGATTAACTAATTTCTCAGAGACTATCAGGGCTATCGAAAAGTGATGTATATACGGTTTATGGAGAGTTTTATTACCTTTCATTTGACGTATCTCGTATTACGATTATTCAATTGTTCGTAAGATATATGTAGGTACGTGATAACAAGCTGAACAACGGTACAAGTACAAATTTGAGATAGATTTTAAGCGGTCTTTATTCATATACCCACATACTACATGTACTTCTTTTCATATCAACTCAAGTATATTACATGCGCAGATAACTTATAATTATAAGTTCTCTGCATGCGCCCCACGCTTTTCATTTTCAATCTCATAAATTGACCTTTGCTAAATTTTCTAAATTCTATGAGACTGAGAAATTTTATTTTCTACTTTTTACCGCCCAATTCTGTGTTTTCTTGATAAATTTTTTGTAAAGAAATTTTATCAAGATTTGTATCAAGTAAAAGCTTCCTTCGCATTCTGTGTCAATATTTATAAAACAAAAAGATCTACGATTTCCACATTAGTGGAACTGATTTCCACATGAGGGGAACTGATTTCACTGTCACATATGAAAAATATGAAATTAAAAGCAAAAAATCTTTTGACTGCCGCAGCCGATTGGTAGAGAAGTCAACTATAATTCCGTGTGTCGCAGGTTCAAATGCCGGCACATGCGAGTATTTAATTGTAAGAAACAAATTTATTAATATACAAAATTTATACATCTTACTAATATTATAAATGTGAAAGTTTGTATGTTTGGATGTTTGGGAAATCATCACGCGGAAACGACTGAACGAATTTGTATGAAATTTGGTACGCAGATAGCTTATGGGCCAGATTGGTTAATAGGCTTATTTTTTAAGAGTTGCCACCTGTTAAAAAATTTAATTTGTTTAATATGCGGGAACGACTGAATGGATTTGCATGAAAATTTGCACACGGATAGCTTATGACCTAGATTGGAAAATAGGCTACTTTTCTTAAGAGTTGCCACCTGTTAAAAAAGTTTCATTAAATTAATTCGCGGAAACGACTGAATGGATTTGCATGAAATTTTGCAAGCGGATAGCTTATGACCTACAGTGGAAAATAGGCGAATTTTTTGGAAGAGTTGCCACCTGTTAAAAAATTTAATTAAATTAATACGCGGAAACGACTGAACAGATTTGCATTACATTTCGCACAGAGATAGCTTATGACCTATGTTGGAAAATAGGTTACTATTTTAAGAGTTATCACGTATTAGGAAAGTTTAATTAAATTAATACGCGTAAATGACTGAACTGATTTGCATGAAAGTTTGCACACAGATAGCTTATGACCTAGACTGGAAAATAGGCTACTTTTTTAAGAATTGCCACCTGTTTGAAAATGAAATTTTGTTCAAAGATGGTTTATGATCTGGATTGAAAAATAGGCTACTTCCTTAACCGGTTTTCCTATCAGAACGAAATTTAGTACACTTACTAATTTTTAATCGTTAACTCTTAATTTGATCAAGTAGGTTTGGTGATTAATTAAGTTATGCTGGAATTTCCCTGTGCACACATAGCAAGTTAATCCGGTATGGCTAAGTCGGGCTTCCTCATCAATCTAAGCAATTTGGTGTGCATTTTCATTAAGATATATACCAACAAACGTTTTACAAACTAGGTTTGTAAAAGTTCCCAGTTTATGTATTACTAATAACAATAATTATAATTTTTTTATATTATGTGCTTTTTATAAGCGTAAAACACAAAATAATTACTATAACTGGTGTTTGGTTTCAAACTCGGACAAATTAGACAAATTAATCAGATTTTATTTTTAATTGGATTAATGATTAATGTTTTAAATTAATTAAACGTAATCGCAGCCAGCGATTAACGATTAAAAAAATGTTATCATTAATCGTACAGTTGATTACGACTAATTAATTTTAATCGTCAAACGCGATTAACATTTTACTCCTTAATTTTTAATCGTTAATCAGATTAACAGTTTGCCAACACTGTGTGAAATCATGTTCATATTGACGGAGAAAAATGGACGTTTTTGGAAAAGAGGCGTAGCACCTCCCATACTAACTGAAAGTTTCATATTGCATATCTCTTCAAATGTTTGGGGTAAAGCACTCAAGCTTGGTATGGAAATACATATGTATGTATGTATGTGAAACTAATACCATACTCATGGAGAAAAATGAGAGTTATTGGAAAAGGTGGTGTGGCAACTCCCATGCAAATTGATTTTTCTATGCTGCATATCTCTGGAGGTGTTTATTGCAGAGGACTGGAACTTGGCACCGAGATGTGTATACAAAATTAATTCCATACTCATGGAGAAAAATTTGCGTTATTCGAAAAGGGGACATGGTTCCTGCCGTACAAATTTACTGTTTTATACTGCTTATCTCTAAAGGTGTTCAAGGTAGAGTACTGGGACTTGGTACTGGGGTATGTAAGAAGATTAGGGTTATAAGAAAAAGGGGCGTGGCACTTCCAGTACAAATTTACTTTTTCTTGCCACATATCCCTGTAAGTGTTTGTGGAAGAATACTGGAACTTGGTATGGAGTTGTGTATGCAAAATGTATCAATTGCTCATGGAAAAAATGTGATGTATTAAAAAAGGGGCCATGTCGCCTCACATACATACTAAAAACTTATTAATACATATCTCTGGAAGGATAGAAAATCTCTCGAAGTATTTTAAATTTGGTATGGAGATTTATTTTATAAGTGCCGTACTGACAGAATAAATTTCATTAAATGGAAAAGGGAGGCATTTGCTACAGTAATGAAAAGTGGTATTTTATCAAGGCCAGGTTACTAAATTTGAGTTGGAAATATTAGAACCCGCCGTGGCACCTCCAAGAAGGTTACACGTTCACGCGTCGTATACCTGGAACCATTTTAAGGTAAACTTAGAGGGATTGATATCTTTCGTATGCCTAGCGCGCAGGCGAAATTTTATAATTTCATAGTTTTCAACGGCCTTAATACCTTAACTCGCTTAAAAAATAACGAGTTATAACGAAATGGGCACAGAAATAAAATCTAACATCATTAAATTATTTTTCATATTTGTATAAAAGCGCGGGTATAAGCTAGTTTCACATAAATTTTAATTTGTCAATAGCATTTTTAATCTTAATAATTTATCAAGAAAAGAGCTTTTGATTTCTGTGCTAGAATACCAATTCTTGATAAATAATAAAAAATTGACAAATTATAAAGATTTTCAATTTATCAAGTGCACAGAATCGGGCTCTTGTTAGTTTATTTATAAAGGCGTGGTATATTAAAAAGTTGTTTTTATTTTATTTATTTTCTTTTTTTTTGTGTCTTGTCTGTATAAAATTTTACAATAGATATTAAAATAATTCAAGACACGTTAAAACACCTTAAAAGGCTTTCAAACGCCTCAAAACGGCCACTGGAGCTCAAATCAGCCAACTGGTCCCAAATAGGAAGTAACGAAAGTAACCAGTTTCGGATGAGTCTAGATTTCAAAAAATTTGAGGTAAAAGTGTCACCGCATCCATACTCAACTCCAATGTAAAATATATTAAGGAACCATCCTAAAATTAGGACTATTTTAGGATTTTAAACCTTTTGATATTTTCTTCCCCAACTTTGACTATCTCTGGTGAAAAAAAAAATGTTCTGAGCTATAACTTTACATTACATAGAAAAATTGCTCATTTAATAAAGATTTCAGAAAGGTGCCACTCTTACTGTTTTGAATAGAAAAACAAGTTATAGACGCTTTTGTGGGTAAAGGACTGGACACGCTAGAATGTATTTAATAGATTTATATTTAAGTTGCTCTTGTTGCCGACCAATGACATGCTAAATATTACAAAGGTACATTATTACCTGCTCCTGACATTATATTATGTTACTTACCGAAATTCGGACTAGAGCCTATATCTATCAATATTTTTTGTGAAGGATGTGTTCACGTGAAATAAAATAAACATGAGTTGTTTGAAGAAAAATGTATTCATTTATTGATAAAATATACTCAACTTGGCGACCTTCTACTCTAATACAAGCTCGGCACCTTTTAAGAAAATACGCTTTTAGAGATCTTAAACTCAATTGGGCTATCTAAGCAGCTCCATTCATTTGTTCCCGCAAATGCTCTTCGTTTTGCATAAATTTTGTCCTTAAGACAGCTCCAGTAGAAAAAATCGAATGGATTCAGGTCTGGCGATCGAGCGGGCCACGTGATTGGCCCGTATCGTCCAATCCATCGGCGAGGATAACCTTCGTCTAAATCAGTGTTGCCAGAACTTTTCAGGGCGACCGGCTAGATTGGACAAAAAAAACGGCTAAAAACGGCTAAAATGTTTCAACCAGAATTAAATTTTTTTAAATACATAAACAACAATTAGAAAGACTAGTAAATCTATTGATTTTTTTTGGTTAATAACGATTATTTATACGTAGCTAAGCTGTACACCACTTTATTTTTGTTTAACAAAGGAAACTGTCGTTATACGTAGCTAAGCTTCACATCAGAAGTCATGTTTGCATTACTTAAATATAAAAACAGAGATAAATTACAAACTTATAGCGTTTTCTTTTCTATTAAACAATTTTGCCTTAAAAATATTGGATCATTTTCAGTAGGTTGCTTTTCGTCCCGCAAAATGGTTATATTAGCTGAAAGTATGGCACTTTTGCTTAGTCGGGGGCAATATTTTGAGAAATGAACACGCAAAGTGTGAAAGCAGAAGGTAGTTTAATTTATTGACATTCGTTGTTGTTGCCGATCACTTCACTTTTAACAAGTTTATGACATTTAATTAAAATCATGCCACCACATTCACTAGCACAAAAATTTTTGTTTCTTAAAAAAGTAGAAAAAAAATTTGAAGTTAGTGAAGTTGGATGAAAATATTAAAAGTGTAGCGCGTTTCCAAACTGCCAGAATTCCGTACACCTGAGCAAACGTTCGAATATAAAGTTTTTTGCTTTTCCGAGGTAGGGTACGTAGGTTGATAACAAATTGCTGACGCAAAAAATCTTTAAACCTCTGAAAGATGTACCATTATCCGTGGAACAGGAAAGAGGTCGAGTTAAAATGATGCCTGCAACTTGTAACAGTACCAATTTCTGGATTCTCTGAATTTTCTGATAAAGATGTGGTGCTGCTAAAAATATATATACAACAAGTAAGAAAGTCTAAGTTCGGGCGGAGCCGAACATTAAATACCCGGCGCAAATATTAAATATATGTTTTTTCACCTTTCCGAAACCTACCGCAGTAAGCCGGGGTGTATCAATTTTGAGTAAATTAACGTCCTTCAATTTCGAAATATTAAAGTTTCAAGCATTTCTGAAATTTACCGTTATATGAAAAGCGGCCGTAATTTTAATCCGATTTCAATACTTTTCAACGCTTTGCTTTTATGTGGCAAGCACAATAACCACACCGAGTTTGGTACAAATTGGTAGAACGGTTACCGAGATACATTTATGTGATCATAAGTGGGCGGTGCCCCGCCCTTTTCCAAAATTTTACCATAAACGTATTTCTTGGTAAAGAATTGTTGCAAGCATCAATTTTGACTAAATTAGCTTTAATATTTACTGATTTATCGAAGATTTTGTATTTCTCTAAATTACCGTTATATGGGATGTGGGCGTGGTTATCGTCCAATTTTAAAAATTTTCGTCGATTTTGTATGCTGTACCAAGGCCAACAACTGTGCCAAGTTTGGAAGAAATTGGTGCAGCGGTTCCTAAGATATACACATGTAACCATAAGTGGGCGTGGCTACCCCCATTTTCCAAAAATTTATAATATTCTTATTTTCCGTCTGAAAATCATTGTAAATATCAATTTTGAGTGAATTATCTTCAGCAGTTACTAAAATATCGCAGTTTTCGTATTTCTGGAAATTACCGTTATATGGGAAGTGGGCGTGGTTAAAGTCCGATTTCACCCATTTTCAATACCAACCTACCTTGGATTAGGGGAAACCTACATGCCGAATTTCGTTGAGATATCTCAATTTTTGCTCGAGTTATCGTGTACACGGGCGGACGGACAGACGGACAGACGGACGGACAGACAGACATGGCTTAATCGATTTCTTTTTTCATCCTGATCATTTATGTATACATTTGTCTATATCTATCTCGTTACGTTTTGGCTGTTACAAACAACCATTATGTGAACAAAATTAATATACCCTTGTGCACAAGTGCGCTCGGGTATAAAAATATAAGCACGAAACTATGTATGTAGGATGGCCTCTTGTACACTTAAATAAAACACGTTGCTTTAAGCTGAACAATTTGATTTATTACAACATTAATTAACGCGGTACGATATCTACTTATGGTAATTTACATAAATCGCGTCCGTGTCCGTTCGCTTTGGTGGCACTTTGATGAGTGAATAGTTGCTCTCGTCTTGTGTCGCGTCGTGTTCCCCTTTTCATATCGTTCGTCCGGTCCGTTCCCTCTCCTTCGTAATCAGTGTTGCATTTTTATGCTAAAGGTCTGTATTGCTTGGTTGCGTTAGTCCGTTCGTCCCGTAGTCCTTCCGTCAATCCCACATTCGGCCATCCTGGCTTATCGTTTGGCCTCAAACGTTGGCTCCCACTGTTTCATGAACTCTGCGACCGTCGTAGTACGCTTGGGTCCCTCGCCCTCGCCAATCTTCTCCACCTCATAGCGATCGTGGGGTAGGATTTTAACGACTTTGTAGGGTCCGAAGAATTTTGGTCTAAGTCTTAAGGCGCTTCCGAATTGGGTTCGCTTGATGGCTACTAATTCGTTCAACTTGTATTTCCTTGCTTCTGCCCGCTTGCTGTCATAATTTCTTCGATTTTCCTCCTGAACTTTCTTAATATTCTGTTGTGCCTCTCCTTGATTATCTTCTCTTGACCTGTCCAATTCTTCAATTGCTTCATTTTCAAGAAATTCATTTAATTCGGGGATTGCTTTTGTTCTCATTTCCACTCCGGTTAACAATTTAAATGGTGTTATCTTCGAGATTCTGGGAGGTGTGTTATTGAGCGTCTGCTGCACCTTTTCGATATACTTGTACCAATTTGTTGGGGTTTCAAAACATAATTTTGTCAGCATCGGCATTATAATTCTATGAATACGCTCAACTTGACCGTTCCCGCTTGGTACGCCTGTAGCGATTAATAGATGCTGGATACCTTCGCTTTC
>NW_023458557.1:55201646-55203169 GCF_013731165.1 Rhagoletis pomonella
CTTGGTACGCCTGTAGCGATTAATAGATGCTGGATACCTTCGCTTTCACAATAGCTCTTGAAGGAGTTTGATGTGAAAGCTGCACCCTTATCCGAAAGTATACGTTTTGGGTTTCCAAACACTGAAGACTGTTTCTTAAGTTTGTCGATCACTTCTTCTGCACCTGTACTGCGTGTTGGATGAAGCCACACGAATTTTGAAAAGGCGTCGACTATAACGAGAATATAGCTGTATCGTTTGCTAGTTTTTTCCATCGGGCCTACATGATCGATATGGTATGTTCTCAATGGCCGGTCCTCTTTGTATATCGGCTCCAGAAATCCTTCTTTCTTGCCGCTCTTTGCTTCGGCAATGATGCATTGCACACAACTTCTCACCACTTTTGTGGCTTTTGCTGGTAACTTTGGGATGTGAAAAGATTTTTCGATTGCTTCTTGTGTTTTTTTCGCAGAAAAATGTCCTTGATTGTGCGCAATCCGTATGATCTCCTCCTCCATCTGCGCAGGTACTACCAAAAGTTCCTTGGTGGGATCTTTATATAAAATTCCATGATTTGTGTAAAAGTTCTCGTAGCTATCTTTTCCCAGTATTTTGAGTACTGCCCGTACCCATTCGTCCTCTTTTTGTGCTTGTTGCAATCGAAATTTAAGCGAATCCTCGAACAACAAACATGACACCCTACTCAAGGCATCGACATGCCGCATTTTACTACCCGATCGGTGCTCGATTTCGTACGTAAAGTCTTGCAAAAATAGGGCCCAACGTGATACTCTTACTGGCACATCCTTCCTCCGCATCGTCATGGTGAATCTGTAATTATCTTAAATGGGATGCCCAGTAAGTAGACGCGCCATTTTTTTAGTGCCGAAACGATTGCTAGGACTTCAAGTTCATATGAATGGTAACGCTCTTCCACTGGTGTTGTTTTCCTACTCATATATTGTATTGGGTGGAGGTGTCGGTCTTCGCTATCCCTTTGTAGAAGGACAGCGCCATATCCGTGAATCGAAGCATCTGTATGCACCTCTGTTACCGCTTTCGGGTTATACAATCGCAAAACGGGCGCGCTTACTAACGCAGCCTTCAACTGTCGGAACGCTACTTCCTGTTCCTCTCCGAAAACGAACTTTTCGCCCTGACGCAACAAGTCAGAAAGTGGTTTTGCGACCACAGCATAACCCTCAATAAAACGACGGAAATAGGAAGTCAACCCTAAAAATCTTTGAACGCTTTTTCGATCAGTAGGTGTTGGAAAGCACTCTACCGCGATTGTTTTCGTATTAGATGGCCTAATCGTCCCAGCCTCAACAATATAACCTAGGAAGTCAACTCTTTCCATGAGAAACTGACATTTCTCCCATTTCATACGTATGTTATAATCCTGAGCCTTATTTAAAACCCTTTTCGGTTTACAGATGCCTTCATACCTATTCTTGGAGGGAATGATGAGGTCATCCATATACGTTACTACCGTGCCATCTTCTATTAGGTCTCTAAAGACTGCAAATATGTATCTAGAGAAT
>NW_023458557.1:55203269-55211497 GCF_013731165.1 Rhagoletis pomonella
TTTTAATGAAACGTAAAGGTATTTTCCCATATGACTACTTAGATTCAGAAGAACGTCTCAACGAAACACAATTACCTCTTCGTTCCAATTTCTTTAATAAATTAACAAATGAATCATGTAGTATCGATGATTATCAGCATGCTCAAAATGTTTGGACAACATTTAATTGTTCCAATTTATTAGATTATTTATTATTATATCTAAAAGTAGATGTGCTACTCCTCCGTGACATTTTTGAAAATTTTAGAAAATTATGTAAAGGAATTTATCTACTAGACCCATGTCAATATTATACATCTCCAGGATTATCTTGGGATGCAATGCTCAAAATAACTAGAATAGAATTAGAATTGTTGACTGATGAAAACATGCATAATTTTATTTTGTCGGGTATTAGGGGAGGTATTGTTCAATGTTGTAAACGGCGTTCAGTTGCTAACAATAAATAAGGGTATTCATCAAACCTTATAAATGCATTGTAAACCGTATAAACTTATAATTGTGTAAACCTTATAAATGAACTGTCAAAATTTGTATGGAAACTCGTTTACACATTTCTGATAAATTTATCCAGCGATTTCACTGAATAAACTTGATAAACTGAAGACAATGCAACTCTGTCGCAACTCTAGCTATGTTTTCTTAGGCAATAATCGGGATCCGCATACAAATTTTGCACGCAAATTCAACAACGATATGATCCTGATAGAGATCTGGTTCAATTATTATCCCATCTGTTTGTTTTGTTTCACTGATAATTCGCAAAGTTTGGTAGCCGTGACAAATGAATTCATACACAAACAGACATTCTGCCATTGTTTCTTATAACTTGCTTCCAATAAATAGCCTTTATGTTATATGTACATTTATTTAAATAGATATCTCGTAAATATAATTTTTTCCAATTTAGTGAGGTAGTTTCTATAATTTCTTTATCCCCGTGCTAGTAATATAAAGTTAGTGACACTGCGGTTTATAACCAAAGAAAACACGACTATTGTCGCATGTGTAAACGAAAAGAGAGTGTGGGTCGTTCATGTAACAGAGTGCATAAACTTATAAGATTATCTGCTTGATAAAGTTATCGGTTTAGATGAATACCACTAATATTTAATGGATTACGATGCGACTAAGCTTTCAAATTATATAATTTATTTAGATGTTAATAATTTATATGGTTATGCTATGTCACAATATCTCCCTCATAATAATTTTGAATGGGTTGAAAACGTAGAGGAGTTTAACGTTTTTAACCGACTTCCAAAAAGGAGGAGGTTATCAGTTCGTCGGAATATTTTATTTTTATTTTATTTTTTTTTATGTATGTTACCGCTTAACTTTGAACCACGTCAACCGATTTTCCTTTTTGCATCGGAAAGGTAGTGTCTCAGAGGTGGTCCCATACTAATCTGGTTAAGATCCGATCAGCGGATCATGAGATATATATATATGTAGGATGGCCTCTTGTACACATAAATAAAACGCGCTGCTTTAAGCTGAACAATTTGATTTATTACAACATTAATTAACGCGGTACGATATCTACTTATAGTAATTTACATAAATCGCGTCCGTGTCCGTTTGCTTTGGTGGCACTTTGATGAGTGAATAGTTGCTCTCGTCTTGTGTCGCGTCGTGTTCCCCTTTTCATATCGTTCGTCCGGACCGTTCCCTCTCCTTCGTAATCAGTGTTGCATTTTTATGCTAAAGGTCTGTATTGCTTGGTTGCGTTAGTCCGTTCGTCCCGTAGTCCTTCCGTCAATCCCACATTCGGCCATCCTGGCTTATCGTTTGGCCTCAAACGATGGCTCCCACTGTTTCATGAACTCTGCGACCGTCGTAGTACGCTTGGGTCCCTCGCCCTCACCAATCTTCTCCACGTCATAGCGATCGTGGGGTAGGATTTTAACGACTTTGTAGGGTCCGATGAATTTTGGTCTAAGTCTTAAGGCGCTTCCGAATTGGGTTCGCTTGATGGCTACTAATTCGTTCAACTTGTATTTCCTTGCTTCTGCCCGCTTGCTGTCATAATTTCTTCGATTTTCCTCCTGAACTTTCTTAATATTCTGTTGTGCTTCTCTTCGATTATCTTCTCTTGACCTGTCCAATTCTTCAATTGCTTCATTTTCAAGAAATTCATTTAATTCGGGGATTGCTTTTGTTCTCATTTCCACTCCGGTTAACAATTTAAATGGTCTTATCTTCGTGCTTCTGGGAGGTGTGTTATTGAGCGTCTGCTGCACCTTTTCGATATACTTGTACCAATTTGTTGGGGTTTCAAAACATAATTTTGTCATCATCGGCATTATAATTCTATGAATACGCTCAACTTGACCGGTCCCCCTTGGTACGCCTGTAGCAATTAATAGATGCTGGACACCTTCGCTTTCACAATAGCTCTTGAAGGAGTTTGATGTGAAAGCTGCACGCTTATCCGAAAGTATACGTTTTGGGTTTCCAAACACTGAAGACTGTTTCTTAAGTTTGTCGATCACTTCCTCTGCACCTGTACTGCGTGTTGGATGAAGCCACACGAATTTTGAAAAGGCGTCGACTATAACGAGAATATAGCTGTATCGTTTGCTAGTTTTTTCCATCGGGCCTACATGATCGATATGGTATGTAACAATGGCCGGTCCTCTTTGTATATCGGCTCCAGAAATCCTTCTTTCTTGCCGCTTTTTGCTTCGGCAATGATGCATTGCACACAACTTCTCACCACTTTTGTGGCTTTTGCTGGTAACTTTGGGATGTGAAAAGATTTTTCGATTGCTTCTTGTGTTTTTTTCGCAGAAAAATGTCCTTGATTGTGCGCAATCCGTATGATCTCCTCCTCCATCTGCGCAGGTACTACCAAAAGTTCCTTGGGGGGATCTTTATATAAAATTCCATGATTTGTGTAAAAGTTCTCGTAGCTATCTTTTTCCAGTATTTTGAGTACTGCCCGTACCCATTCTTGGTCTTTTTGTGCTTGTTGCAATCGAAATTTAAGCCAATCCTCGAGCAACAAACATGACACCCTACTCAAGGCATCGACATGCCGCATTTTACTGCCGGATCGGTGCTCGATTTCGTACGTAAAGTCTTGCAAAAAGAGGGCCCAACGTGATACTCTTACTGGCACATCCTTCTTCCGCATCGTCATGGTGAACGCGTTGCAATCTGTAATTATCTTAAATGGGATGCCCAGTAAGTAGACGCGCCATTTTTTTAGTGCCGAAACGATTGCTAGGACTTCAAGTTCATATGAATGGTAACGCTCTTCCACTGGTGTTGTTTTCCTACTCATATATTGTATTGGGTGGAGGTGTCGGTCTTCGCTATCCCTTTGTAGAAAGACAGCGCCATATCCGTGAATCGAAGCATCTGTATGCACCTCTGTTACCGCCTTCGGGTTGTACAATCGCAATACGGGCGCGCTTACTACCGCAGCCTTCAACTGTCGGAACGCTACTTCCTGTTCCTCTCCGAAAACGAACTTTTCGCCCTGACGCAACAAGTCAGAAAGTGGTTTTACGACCACAGCATAACCCTCAATAAAACGACGGAAATAGGAAGTCAACCCCAAAAATCTTTGAACGCTTTTTCGATCAGTAGGTGTTGGAAAGCACTCTACCGCGATTGTTTTCGTATTAGATGGCCTAATCGTCCCAGCCTCAACAATGTAACCTAGGAAGTCAACTCTTTCCATGAGAAACTGACATTTCTCCCATTTCATACGTATGTTATAATCCTGAGCCTTATTAAAAACCCTTTTCAGTTTACAGATGCCTTCATACCTATCCTTGGAGGGAATGATGAGGTCATCCATATACGTTACTACCGTGCCATCTTCTATTAGGTCTCTAAAGACTGCAAATATGTATCTAGAGAATACCGCAGGTGAATTACATATACCAAAGGGAACAAAGAGGAGCTCGTACTGTCCTTGGTGGGTCACGAACGAGGTAAACCTTCTTGACTTCGCCTCGAGAGGCACATGAAAAAATCCGTTCATTATGTCGAGCGTAGTAAACACGTGCACTCTGTACCTTCTCCAACACGTCATCTATTCGGGGCATAGGAAAATGGTCTTTCATAATTCTCTCGTTTAGACGCCTGTAGTCACAGCACAGTCTTTTACTTCCATCTTTCTTTCCAACGAGTACTATTGGGGAAGCGTATTCTGATAAGCTCGGTTGAATGATTCCATCCCTTAACCACTCGGCTACCTGCTGGTCTACTACGCACCTATTAGCATAAGACATACGTCTTGGGCCCTGATAAATTGAGTATCGTCAATCAAAGAGATCTTCATGCTAACGGGGGACTCTCGTTTCCTCTTTGGGTTGTAATTTCGAATTAAGTTTTGAACTTCCAAAGCCTGTACTCTATCTAGATGGGACAATTCAACATTGAAGTCACTCTTTTCTATAGGATCTAAAGCCAAACACAAACTCTTAAATTCTTCCAAAAACTCATTTTCGTCGTTGCGCTCCGAAGGCTTAGTGGCCTTGGTCGTTTCCGACTCCCCCTGCCGCCTAAACTCGACATTGTCCTGGGTCACAATTAAATCTACTTGTTTTAGAACACTATTGCCAATGATGGCTTCATACATAATATCACGTTCCCTGACAACATGGAAAACAAACTCTAGCTGTACTTCATCAACTTCTAATTTCATGTTGAAGCTTCCTAACGTGCGAAACATACTATTACCAATGCCTCTGAGCTCATGCTTCTCGTTTGACAATTCAATTTCCCCCAACATCATGAGCACGTCGTAGCGAATCAAACATAAATCACACCCAGTATCCAACAAAGCCGAAAATGAATAATTATTGCAAGTGAAATCTTTAAAAATAATACATCCCGGTGACCTAATACATTGCTTTGCCTCTAACATGTTGACCCGTACATTTTCCTGCTTCAACTTGCTGTCCCTTTTTGGACACTCGACCGCTCGATGTCCTGGCTGACCGTACTCAAAGCATGTTGGCTTTCGTTGGCAACTGCGTGCCATATGACCGCTAGCTCCACACTTAAAACATCGACGTGATCCACTTTGCTGCACATTTGGAGCTTTTGCGTCGCGATAATTTTGAGTCGAATTCGAACAGGTTTGACGACCGGAATGAACCTTCTCATAAATTATAATTTGCTCTTTTAATTCGTCGATGTTTCTGGCTTGATACAAACAGCTTTTATTTGATCTAGAGTCTGGGATGCCTTCTATAAAGTATTCAATATGGCTTCTGTCATCGAGATCTATTTGCTTACCGATTTCCATTAAACTATACAAATATTCGCGGTATCCTTCGCTTGAACGTTTGTGTCGATTCCGAAGTAACCGATGCACATCAACAGACGCGGTGACAACGCCAAATTCTTTCTCTAGCGCACACTTTAGGGAACCCCAATTCGTTACGCCCCGTTGACTCCGAACAAAAATTCTCGCTGCACCTTTTAGCAATTGCTTTCCGTAGATGTATTTCTGCAAATCGTCCCACTGTACAGCAGTGGCGTTATCTTCAAAGTCATCAAGCCACTCCTCAACAGAGGACCCCTCGATGTCGCGTAGCGTGAATGAAGGACGCGAGGCACCCAAACCAGGTGACACAAAGCTTTGACCTGAATCACTTTCGACAGCGGAGCCATCGTCATCACCCACAGTCAGACCATAGTGCTCACACAATCGGTCCTGTAGTGTTGCCTTCCGTCCGGTTGTCGACAAGTTCAACGCGGTCAGTTTCTCTTTTAATTATTTGACAGTCAAAGTAAAAATTAGTTCGCGGTCCATGTCGGTCGGTATTTGTACAGAAAATTTACATAAATTTATAGAAATACAAATAGGATTATATTTTAATTATAAAGATTTGACAAATATACATATATAATGGTTTGATATACGGTTAGACCAAAGTGTGCATTTAAGTCGATATAATAATGATCTTAAATTCAAAATCAAATTTTAAGTACATGTGTATGAGCATAGGATTATTTTGTTTTACTTGTTTCGCTTTAATTCGCGTTTGTTTTGATTCTAACTTTCCTATTAGACTCGCTCGCTGTAATTTTCTTATTGATAATTCTGTTTACATCATTTCTTTTCGATTTCAATAAGTATCAAATTTTATTTATTTTTACTTTACATTTGCTTTACTTCTTCTTTCTCCAATTGGATTTTCTCTACAATCTAGATGTCTCAATTTTGCTTACGTTTGAAGACGTATATGCATAAGCATAAGCTAGATAGCTATATTGCTTTATTTGTGTGTGCTTAAATATGTAATTTAAAAGTCATACCTCGTTGCGGAGAAATGCCGAAAATTACCACTAATTCTTCCTCTCGCTTGCTCTGCTACTTGCTCAGCTTTGCTTGGATGCGTATACTGCTTTCTTTCTCGTCTGCTTTTACGATCGATGGTAAATGGCTCGGAATCACCCCTTTTATGATGCACACTTTCGTTTCTCCACTTTGACTGCGTTGCTATTTTTCCCGCTGCTTCTTCTACCTCTCACTCAAAATTTCGCTTTGCTACTGCGCACTCACTGCGCTTGTTAGCACGATGTTATAGCTGCGCATTCGTTGCGTCGACCCAGAATACTTTGCTACGCTGCTCTTGACTACTGCGCACTCGCTGCTTCTTCTAACAGATATTTTGCTGCTCTTCTATTTCGTTGTTAAACACTCGCAACGCCAACCAACAGATATTTCGCTGCTCCTCTACTTCGTTGCTGCACACTTGGTTGGCGTTACCAACAGATGTTATGCTGTTCTATGTCGAGGTCTCACTTCGCCGACACAAATATTTGCGTTGTCTTCGCTTAGCACTTTTCAACTGTTGATGCAGTTTGATATGTCGTGCCGTATTTTCCACACTGCTTGCTATGCGACAACCACACTTTACTCGCACCAAGCGGCTTGATTTTGCTGCTACAACTCTCTGCTACTGCATTAGTTCTCCAGAGGGCTGAAATTTAAGGCTCACGCTTAACGGCATAAATTTTGCTATGCTCTGGGTTGCTACCCAAGAACGGTTAATAGGAGCTTCGGTTAGCGGAATTTCGACTTGGTACAGTTTACAGGGCTGTACCATGAACTTAACAGGCTTTTGAACGCTTTTAACAAGAATTTTATCGCAATTGTCTTGCTAACACAAAAACCGAATTTAGCAATTTTGCCAAGATTTAGCAGCTTAGTGACCGCGGATTTCGTTTTTCGCGGATATTCTTCCACGTTCACGTACTTGTCCTCAAAGGAGCCTTAAATGTCCGCTCCGCCAGTAAAAACTTCACCTTATGCGTTTTTTAAAATACACATGTATGCAAGTATGGTTCCGTGCGCAGAAGTGGAAAGCTTTTGACTGCCATTCACCTGGGAGTGGCCAGAAGCGATTCTTGTGCGTACGGTTCAAATCGCAGCTCACAACGTCCGGATATTTATATCCACGTATCCTCTGGGTAGCAACCAAACACCCGTTTGGGAGCGAGCTAAAGTGAGAAGGCGTAAAACTTCGCGTGCGCTGGGTTTGGGTCCCGCCACGTTAAAACCCCACCCAATGAAAAGAAGCAAACAGCCTCGGATGAGACCCCCTTTTTCTGATGACGACCACGGCAAACGTATAAAGGACTATGATTTAAGGGTATGCACCTGGAATATCCGGACCCTTAATGGGGAAGGTGCCTCTGCCCGGCTGGTTGATGTCCTCGGGAAGACAAAGGCTGACATCGCCGCCATCCAAGAAATGCGATGGACGGGGCAAGGTAAAGTAAGCGTGAAGCCTTGCGACGTCTACTACAGTTGCCACGTAAAGGAGCGCAAATTCGGTGTTGGATTCGTGGTAGGAGAGAGACTCCGTCGCCGAGTACTGGCGTTCACCCCGGTGGACGAACGTCTAGCCACAATCCGGATCAAAGATTCTTCAACATCTCGCTCATCTGCGCCCATGCCCCGACGGAAGAGAAGGATGAGGCGTCCAAGGATCTCTTCTATGAGCGCTTGGAACGTACATATGAGCGCTGCCCCCGACACGATGTCAAAATCGTGTTTGGCGATTTTAATGCCAAGGTGGGCAAGGAAAGGATCTTTGGCGCCACTGTCGGAAAATTCAGCCTCCACGACGAAACGTCCGATAACGGACTGAGGCTGATCGACTTCGCCGGGGCCCGAAATATGGTAATATGTAGTACTAGGTTCCAGCATAAGAACATCCACCAAGCTACATGGCTGTCTCCAGATCGAAAAA
>NW_023458557.1:55211597-55217822 GCF_013731165.1 Rhagoletis pomonella
TTCATGCTAACGGGGGACTCTCGTTTCCTCTTTGGGTTGTAATTTCGAATTAAGTTTTGAACTTCCAAAGCCTGTACTCTATCTAGATGGGACAATTCAACATCGAAGTCTCTCTTTTCTATAGGATCTAAAGCCAAACACAAACTCTTAAATTCTTCCAAAAACTCATTTTCGTCGTTGCGCTCCGAAGGCTTAGTGGCCTTGGTCGTTTCCGACTCCCCCTTCCGCCTAAACTGGACGTTGTCCTGGGTCACAATTAAATCTACTTGTTTTAGAACACTATTGCCCATGATGGCTTCATACATAATATCACGTTCCCTGACAACATGGAAAACAAACTCTAGCTGTACTTCATCAACTTCTAATTTCATGTTGAAGCTTCCTAACGTGCGTAACATACTATTACCAATGCCTCTGAGCTCATGCTTCTCGTTTGACAATTCAATTTCCCCCAACATCATGAGCACGTCGTAGCGAATCAAACATAAATCATACCCAGTATCCAACAAAGCCGAAAATGAATAATTATTGCAAGTGAAATATTTGAAAATAACACATCCCGGTGACCTAATACATTGCTTTGCCTCTAACATGTTGACCCGTGCATTTTCCTGCTTCAACTTGCTGTCCCTTTTCGAGATCTATTTGCTTACCGATTTCCATTAAACTATACAAATATTCGCGGTATCCTTCGCTTGAACGTTTGTGTCGATTCCGAAGTAACCGATGCACATCAACAGACGCGGTGACAACGCCAAATTCTAATAGCGCACGCTTTAGGGAACCCCAATTCGTTACGCCCCGTTGACTCCGAACAAAAATTCTCGCTGCACCTTTTAGCAATTGCTTTCCGTAGATGTATTTCTGCAAATCGTCCCACTGTACCGCAGTGGCGTTATCTTCAAAGTCATCAAGCCACTCCTCAACAGAGGTATGACCTGAACCACTAAAAGTTTTCAACGATCCCTCGATGTCGCGTAGCGTGAATGAAGGACGCGAGGTACCCAAACCAGGTGACACAAAGCTTTGACCTGAATCACTTTCGACAGCGGAGCCATCGTCATCACCCACAGTCAGATCATAGTGCTCACACAATCGGTCCTGTAGTGTTCCCTTCCGTCCGGTTGTCGACAAGTTCAACGCGGTCAGTTTTTCTTTTAATTCGTTGACAGTCAAAGTAAAAATTAGTTCGCGGTCGATGTCGGTCGGTATGTGTACAGAAAATTTACATAAATTTATAGAAATACAAATAGGAGTATATTTTAATTATAAAGATTTGACAAATTTACATATATAATGGTTTGATATACGGTTAGACCAAAGTGTGCATTTAAGTCGATATAATAATGTTCTTAAATTCAAAATCAAATTTTAAGTACATGTGTATGAGCATAGGATTATTTTGTTTTACTTGTTTCGCTTTAATTCGCTTTTGTTTTGATTCTAACTTTCCTATTAGACTCGCTCGCTGTTATTTTCTTATTGATAATTCTGTTTACATCATTTCTTTTCGATTTCAGTAAGTATCAAATTTTCTCTATTTTTACTTTACATTTGCTTTACTTCTTCTTTCTCCAATTGGATTTTCTCTACAATCTAGATGTCTCAATTTTGCTTACGTTTGAAGACGTATATGCATAAACATAAGCTAGATAGCTATATTGCTTTATTTGTGTGTGCTTAAATATGTAATTAAAAGTCATACCTCGTTGCGGAGAAATGCCGAAAATTACCACTGTTTAAGCGACTTATGCATTTCCCGCATAAACAAAGAACAGCGAACACACACATGTACTTGTATTGCACTCCCGCCCAAACCCAAGTGCAGCGAATAAACACACGCACTTGTGTTTATAAATAATTCGCTCGTTCTTCGTTGGGTATGCATTTTTTTATGCACTTCTCAACTGCCGCAGAACAAAACCTACTAAAGTAGTTAATTGCTGGCACCCCAAATCATGCTCAACAATCTCGCTTGATGCATCACCACTCCTCCGGAGTGGTTTTAAACAGCAAAAGCCAAAGCGCTACAAGCTGTTGGGGCTCTGTATGACTTTCAGCATACAGAGGTGGTACAAGAGCTACCATTGGCCACAGCGCCTACCCAAACTTGAACTTGAACTTGAATCAATAACCAGTGCTCAACACTCCCGCTTGACGCACGCCCCCAAAAAATCTTACAGAGTTTAAGCGACAAAGCCACAGCGCTACAAGCCGTAGGGGACTCTGCATGACTTACAACCATGCAGAGGTGGTAACTGATGGTTATCATTGGCTCCGACGCCTACCCAAAACATTTTGCTTTAATAAATTTTTATGCAAATACATTCATCCTGGTCCTGCCCTCACACTGAGTTATTCAACCACTAATTCTTCCTCTCGCTTGCTCTGCTACTTGCTCAGCTTTGCTTGGATGCGTATACTGCTTTCAATCTCGTCTGCTTTCACGATCGATGGTAAATGGCTCGGAATCACCCCTTTTATGATGCACACTTTTCGTTTCTCCACTTTGACTGCGTTGCTATTTTTCCCGCTGCTTCTTCTACCTCTCACTCAAAATTTCGCTTTGCTACTGCGCACTCACTGCGCTTGTTTACACGATGTTGTAGCTGCGCATTCGTTGCGTCGATCCAGAATACTTTGCTACGCTGCTCTTGACTACTGCGCACTCGCTGCTTCTTCTAACAGATATTTTGCTGCTCTTCTATTTCGTTGTTAAACACTCGCAACGCCAACCAACAGATATTTCGCTGCTCCTCTACTTCGTTGCTGCACACTCGCAACGCCAACCAACAGATGTTTTGCTTTTCTATGTCGCCGTCTCACTTCGCCGACACAAATATTTTCGTTGTCTTCGCTTAGCACTTTTCAACTGTTGATGCAGGTTGATATGTCGTGCCGTATTTTGCACACTGCTTGCAATGCGATAACCACACTTTACTCACACCAAGCGGCTTGATTTTGCTGATACAACTCTCTGCTACTGCATTAGTTCTCCAGAGGGCTGAAATTTAAGACTCACGCTTAACGGCTTAAATTTTGCTATGCTCTGGGTTGCTGCCCAAGAACGGTTAATAGGAGCTTCGGTTAGCGGAATTTCGACTTGGTACAGTTTACAGGGCTGTACCATGAACTTAACAGGCTTTTAAACGCTTTTAACAAGAATTTTATCGCAATTGTCTTGCTAACACAAAAACCGAATTTAGAAATTTTGCCAAGATTTAGCAGCTTAGTGACTGCGGATTTCGTTTTTCGGGGATATTCTTCCACGTTCACGCGCTTGTCCTCAAAGGAGCCTTAAATGTCCGCTCCGCCAGTAAAAACTTCACCTTATGCGTTTTTTTAAAATAGAGTAACTTCGGTATATATGGCCCACCCTTAACTTTTTTGGTAATAAAACTGCGAATTCAACTTTAATTCATCAATTTGTTACCTTAAAAGGCGTTAAAAATATTATCAAATCAGTCTCCAATAAACAATGTTCAGAAAAATAACACAAATAAAAGATACAATGGAAAAATCAAATGAACTGCAATTTAGCACTTTGCAAAAATGTGCTGTTAATATGGACCATGGCGCGTTAAATATGGACTAGGGTGGTCCATATTTTACTCGCTTTATGAGCAGCAAAAATCGCAAATACAATATTTTTTTTCGTTCCCGGAACATAGCTCATGTGCCCACATTGTACATATAACACATTGCACCCATGCTTCTCCTCCTTTATCGTCAGAAAATAAACCTGAACAATAGATGCATTTGGCATCTTCCTGATTAGATCTGTCTGGACTAAGATCTGGCGAGTCATTTAAGACGAAGTTGTCGTCACTTTCTGATGAAGTATTTTCTTCTACACGTTGACTTTTCTTCTGAAAAATAAGCTTGAAGTAAATTAGTATTTTTGTATTTATTTCGTAGTTTCTATCTAAGTTCATACCTTCGTTTTTAAAATGTTTTCTTTTCTTGTGCCTTTTTCAAGTTTTGGCTTTCTTTTCTTGACATGTCTCTCACCCTTTGTTTTCTTCAGAGATTCTTCTAAAGCCTGCTTGTATGATGATGATGAAATTAGTTCTGCTTTTCCTGTTTTTCGTCCGCGGTTTGAAGTTTTCTTGATACGTACCGGAATCGGGGAAATCTCTTGAGGCATTATATAAGAGCTTGATCTTATACCAGAGGACGTAGACGGTTCGAAAGAAATGGGTTCTACTACATCGGAATTGTGTTCTGATTGCGACAATTCAGAAGTTTGTACGGTTGGTAATGAAGACGTAACTGTACTCTCCATGCAATCTATCGGTGCTTCAACTTCTTCTGCCGCCAAAAAGTCGAGGTCGTTAAAAATATTTCTATTAAAGGGGCATATTCCGGTTGAAGAAAAACCTTTCACAGCAATTTCTCCAGTTTGCGTTTTCATGTAAGATCGACCAAATAATTCAATAATGTCAATATGTGTTAAAGCTTTTGCATTATTTATGACCCAGCACCTTATTTCCTCGGTCAAATATTTTTTTAACGGCCCCATAAAAGTTTTGTCAAGAGGTTGAATTTTATGGCTTGAATGTGGAGGAATCAAAAGAATGTGAACGTGGTTATTTCTAGCTAGCTCAATTATTTCAATAATTCTTGTGTGACTTGTATGCCCGTCTAAAATGAGCAACACAGGAGATGATTCAGAAGGTTTAACGGTAGCAAGGAAGTGCTTGAACCATTTAGTAAACAAATTGGTTTGAACCCATCCAGAGGGATGATTAGCATGTATCGATCCCGGAGGTGCTCCTTTCATAAGAAGAGGATTGTCCCTCTTTCTAGGGAAAATAAACATTGGTGGCACGAACGATCCAGCTGCACTCATACACAAAATGGCAGTAATTAAGGATCCCCTTTCAGCTGAAGCAAGAGCACGTATCTGTTTGCGGCCTTTCAGAGCCAAAACCTTCGGCATTTTGGCTGGCACAACGGATATTCCAGTTTCGTCTACATTGTAGATGTTATTAGGGGAAAAATTGTATGTTGTCATTTCCTTTTCAAGCAGATCAAAGAAAACTGCCACGTTTTCCTTCGAAAACCCTCTTGCTCGGGCTACAGATGTGCTGGTTGGTTGACGGAACGACAGAGATAGGTGGCGCCGAAGAAATAAACGTAACCAATCTCTTCCTGCTGTTTCTTTTATCACCAATTTTATTATCGCCAATTGAAATGCCAAGGATCGTATATCATTCCGTGTTAATCCAAACAGTTTCGCTTCCATAAGCAGTATATACTCGACAAGAGATTCTTCGAGTTCAGGTGGGAAAATGGGTTTTCTCCCAAGTTTAGCTGCCACTACTTCCTCTACAGGTCTTCCCTCATCTGCCACTAAACGCCGCAGCGTGGTTTTAGGTACGTTGTACTCCTTAGATGCCTTCAAAAATCCCATTTTTTTAGTCTTTACAGCAGAAATTGCTTCCATCATGTTTTCCTTGCGCCACGTCTGACGTTTTTTCGGAGCTGGACTTGATTTTGGAGCCATTATTGTCCTTCAAAAGAAAATTATTTATTATTACCGACGTTGAATGAAACACGTGTCAAATATGGCCCACTGGTCCATATTATCAACATCTTAATGGGCCATATTACCCGCACTATACATTTTTTCACTGCTTTTTCATTTATGCACACTTCACGAGTTATTTATTGAAATTGGATTCCACTTCAAGAAATAACGGTCTAAGCACTATATATTTAACACTCCAAAACATATTTTTCAATTAAAATTAAACATAAAAAACTTTACGAAAACGTACCAAAAAATACTAAGTTGCCACCAAAAAATAATTTTCGTGCAATAGTGCGCACATCTGTTTCACCACACTCGTCAAATAACACTGAATCGTGCTCTGCTAAAATATGTGTGGAGCGAAGTCACTGTGTGATGTTTTGACTTTGTGGCTGGGAAGATATTCAGGTGGGCCATATAATACACATGGGCCATATATGCCGCACTTACTCTATCTTCCAAATTTTCTATCGATTCAATCATTTCCGCGTCTTTCATTTCACCTTCAGCAGCTTTCTCAGCGGCACGACGCTTTGCCCGCGGTCCAACATCGTCATCTTCGTCACTTTGGTCAAAGCCTAAATCTCTATCATCTCGATGTATACCAAGTGCACGGTCACGCTTTCGCATTTCCGCCTCAGCAGCCTGTCGTTCGCCCTGTGACATCTCCGAGAAGTTATCCTCATCAT
>NW_023458557.1:55217922-55221775 GCF_013731165.1 Rhagoletis pomonella
CACTTTACTCGCACCAAGCGGCTTGATTTTGCTGCTACAACTCTCTGTTACTGCATTAGTTCTCCAGAGGGCTGAAATTTAAGGCTCACGCTTAACGGCTTAAATTTTGCTATGCTCTGGGTTGCTGCCCAAGAACGGTTAATAGGAGCTTCGGTTAACGGGATTTCGACTTGGTACAGTTTACAGGGCTGTACCATGAACTTAACAGGCTTTTGAACGCTTTTAACAAGAATTTTATCGCAATTGTCTTGCTAACACAAAAACCGAATTTAGTAATTTTGCCAATATTTAGCAGCTTAGTGATTGCGGATTTCGTTTTTCGCGGATATTCTTCAACGTTCCTTGTCCTCAAAGGAGCCTTAAATGTCCGCTCCGCCAGTAAAAACTTCACCTTATGCGTTTTTTAAAATACAAATGTATGCAAGTTCTGCTTTTTTCGCAAAAGTTCGCACTGGGTACCACGCACTAACACTTGTCGGTTTTCGCTTTTATTCAAAAATTCCGCTTGTACGCCACTTGTCGCACTAGTAGGCGATTTTTAAAAGTTAATCCCGCTTATGGCACCACTTGTAGCTGAACAATTTGATTTATTACAACATTAATTAACGCGGTACGATATCTACTTATGGTAATTTACATAAATCGCGTCCGTGTCCGCTCGCTTTGGTGGCACTTTGATGAGTGAGTAGTTGCTCTCATCTTGTGTCGCGTCGTGTTCCCCTTTTCATATCGTTCGTCCGGTCCCTCTCCTTCGTAATCAGTGTTGCATTTTTATGCTAAAGGTCTGTATTGGTTGGTTGCGTTAGTCCGTTCGTCCCGTAGTCCTTCCGTCAATCCCACATAAATGGGTTTGTAAAAGGGGGCGTTGCACATCCCATAGGCGTGGAAAATTTTATCAGCTATAATTTCAAAACCATGTCAAATGAAATTGAAATTTGGTACGCAAACGTATCTATGGTAGGTGCTTAATATATAAATATCCCGTGTCATTGTGTTCGTTTACGCTAATCTCCGAAACCGCTTAACCGATTTCAATGAAATTTGTGGGTGTGTATTGTTTGTTCCAACTTAAAAGATAGGATAGTTGTGAACCCGCGAAAAAATATTTTTTTTTTCATCGAAATTTTTTCTATCCTTCTCGCATCGTGCTTATCTAATATACGTATAAAAATCAAACTCTTGCTAAACGGCTCGACCGATCTTTATGAAATTTGTGTTATTTTGTAATTTTGTGTTATATATGGTAGGTATGAGAATCGGATGTAAAGTATATTTCATACGAACTGAATTTTTCATATTGGACATCTCTGGAAGTGTTCATGGTAGACTACTCGAATATGGCATGGAGATATATGAAAACATTTGCATATTCATGGATAAAAATTGCGGTTATTGGAAACGTTACGTGGCACCTCCCATACAAACCGAATTTTTCATACTGCATATCCCGGAAAATGTTCATGGAATAGGTTCCGAACTTGATATGGAGATATATGAAAGCAATCGCATACTCTTGGAGATAAATTGTGGCTATCGCAAAAGGAGGCGCGGCACTTCCCATACACATCGAATTTTTCATACTGCATATCTCTGAATGTGTTCATAGAAGAGTACTGGAACTTGGTATGTACGAGTACTGGAACTTAGTATGTATATAAAACGCGACTGGTCATGAAGAAAAGTTGGGGCTATTGGAAAAAGGGACGTGGCACCTCCCATGGCAAATTACTCGAAAATGGTATAGAGTATATGAAATCAATCCCATGCTCTTAAAGAAAATTGGGGTTATTTGAAAAGGGGGCGTGGCGCCTTTCAAACGTACTGAAACTATTACGTATCTTTGTATGCATGTGCAGTTTTGCTAAGTTATTTAAGACGGCAAATATGCGTTCTGACAACCACCAAACCGTAATATTAGAAGACAAATGCGTCACTAAATATCATGAGCGTGAACTCTTGGTGAAAATGTTAGACCAAAGTGTCTCAATACACGGTTAAAAATTTCGGTTTTAATTTTAAACTTTTTGGACTACATATATGACCAAACTACATAAATTCAGTTTCAAATACAAACCTTATAAATTTAAAAAAAGAGGGCACATATGTATGTTGGGTTTAGAATTTAAACAGTTCGGTTTAAATTTTAAACCCAAACATTTTCATAATTAAGAATAAAAAATAAAAATAATGATGGGGATTGAACCCGGACAGCCTTAGTAGCAACCAATTGTATCAAGCAGCTTTGCACACTCAGCTACAGCCACGCACGTTAATGTGCTTTCATACGTTGAGTTTGAATCAACACCACATTTCGCTGCGTGCAAACATTTTCTATTTCAGTTTAGATTTTAAACCAAATTTTCTATATATGAAACCTAGAAACTAGAATTAAAACATTTTGGTTTGATTTTTAAACCACGAACTTTTTGGACTAAAATATGAACCACAATATATTAAAAATTGCTTAAAACTATTGACTGGTTTAAAAAGTAGACTATAAAAGATAAAAAAAGGCAACAGTCCCAGCGCGGTTTAAAAATTAAACCCAAATTTTTGACCGTGTACAAAAAATTTATTTTGGGCGGGACGAAGTTCGCCGGGTCTGCTAGTCTATGTATATATATAAATGTGAATGTCTGTTTGTTTATTACCTTATAACTTCTGAACCGCGGCACGGAATCGCACGAAGCTTTGCACACTTATTTGCTTTTACCCCGGGAAGATTATAGGCATAAAGAAAAATTGCCAGTACTGGAAAAGAGGGCGTGGCGCCTCCTACACTAACTCAAATTTTCATGTTGTATATCTCTTCAAATATTTGTGCTAGAGCATTGGAACTTGCTGTCGAGATAAATAAAACTAATTCCGTACTCATGGGGAAATATGGGCGACATTGGAGAAGGGGGCGTGGCACCTCCCATAGACGTGAATTATTTAATAAGCTCTAATTTCGAAACCGTAAGCCACATGAACTTGAAATTTGGTATGCAAACATGTCTATGGTAGATGCTTATCTGAAGGTATATATAAATGAGTTTGTAAAAGGGGGCGTGGCAGATAACATAGGCGTGGAATTTTTAGTCAGTCATATCTTTGGGACCACAAGTCACATGACCCCTTTAATTCCTTCTGACGTGAGGTGAAACCCGCGGGTAAAAACTAGTATATAATATATACATAAAAAAAACTTGAAAGTAGGGGGGAGGGGGGCGAAATTATTAATTATAAAAAAAATTAAAAAAATAAAACATTTTGTTTTTCCTATTTATAATTTATGCCCAAAAGTAGTTAGTTACAACCCTACAAGAATTGTGTGATGGAAACTAATACATTTTCATTTATCTTACTATTTAGAACATTTGCAAATTTTGCGTTGGTTAAAAAGAGACCATTAAATAAGGCCATAAGTTGGAGGAAGACAAAAGATGACATGTACACAAATGTTTACATCAGATTTTTCACATTGCTCTTTAAAATTTGATAGAAACTTGTAGGTAGCCAGTGACAGAAATCTCTATCAGTCTTACCACTCAAATGATTTGTCAAATGATAATCACTGTTCTTGCAGGGAAGTTAGTTACTTCAAATGCAGGGGTAACCACCCTTGACTACATCTAATGCAGAGGTAACCACCCTTAACTAGTTCGCGGCCATCGCCATAAAAATATAGTTAGCTTTGGTAAAGAAAATATACAGATAATGAGTGACTTATAGCTCCTTCCTAATCAACTTAAAGTTAGCTTATAGTTAGATACATTTCCTGCAGGGTTCCTTTCAGTAAACCAAAACTATTGCGTACAAGTTGGAAGTTGGAAGAATGCAGCAGCACTAATACTTTTATAATTTAACAAGT
>NW_023458557.1:55221875-55223366 GCF_013731165.1 Rhagoletis pomonella
GAGGAGCAGCGAAATATCTGTTGGTTGGCGTTGCGAGTGTTTAACAATGAAATAGAAGAGCAGCAAAATATCTGTTAGAAGAAGCAGCGAGTGCGCAGTAGTCAAGAGCAGCGTAGCAAAGTATTCTGGGTCGACGCAACGAATGCGCAGCTACAACATCGTGTTAATGAGCACAGTGAGTGCGCAGTAGCAAAGCGAAATTTTGAGTGAGAGGTAGAAGAAGCAGCGGGAAAAATAGCATCGCAGTCAAAGTGGAGAAACGAAAGTGTGCATCATAAAAGGGGTGATTCCGAGCCATTTACCATCGATCGTAAAAGCAGACGAGAAAGAAAGCAGTATACGCATCCAAGCAAAGCTGAGCAAGTAGCAGAGCAAGCGAGAGGAAGAATTAGTGGTAATTTTCGGCAATTCTCCGCAACGAGGTATGACTTTTAAATTACATATTTAAGCACACACAAATAAAGCAATATAGCTATCTAGCTTATGCTTATGCATATACGTCTTCAAACGTAAGCAAAATTGAGACATCTAGATTGTAGAGAAAATCCAATTGGAGAAAGAAGAAGTAAAGCAAATGTAAAGTAAAAATAAAGAAAATTTTATACTTATTGAAATCGAAAAGAAATGATGTAAAGAGAATTATTAATAAGAAAATAACAGCGTGCGAGTCTAGTAGAAAAGTTAGAATCAAAACAAAAGCGAATTAAAGCGAAACAATAAAACAAAATAATCCTATGCTCATACACATGTTGTTAAAATTTGATTTTGAATTTAAGAACATTATTATATCGACTTAAATGCACACTTTGGTCTAACCGTATATCAAACCATTATATATGTATATTTGTCAAATCTTTATAATTAAAATATAATCCTATTTGTATTTCTATAAATTTATGTAAATTTTCTGTACACATACCGACCGACATGGACCGCGAACTAATTTTTACTTTGACTGTCAACGAATTAAAAGAAAAACTGACCGCATTGAACTTGTCGACAACTGGACGGAAGGCAACACTACAGGACCGATTGTGTGAGCACTATGGTCTGACTGTGGGTGATGACGATGGCTCCGCTGTCGAAAGTGATTCAGGTCAAAGCTTTGTGTCACCTGGTTTGGGTGCCTCGCGTCCTTCATTCACGCTACGCGATATCGAGGGGTCGTTGAAAACTTTTAGTGGTTCAGGTCATACCTCTGTTGAGGAGTGGCTTGATGACTTTGAAGATAACGACACATACATCTACGGAAAGCAATTGCTAAAGGGTGCAGCGAGAATTTTTGTACGGAGTCAACGGGGCGTAACGAATTGGGGTTCCCTAAAGCGTGCGCTAAAGAAAGAATTTGGCGTTGTCACCGCGTCTATTGATGTGCATCGGTTACTTCGGAATCGACACAAACGTTCAAGCGAAGGATACCGCGAATATTTGTATAGTTTAATGAAAATCGGTAAGCAAATAGATCTCGATGACAGAAGCCTTATTGAATAT
>NW_023458557.1:55223466-55226181 GCF_013731165.1 Rhagoletis pomonella
ACTTGTTAAATTATAAAAGTATTAGTGCTGCTGCATTCTTCCAACTTGTACGCAATAGTTTTGGTTTACTGAAAGGAACCCTGCAGGAAATGTATCTAACTATAAGCTAACTTTAAGTTGATTAGGAAGGAGCTATAAGTCACTTATTATCTGTATATTTTCTTTACCAAAGCTAACTATATTTTTATGGCGATGGCCGCGAACTAGTTAAGGGTGGTTACCTCTGCATTAGATGTAGTCAAGGGTGGTTACCCCTGCATTTGATGTAACTAACTTCCCTGCAAGAACAGTGATTATCATTTGACAAATCATTTGAGTGGCAAGACTGATAGAGATTTCTGTCACTGGCTACCTACAAGTTTCTATCAAATTCTAAAGAGCAGTGTGAAAAATCTGATGTAAACATTTGTGTACATGTGATCTTTTGTCTTCCTCCAACTTATGGCCTTATTTAATGGTCTCTTTTTAACCAACGCAAAATTTGAAAATGTTCTAGTAAGATAAATGATAAATAGTTTCCATCACACAATTCTTGTAGGGTTGTAACTAACAAATTTTGGGCATAAAATATAAATAGGAAAAACAAAATGTTTTTTTTTTTTTAATTTTTTTTATAATTAATAATTTCGCCCCCCCCCCCCCCCCCCCCTACCCCCCCCTTTTTTTTATGTATATATTATATACTAGTTTTTACCCGCGGGTTTCACCCCACGTCAGAAGGAATTAAAGGGGTCATGTGACTTGTGGTCCCAAAGATATGACTGACTAAAAATTCCACGCCTATGTTATCTGCCACGCCCCCTTTTACAAACTCATTTATATATACCTTCAGATAAGAATCTACCATAGACATGTTTGCATACCAAATTTCAAGTTCATGTGGCTTACGGTTCCGAAATTAGAGCTTATTAAATAATTCACGCCTATGGGAGGTGCCACGCCCCCTTCTCCAATGTCGCCAATATTTCCCCATGAGTACGGAATTAGTTTTATTTATCTCGACAGCAAGTTCCAATGCTCTGGCACAAATATTTGAAGAGATATACAACATGAAAATTTGAGTTAGTGTAGGAGGTGCCACGCCCTCTTTTCCGGTACTGGCAATTTTTCTCTATGCCTATAACCTTCCCGGGGTAAAAGCAAATAAGTGTGCAAAGTTTCGTGCGATTCCGTGCCGCGGTTCAGAAGTCATAAGGTAATAAACAAACAGACATTCACATTTATATATATACATAGACTAGCAGACCCGGCGAACTTCGTCCCGCCCAAAATAAATTTTTTATACACGGTCAAAAATTTGGGTTTAATTTTTAAACCGCGCTGGGACTACTGCCTTTTTTAATCTTTTATAGTCTACTTTTTAAAGCAGTCAATAGTTTTAAGCAATTTTTAATATATTGTGGTTCATATTTTAGTCCAAAAAGTTCGTGGTTTAAAAATCAAACCAAAATGTTTTAATTCTAGTTTCTAGGTTTCATATATAGAAAATTTGGTTTAAAATCTAAACTGAAATAGAAAATGTTTGCACACAGCGAAATGTGGTGTTGATTCAAACTCAACGTATGAAAGCACATTTACGTGCGTGGCTGTAGCTGAGTGTGCAAAGCTGCTTGATACAATTGGTTGCTACTAAGGCTGTCCGGGTTCAATCCCCATCAGACGGAGCATGAAAATTTATTTTTATTTTTTATTCTTAATTATGAAAATGTTTGGGTTTAAAATTTAAACCGAACTGTTTAAATTCTAATCCCAACATACATATGTGCCCTCTTTTTTTAAATTTATAAGGTTTGTATTTGAAACTGAATTTATGTAGTTTGGTCATATATGTAGTCCAAAAAGTTTAAAATTAAAACCGAAATTTTTAACCGTGTATTGAGACACTTTGGTCCAACATTTTCACCAAGAGTTCACGTTCATGATTTTTAGTGACGCATTTGTCTTCTAATATTACGGTTTGGTGGTTGTCAGAGCGCATATTTGCCGTCTTAAATAACTTAGCAAAACTGTACATGCATACAAAGATACGTAATAGTTTCAGTACGCTTGAAAGGCGCCATGCCCCCTTTTCAAATAACCCCAATTTTCTTTAAGAGCATGGGATTGATTTCATATATCTCTATACCATTTTCGAGTAATTTACCATGGGAGGTGCCACGTCCCTTTTTCCAATAGCCCCAACTTTTCTTCATGACCAGTCGCGTTTTATATACATACCAAGTTCCAATACTCGTACATACCAAGTTCCAGTACTCTTCTATGAACACATTCAGAGATATGCAGTATGAAAAATTCGATGTGTATGGGAAGTGCCACGCCTCCTTTTGCGATAACCACAATTTATCTCCAAGAGTATGCGATTGCTTTCATATATCTCCATATCAAGTTCGGAACCTCTTCCATGAACATTTTCCGGGATATGCAGTATGAAAAATTCGGTTTGTATGGGAGGTGCCACGTAACGTTTCCAATAACCGCAATTTTTATCCATGAATATGCAAATGTTTTCATATATCTCCATGCCATATTCGAGTAGTCTACCATGAACACTTCCAGAGATGTGCAATATGAAAAATTCAGTTTGTATGGGAGGTGCCACGCCCCCTGCACCTAGCGGTATGAAATATACTTTACATCCGATTCTCATATCTACCATATATAACACAAAAAATTTCATAAAGATCGGTCGAGCCGTTTAGCAAGAGTTTGATTTTT
>NW_023458557.1:55226281-55228868 GCF_013731165.1 Rhagoletis pomonella
AAACTACAATCAACTACAAATGATTCCAGACCAGAATTCATTACAATTAAAGCTGCAGCTGCAAAAGCCTTCATATAAAGTAAAAAAAATGCAATGTGCACTTATTTTTCAACTAACAAAAAAAAATGTAAAACTACAATCAACTACAAACGATTCTAGACGAGAATTCATTAAAATTAAAGCTGTAACTGTAAAAAACTTCATATACAATTTTTAAAAAAGGCATTATGCACTTAATTTTCAACAAAAAAAAATATTAAAACTGCAATACACTATAACCGATTCTAGACCAGAATTCATTAAAATTAAGGCTGTAGCTGTAAAAAACTTCATATAAAAGAAACTTTAAACTACAATCAACTTAAAACGAATCTAGACCAGAATACATTAAAATTAAAGCTGTAGCTGTAAAACACTTCAAATAAATTAAAATAATGGCATTACGCACTTATTTTTCAAGTAAAAAGAAATTTTAAAACTACAATCAACTACAAACGATTCTGGACCAAAATTCATTACAGTTAAAGCTGCAGCTGTAAAAAACTTCATATAGGTTTTTTAAAAAACGCATTATGCACTTATTTTTCAAATAAAAAAAAGATTACACTACAATCAACTACAAACGATTCTCGACCAGAATTCATTAAAATAAACGTTGATTTTTTGTTTATAAAACACTTGAAAGTAAGCGTAATGTAATCGAAAAGGAACATTGGTTATAAGCGTTGAAATATAAACTTGTAATAAATGTTCAAAAGAAAGCTTTTTATAAACGTAAAAACAAGTTGTTTATAAGCGTATAAATATAAACTTACTAAAAATTTTCAAAAGAAAGGTTTTTATAAACATTTTTATAACCCTTTATTTAAAGATATTTCATTAAAAACTCATACATAGATTGCTTAACATCTAGAAACTAAAAGAAATGCGAATTTTCGGGGGACTCATCTACAGTCGCGAAAATATAAATAGGGAATAGACATTTTAGCATACAAATTCACGATAACACACAAAAATTAAGCATAAAAAAATAATGTAAAAAAAATATTTTTTAAAAACAAGCTTTTATTTAACCGTACAATCAAAGGAATAAAGTGAAGTAGTATAACAAAAGATTTTTTAGCAAGAAAATTTTGTCAAAACTGCACTAAAATGAATAAAATAAAATAAGTTAAGGTCTCGTTAAAGTTACTAAAAGCCATTTAGTGAAAGGAGTTATTCAAACTCTAATGAAAATTACTAACAATTTGTACTAATTTACTTCGTTTTTAAAAAAGCTTGTCGCGCAAATAGCAAACCGGCATTTAAATATCTGCATACATACATACATATGCATACCTAACCAATTATGCATGTACGCTGATATTTGCCACAGATAGCTTTGCTAGACTACCGCTCGGCGCGCCGGCAGCTTTAACAATTTTATAGTGGTTTTACGTTCTTTGGCAAATTACGCTCTGTTAGCCATAAAGCTTACTATTTTTTTACCGCTTTTGAATCAAGACCCCTGGACCATATGGGGAATTCATTTATATTTTAAATTGCATTGTCATCATTATTGGAACTATGCTGAAAATTTCAAGTCTCTAACTTGTCGGGAAGTCAGTCTAAAATCGATTGGAAATTTCCGCGATTTGCGCGGGATGACCAAGTTAAATAAAAGCTTATAAAAAGTTAATTATTACATCTTTTTGCGTGCTTTTAATTGCATGCGGTTATTGGCAAATTGGAAACACGACATCGATGCAGCTATATATTCCGCTTCATCGCCGCTATTCTCATTGATGATGATTCTGAAAAAAATTTAATACATTTTTAATTGAAGTTTAAACTAAGAAAGGATAAGGAGAAATCATCATTTGAAGCCTCGAATGCTCCACCGATTAGCGCAGCGGGCCCTGGATTGGATTTTTTTACCGCATCGGTTTTATTTAATTTTTTCTTTTAATAATATATTTAAAAAAATGTAAACACGTCACTTACGATTGAAAAAATGTTATATTTACTACTTCATGTCGTTGGCATTTGCATTTCATTTATAAGATTAAGTTATTTATAAACATTCGCTCTCAATATTTATTAAAGGCTTATTTGATAAAACTTTTAATAAGCTTAATATTCAAAATGCTTATTTAACGCTTATTATAGCAAACTTACTTAAAGTTAAGTTTTAAAAACATTTACTGAAATGCTTGTTGGGATTCATTCAAAGATAGCTAAAGGTCGGTAGGTTTGTAGGCCTCACACCCCTTTTCAAATAGCACAAATTTTCTAAATGAGTATGGGCTTGATTTAAACTATATACATATCTCCATACGAAGTTCCAGTACTGTACCATGAATACTTTCAGAGATATGCAGTATAAAAATTCGATTTATATGGGAGGAGCCACGCCCCCCCCTTTCCAACAGCTGCCCTCTTTCTTCATGAGTATGCGATTGATTTCGTATATCTCCACACCAAGTTCCAGAACTCTACCATGAACACTTCCAAAGATAGGCAGTATGAAAAATTCGGTTTGTATGGAAGATGCCACGCCCCCTTTTCCAATAGTTCCAATTTTTCTCCAAGAGTATGCGATTTATTT
>NW_023458557.1:55228968-55230204 GCF_013731165.1 Rhagoletis pomonella
GGTGGGCCATATTATACACATGGGCCATATATGCCGCACTTACTCTACTCATGTATGCAAGTTCTGCTTTTTTTTTCGCAAAAGTTCGCACTGGGTACCACGCACTAACACTTGTCGGTTTTCGCTTTTATTCAAAAATTCCGCTTGTACGCCACTTGTAGCACTAGTAGGCGATTTTTAAAAGTTAATCCCGCTTATGGCACCACTTGTAGGGTGGCCTCTTGTACACTTAAATAAAACACGTTGCTTTAAGCTGAACAATTTCATTTATTACAACATTAATTAACGCGGTACGATATCTATTTATGGTAATTTACATAAATCACGTCCGTGTCCGTTCGCTTTGGTGGCACTTTGATGAGTGAATAGTTGCTCTCGTCTTGTGTCGCGTCGTGTTCCTCTTTTCATATCGTTCGTCCGGTCCGTTCCCTCTCCTTCGTAATCAGTGTTGCATTTTAATGCCTAAGGTCTGTATTGCTTGGTTGCGTTAGTCCGTTCGTCCCGTAGTCCTTCCGTCAATCCCACATGTATTTGTCACAAGAACTATCCACATAAGATGAAAACTACTGCAGTTTTATTTTATACAATTTAAAAAGTACGTTTGCACCATGTATTGTCTTCCCAGAGAGTTTTGCTCCACATCGAAGTTCGTGCTCTTTTATTTTCTAAGTGTAGCGAATAAAACTTCACACTTAAATTTAAGACATTCATAACAAAAAATTTATGAAGAAAATTCCCACTACGTTCTCCCAAATATAAACTGGGACGCAAAATTGAAGCAAGTTTTGCCTATTTTTCTTTAGTTTATTTAATATTTATTATTTTTTATGAATATGTGGCTCATTACTTTACAAACAACATATACTACAAACAGATTTCACACTTGGTGTAAAAATTATGAAAATTCTGCAAAATTTCAGCAAAACTTCTAATATTTTAATCTGCTAAAATGACGCGTAACAGTTTATGTGTATTTGAGCCACTCGCTTAAAACAAAAAACATTGAAATCGGCTCACTATCTGATTGTTTTTCAATTTTATATAACACAATCCCAAATGAAAATTTTCTCAGAGATAAGACTAGCCATTTCTAATAGATTTTGGAGCACTAAATTTGTAAAAATAAAAACTTGTATATTTGAATTTCAACAAAATAAGGCAAAGAGCAAAATCGGCTTATTTTTTTTGCAAAACGGCTAACAAATCGGCTGCCGGCTAAATCGAATTTTTTCCGGC
>NW_023458557.1:55230214-55230917 GCF_013731165.1 Rhagoletis pomonella
AAAAAAAAAAAAATATAAAAGATATATTGAAACGTTCCCAAAATGGTCGTTCCCGAAATTACTATTAACGTTAAAGTAATATTTTTGAGAATATGTTCCAGGTGCCGCAACTACATGTCTTGATATACAATACAATTTTTACGTAAATACTTTTACCAACATCGCTCTGGAAATGACTCTGAATCAATGTATGCTATTACACATTTGCAATTAAAATTTACCTACCTCTTTTATTTGATAGTTTATAAGGAATGACCTCTAGCAGGTCCACCTGCATCAATTAATGCAACTATATGTTCAAAAGTAACGTTAAGAATGTAGTTACTCAAAATTAATCTATTTCAGGGTGTTTTTTTTTTGGCCAAAAGAAAATCCCTTAATGGATTATGGGTGCGTTACCGAAATGATTTATAGGCCATTTCGGAAGAAATAAAATTTAAATAAAAATGCGATTAACTGATCTGATGAAATCTGTCGTTGACTGTCAATTATATTAATCGCAAAATGAGATAAAATTGTAGATTTACTCCAATGTTGGACAAAAAACTCTTTCCAACTGAAATTTTCACCCTCCTTGGTTTTGACTCGGGAACATATTCTATCTATGTAAAGCTATTTTTCGATTTTTTAAAGAGGCAGCCAAATATATACGCACGTATCTTCAACCACGCTCCACCGATTATGATTGTATCAGGCTGACATT
>NW_023458557.1:55231017-55254604 GCF_013731165.1 Rhagoletis pomonella
CTTGATTCAAAGGCGGTCAAAAAATAGTAAGATTTATGGCTAACAGAGCGTAATTTGTCAAAGAACGTAAAACCACTATAAAATTGTTAAAGCTGCCGGCGCGCCGCGGCGGTAGTCTAGCAAAGCTATCTGTGGCAAATTCTAAACAACAATCTAGTCTCGATATGAACCTCGTTGTAGGAATTAGAAGACTACAGATGTCGCCCCGCCAGAAGAAGTTAAATAGTGCGCCTAAATATATGCCATGATACAGCGGAAATGGCCGACACACCATTTTTTTTAAACAAAATTAACTGGTGCTATATGTACATATGTATGTTTATACAAAACATAAGCAAACAACATTTTGCTTGCCAAGTCTTCTGTTCTCTTTCATTGCAAGTTGAATTATTTTAATATCTATTGCAAAATTTTTTACATAAAATAAAATAACACTTTTTAATATACAACGACTTTATAAATGGACTAAAAATTATAAAATAAAATAATGTAAAAAAATATTTTTTAAAAACAAGCTTTTATTTAACCGTACAATCAAAGGAATAAAATGAAGTAATGTAACAAAAGATTTTTTAGCAAGAAAATTTTGTCAAAAGTGCACTTAAATGAATAAAATAAAATAAGGTAAGGTCTCGTTAAAGTTACTAAAAGCCATTTAGTGAAAGGAGTTATTCAAACTCTAATGAAAATTACTAACAATTTGTACTAATTTACTTCGTTTTTAAAAAAGCTTGTCAGCGAATTCAGCGTACATGCATAATTGGTTAGGTATGCATATGTATGTATGTATGCAGATATTTAAATGCCGGTTTGCTATTCGCGCGACAAGCTTTTTTAAAAACGAAGTAAATTAGTACAAATTGTTAGTAATTTCCATTAGAGTTTAAATAACTCCTTTCACTAAATGGCTTTTAGTAACTTTAACGAGACCTTAACTTATTTTATTTTATTCATTTTAGTGCAGTTTTGACAAAATTTTCTTGCTAAAAAATCTTTTGTTACACTACTTCATTTTATTCCTTTGAGTGTACGGTTAAATAAAAGCTTGTTTTTAAAAAATATTTCTTTTTACATTATTTTTTATAAT
The DNA here is from genome assembly GCF_013731165.1 of Rhagoletis pomonella. Lineage (NCBI taxonomy): Eukaryota > Metazoa > Arthropoda > Insecta > Diptera > Tephritidae > Rhagoletis > Rhagoletis pomonella. The sequence continues at coordinate 55,232,105 of NW_023458557.1, forward strand.
AGTGGAATTCGCTCTTGTGTGTATTCGTTGCATCTTGTGTAGTTGTATCTGAATGAGAGTGTGATTTGTTGTGGTTAGCCGTACAATAAATACACATTCAACAACAATCATGCGCTCGTCAAGTTACACGTACGCAAGGTACAACGAATGCACATGCTGCTCCTGTAAAATTCCAGTGGGAAAATTGAGAATGCAAAAAGTAATGGATAGCCCCTCCCCCTTCAAGACATCTGCCGATCAAATGACTGGACATCTGACTGAGAGATCTGCAGCCTTTTGGCATCATATTTTACGTCAAAATTGAAGGGATTTCTGAAAAACCTGACCAGTGCTTTTGTGTACATGTGATTTTGCATCCCTTTTCATCATATGGCCTCGATTGATGTTAACTTAAGGTCTCTGTTTTACTGCCTAAAAATTGTAGGGATACTTGCAGCGTTTTTAATGTGTATTGGTTTTTATTTGAGTGTATTGAGAGTCGTTCCCCTGCAGTACGGGGGAGTGACTACAGGACTGATGAATCGGTAGCTACCTGATAAACACCGTCAATTACCGACCGACTACTTCCAGTGTATTTCATCGATTACTTTTACAAGGCAATGTCCTAGGCGGTAGTCACCATCGGCTCTCTCTGCACTACCGTGAGTTACTAAAGTAGTCACTTGCGTAATTTATGGGCGGCCTCTGTCGTAGTTTTTCGCTATTCCGCTTCCGACTGGTTCGACTCTGCACTACCATGTGCACTACCACGGGTTAATAGAGTAGCTACTTACCTAGGAGTCGGTGCAGTAGCGGTTCAAAAGTAGCGATTGACTCCAGCAGTACTGGAGGGTCAGTCTAACATGTCCTTTTCTTGTAGGGCCTATAACCTACGCACGATAAGATGCAAGAATTTCTCTACAGCGTCGTCTTACGAAAGTAATGTGTTCCGCGTCACTTTACTATAAATAGAATCTATAAATAGATTAAAAAATAGTAAATAAACCAGTAGTTCTTAGCAAAAAAAACCGAATTAAAATATATATATCTCTATATATTTCATGATCCAATGATCGGATCTAAACTAGATTAGTATGGGACCACCTCTGAGACACTACCTTTACGATGCAAAAGAATTATCGAAACCGGTTGACGTGGTCCACAGTTTTGCGGTGACATACATAACAAAAAAAAATATTTCGGCGAACTGGTAACCTCCTCCTTTTTTGGAAGTCGGTTAAAAAGTAAAATAATGTCCGTGCCACAGGCTTTGAACATGGCAGTCGAACACGTATCCATTCGGCTAAAGCAGCTGTTGAGATAACGTGAAAACAATCATACTTCAGTCAGTTTTAAAATTTTTTTGGTTGTGAATTCAAAACTACACATCATCCGTACGCTTACATTACGATGCATCTTTTCGTTAAACCGTAGTTGTTAATCTTTTCTTGGTAGAAAAATGTAATGCATTCCTATTTTCCCACTGGGATAAACAATTTTTTGGTTAGGCCCTTTGTGAACTAAGGTAACGATATGTATGTACTTATGTGAAGATCCCTATCAAACTGCAAAATAAAAGAAAACAAAAAGTGAAGTAAAATGAAATTAAATCAAATGAAGTCAATCTAACTAAAAACTGAAATGTAATGAAATAAAATTAAATTAACTAAACTATAATCCTTAAACCTCTAAGCCCAGAATACCTACAACTCAAACTATAAAAAAAAATCATTACTATATTTTATTTTATTTCATTGTATTTTATGTTAGGTTAATTAGTTTTATTAAATTTTAATATAATTTTTTTATTTTGTTGCATAATGTTTATTTTCTTGATTTATGCAATACATACCGCGCTATTTCATTTATTTTTATATATTTTTTTAGAACATAACATATATGCAGTTTTACTGTGATCCTCGCATGCATGCATTCGTAATGGAAATATAGGAGCCTAAAAGTATACTACAAAACTATTTCTTTTCAAATTGTACTCAAACTCATAAACTTCGAAGCACAATATAATAACGACCGTTTTTTTATTTTTTTTTTGTTAATTAATTTCTCAGAAGCTATCAGGCCTATCGTAAAATGATGTATGTATATACCACCTATGGAGAATTTCATTGGCTTTCATCTGCCGTATTTCGTATTACGATTGTTCAATTGTTTCGCAAGATATACATACATACATACGTATACACTCTTTTTTAAGCTGAATAACAGTAAATTGAAAATATCTCGAAAACGTACCCAAAAAAAAAAATTCGATTTTCGGAATCACCGAGCAATTCTACATAGGTATTGGATAGTGGCATTTATTGAACATTTTTTCTGTAAAGCAGTGTAGTTGGTTAAACGGAAAAATATTTTCAAGGCATAAGTGTCTGCTGTCAAATGAGTTATTTGGTTTTATACAAAAAGGAATTATTCGTGATGAAACTACACGGTGAATATAGCAAAAAATCGTGTTTTCCCCAACTTTATGCTTCTTATCTCGAAAACCTGAGCTAATGGAGCAAATCTGATGTCGGATTCAGATTCTGCGCACCAACAACCTTAGAAAAGAAAAAGAAAGGGTCTGAACCTTTTTCGAATTTTGTAGGCCTGTGTACTTAAAAGATGGCCCTTATTATGAGTTGCATTCGATTTTCGATATTCGCTGGTTATCGAAGATCACATTATGAGCAATGCAACCATGTCGAAATTTTCGTTGAGTATCAAATTTTCTTTCGAACAGAATTTCGCTTTCGATGCTGTAACAAAGTGACACTAATTTAAAACAAGTTTTATTACTTTCATGCAGGTTTAAGGTCGTGAATACTAAACACAAGCTCGAAAGAATTCCCAGTACTCAGTTGGCACGATCTTTGATAACAAAATCGTAGAGCTGTTGATAGTTTCAAAATATTTTAATTAGATTTGGCTCGAGAGCATTACTGCAGCAGGTTTTGTGTAGCGGACAAAGAGGTCTGCAAACACCTTTTTAGACAGTCGTAATCTTTTAATAAATCTGTAGACGAATTTCCTAAATATATTTTATGTCAAAATATATTCGAAAGACGACACTTAACGTTTTCTACTCCTTACTAAATAAGCGCTCATCCTCTGACGAATCGTTGAACCAGAACTCCGTTGTACTCATTTTTACGAAGTTTTTGTAAACTCGCTTTCTTTTTTACTTCACCTTAATTTTCACAAATCTACATAAATATGTATAAGCACACTATTTAGTTTGCTCGATTTGTAAACAAAGCTTCTCAGCGGGGAAAATATTGTACTATTGTGAACAACTTAAACGAGCGAAATTCACAATAGCACTATTTTTCATCGAATTAGCGTCAATACCAAATGAAAATTCGTTCGATCAGCTCCTTCGACCACAGTCTAAGATCGAATGCAACTTATAATAGAGGCCGATATATCAATCGACAGAAATATTGAATAATAGAATCGAATTCATGCCTTTTCCCCACACATTAATAGTTTAAGTGCCCTTGGCAGAGGTTTGAAGTATTTTTTTGTCTAAAAAATAAAATAAAAACGTAAACAAGTAATTTTTAACAAAAAAAAACCGACTTCAATTCTCATACAAAAAAAAGTATACATATATATATCTCATGATCCACTGATCGGATCTTAACCAGATTAGTACGGGACCACCTCTGAGACACTACCTGTCCGACGGAAAAAAATTATCGAAATCGGTTGACGTGGTCCAAAGTTATGCGGTAACATACATAACAAAAAAAAAAATATTCCGACGAACTGATAACCTCCTCCTTTTTTGGAAGTCGGTTAAAAAGGGAAGGAAGCGGGAAGTGCACACTTTTGCGCATTTCTAATATAGCGTGAATATTTTTGTAGATTTCAAACCCTCACCTATAATAGAATAATAAGCAAATTAGTGAGCTTACCAAATTTGCATCAAAATTCTTAAATCTAAATCAACTGGTATTGAAATTTCTAAAATTCAGTAGAAAGTAAAAGGAAGGTGGCACATAAAGAAAGCTCAGAATCACACTTTTTAGATAAAACTGATAATTTGTATACATAAATAAAATTTTTGTTTGCAATTTTTTTCTGAAATACATATATACATATGTATGTACTTCAATTAAATAAGAGCTAGACTCAAAACTTCAGCACGTTCTGAATTCCAACTAACCTTTCAAATTCACATCCTCATTGCACCACAAATGCTAACATTCCTTTAAATATTTAATTCTCTGTTCGTTCTTGGGTTTTTTAAGTTCGCTGACTTGCAGTTTCATACAAATACGCGTTGTTTTTTCATACCCACATGCTCAGCTTAAATATACTTACATACATATGTAAATTTAGTTATATACATAATGTATGTAGTCGTACTAATGCATGTTCAATACACTCAAAACCAAAAAATATACAAATTCCTTGCATAATATTCGTATTGTTTATTATGGGATTTTTCTTTATTTAATTTACTATAGTAGTATTCACATGTCATAATGCAAGTGTATGTGTAAAAGTGAATGGTGTATGTGTGTGGGTTAATGAGCTCACTAAATGAGTTTCAATGCATATGTTGCTTTCTGTTTAATATTAATAGAAAATTATGAGTTTCTTTTCTATTAGTAATTAATTTACTTTTTTTTGCATTAGTATTAATTAATGGAAGACATTCTTTTATACAAGTTTAAGACACAGAAAAAGTTTTTTGTGTGTATGTTTTTAACGTCTCGACGCAGCATTACGACTTTGTCATAGTTTTTCATATTTTAAAAATTTTTCAACCATTTTTGCATCCGCCATTGTTTATATTTTTGACTTTTTCACATATTTGTCTTTCAATTTCTTCTACTGGATCTTATGTTAGCGTTGGTTTTAACAAAAGTTACTTAAAAGAGAGTTAAGAGTAAAATGACAACACATTTTTGTTGCAATATGCGGACAAAAAACACAATTTGATTATGAAGTTGACGATATGTTTAATTTATGTAGATTGTTATTTTTTATTTTCATTTATGTGTTCTTTTTTAGTTTTACTTTTTTAGCGAAAATTTGCAATCATTGCGTAATTTTATAATTGATATTGATTCATATTAAAGGTTTTTATTTTGACATTCGTGCCAATTGCTCTAGCAGTCAGAAAAGTTTTTTTCTTTCATGCAAATGTAAGCAATCCCTTATTGTTTATCGCCTGCTGCTTGCTTTATTTTTGTGATTTTTTTTAAATACAGCTAATTTATTTATTTTAACATTTCTCATTTTACAAGTTGCATTTTATACCCCGCTGATTTTTATTTTTTGACATTGTTTTGTATAAAGTTCTTATATAAAATAAATCGTTTGAGTAAAAATACCAACAAAAGTGTTTCCTTTCTTCTGCATTTTTTTAATTTCTTTAGTACAATTCGTTTATCATTGCTATGCCGTTTTATTTGCTGTCTATTTTTTTCAACTTTGTATAAGTCAATTTCCTGCAGGGTATGAAAACTTTTCGTTTGCAACTTTTGTTTATTTTGCATCGTTATGAAAAAAAATCGTCAATATTGTATAATTGCAATCGATACTTGCATACATTCATACACATAATATTTTTTTAAACTGATATGACTTTTAGTAATTGCATTAAGTCTTTTCATTTAACATCGCTTGAAAATTTTCATATGTATATTTCTTTTGACTTAAATTTATGCTTTTATCCATGTTGTGGCGTTTGGTTTGAAAAAAGTTAAATTAACACGTGTGAAAAAATATATGAATATTTGTGCGTCTCTGTTGATAGTGCAAGTAAATTATTTTTTTTTACAACAAAAATACGTCTTTGCCAAAATTTTTTAACGCTTCTTAATCGAACCATTTTATGAACTTTTGCCAAAACAGCTTAAGTCGATCAAACAGTTTCTTCTTATGAAACTCTAAGATATTATACTCAGCCCTATTAAAATTTAAATTTACGTAAATACAGACATGAATGACGAACCGAATGACCTAGCGTGTTCGACGGGTTTTAAAACGCGAGTTTATCTAGTCCACAGCGCTCTCCAAACAACTATAGATTGGATTAAAATGATCAAAAACAGCTTGCAAAGGATTTCAGTCAGATTCAGCAGCTGAGTAATACTATTTTATTTATTTGAAGAAAAATCTCAGCATTTATTTTACGGGGGATTGAAATATTTCCTTACCTGACAATGAACCGTGCTATCTTGATTTTTTTTTTATATATTTAGGATTCCACTAGAGCTCAGGTAAGGTTATATGGTCTGCTCTTTTCAAGTGTTCATATTGTGCTATCTAACAGGGTTAGAGGCGAAGATTTCTATGAAACTAGCACTTAGCTTCTACTTGGGCGTAATAGTTTTTCCGCCACCATTCTAACCAAACCCATCTTTACATACCCATAATTCATTTTAACCTTTTGACGAATCCAGACAGTTTTCCGCACTTTCTTCGTAGTGCGAGACATTCGCACAGGAAATACTTACAGATTGTACATCTCCCTCATCTTTAAAACTTCTACAAAAATCGTTCTAAGTAAGTGGCTCCGTACCTAACATCTATGGGGCCAACAAGTACATTGTCTCCCTTATAAGTTGTAAGTTCCGCTTACGGAACGATGGCCTTTTGATGACTATGGTCACTTGAGTCGAGCGGGCATTTGCATCATTTGACTCAGAACTTTTTTCCCGCTACGAGCCATCTTTGTGCTGCACCGTGGGCCCGGATTGTGTTTACCCCTAAATGTTTTATCCTCCAATTGCTTTCTAATTTGTATAAGGAATAAAGAAATATAAAATAAATAAAATAAAAAAAGAACTTTTTAATATACAACGCTTTTATAAATGGACTAAAAAGTAGAAAATGATATTTCTCAGTCCCAAAGAATTTGTTTTGATAACTTTTGATTTTGAAATTTTAGCAAAAGTCATTATAAACAATTAATGACATTGAAAACGAAAAACGTGGCGTATTGATAGCTGCGGTCCAAGAAAAGAAGTCGCACAGCAACTCAACTCTGTTGGATTGCGCCGCCAACAATGTGCTCCGTAAAGATCGCGAGCGAGATAATGGTGGCGGGCTAGCGTTCATCCTACACCACACAGTGCAGTATCGGCTTATCGAAGAAGACATCGACCCGAGGGACACCACCCTAGAATGTCAGGGTATAGCTTCCCGGTCAGGCGATGTCGAGCTCGAAATATTCAACGTCTATATACCCCCTGTCACCTGCTGCCCGGCAGGATATCACCCTGACATAGGTGCACTACTCAGAGGTGAAAACCGAGGTAGTAGGTGACTTCAACGCGCACCACAATCTCTGGCACTCAAGCCTGGCCAATGATCGTAGGGGAAATCTTCTGGCTGAGCAGATACACGATTTAACATTCTGCACCACAAACGACGGCGCCCCCATCAGGATTATGGGTAGCTGCAGCAGCTCGCCAGACCTCACAATTGCCAGCGCTGATCTGATCAATAGCATATCATGGCGACCTATGCTAACACTAGCATCAGACCATCCACCCTAATCATCTCGATCAATAAGCCCATCGACTTTGCTCCCGCGGACCACCGAACCTACACCAACTTTAACAAAGCTGATTGGGACGGCTTCGCGGAAGTTACCGAGAGCAGCTTCGCCGCCCTTCCCACACCCACAAACATACATACTGCAGAGTAGTCACTGCCGCAGCGGCTCGCTTCATCCCGTACGGATGTATCGCGGAAGTCCGCCCAAATTTCCCGGCCGAAGAAGCTGTACTAGCAAATCAGCGTGACCACCTACGCCAGGTCTACCCCGGGGACCCTCGTCTGAGGGACCTTAACTTGGAGATTCGGCAACTGGTAAATCAGCATAAGCGGAAAAAGTGGGAGGAGCACTTGAAGGCCTGTAACTTCACATCTGGTGTAAGTAAGCTCTGTTGAACCGTGAGGTCCTTGTCTAACCCAACGAAGCGTGATGGCAGAGTAGAAATCTCTTTCGAACGTCACGCTTCGTCAGACCCGAAGAAATGCGCAACTTACTTTAGTAGGCAGTTCACACTGCATCCTTCGTTAGACAGGGCCAAACGTCGAGTGACCAGGAGTCTGCACAAGCTGCCAAAAAATAGTGCACCACTTGTTTTCACCAGCTGTGAAGTGAAGGGGGCTATTGGGAATGCGAAAGCCTCCAAAGCCATTGGACCCGACGGAATCTGTATGTTGATGCTAACATTTAGGGCCTAAGGAGGGATTTCTGGATCCCGGGATTGAATGCCCTAATACATACATATAGCAGCAATTAATTTCATTTAAAGAAATGGCGCGTCGTCCATTTCTGCTGTAGCGTATGTAGTGCATATTTTTAACTTCTTCTGGCGAGGCGACATCTATCTCTAGAGTCTTTCTAATTCTATGTCTTTGATATGATACCTACAACGAGGTTGATATCTAGACTAGGTTGATGTATAGAATTTGCCATAAATAGCTTTGCTACATTAATAGTAGATGCATTCTTTTGCAACAAATGAACACTCGCTTAAAAGACGAAATACACGCAAAGAAACAACACTAACTCGGCTATTTATCCGAGCTCAGCCAGGTCGGTCAAAAAAAACGCGACCTGAAGGCTAGTGTTGGTAAGTGAAAAAACTGCTCTATTGTGAATTGTTAATGGGAAAGTGGAGAGGGAAATTTTTGCTTCCTTTTATACGTGACTTATATTTTAAAAGAGTATATATATTACGCAAATACCTCGCATAATTACTCATTTAAATTGGTTTTTTGCATCTAAATCCCGTTAAACTAATCATTTTCTTGCCAGCTACCAACAGGGTTGCTTAAGTAGCTAAAAAGAAAGTTTACCCAAGTTGAGCGTTCTTTGGTCGCTCGCTTACAAAAAAATGCAGCTAGTATAAATGGTGGTCTGGACTAGGGATGTTGCGAATGTGGAATTTTAGACATCCGCGGATGCGAATGCGGATGCGGATGTTTAAAAGCTAACATCCGCGGATGCGAATGCGGATGCGGATGTCAAATATTTGTAAGAAATAATTTTGGTGAGTACATTAGGTGATTTAGGTAAATAAAAAATGGAAAAGTTACTAATTTTTAATAATGTTTTTTTTTTTAGTACTTCAATAAAAAAATTGGAACATTGTATTTAAGAAAGACTAATTTTGCTGCCTTTTCGGATTACAGCCTGATTTCTAACGGGTCGTAAATCAAACCCGCGCCACTAAATAACTATTCGCTCGAGGCCACAAACTTGAAACTTGACAAAATTGTAAATTCTTTTCGATTGACGCTGCACCAGTTGAGAGGACTTTCAGTTATGTTTCTTTTTTTATTACGGTGCAACAGTTCCTTTTTGGAAATTTCATCGGGGCTGCAAATATCGGATTTATCCTCCTGACTTTCATCATCACAATCTAGCATCATGGCAATGGCATGGAGCATCAATTCTTCTGTTTCAGAATTTGGAGAACCTGTTACGTGATCAGCGTTTTTCGATTTCAGTTTTTGTACTTCATTTTTAATCCTGTCTTCTGTAACTGGTTTGAAAAATGTGCGCCTATAGCAAGGTTGTGAATAGGTGGATATGGCAAATAATTTGTTAGTTTCTAGGAATGAAAATTTCGAAGAAAATTCTGTTTTTAAAGTCGTGGCTGCCAGCAGAAATAGTTTAAAATCTTGTTATTTTGTTAAAAAGATACCCCGTTTTTTATAATAATTTGAATTATGGAATCACGGACGATAAAGGTCTCAGATTTACTTAGTTCTCGGGTGACTCCTTGGAAAGGTTCGCCTGTAATGAATACCTTGTAATTAGTTTTTTTTTTATTAGTTAGTTGAGCTTCCTAATTGCAGGCAGTCACAATTAATTACTCACCGCTGTCGGTACCATACGCTATCAAATCTGTTTTGTTGTTCCATTCTATGCGCTCAATGTGTTTTGATATATTTTTTTAGGCGAATGAACGCAAATTTCCCACATATATATCGCTAATACTATTTTAAGAGGGCTTATTTCACATTGTTGCTGAAATGCAAAAAATAACAACTAACTAAATTTTTGTATTGCCTAAAACGATGTGGGAACTTATGATTCGATGTGAGTTAAGCCCTTTCCATACTATACTAACCATATATTACATGCCAACTCCCACGCCTCAATAGATATAAAATTCACCTTGAATTATTTCTTATTTAATTTGTGAACTTGGCTGTCGACTTATTTACATACCATTTTATCTTTATGTCGATGCGTGCTAATGTTGACAATTTACACAAAATTAAAATAAATGTTTTTGTTTTCGAGCTGAAAGACTAATAGAAGGAAACACGGAACTTAAGAATAATAAGTTTTATGAGGAAAAAAATAATTACACTAAGAAAAACTAGAAAACAACTAGAGATGCATCCAGTTTTTTCAGCAGACCTTTGACAAATAATATTCGATTCTCTTTATAGCCAGCCGTTGAACATTTCCGCTGGAAATACCTACATTTATCTTTCGCTTTGGCTTTAAATTACGAAAGAAGGCGGACGTAGGGGACAGTCTAACCGAAGCATCTCTACAGGCAAAAAATATTCGCTAAAATTTTTGTTTGCCAGATACGTTTTAACAGTGCACTTGTACAATATTCGCATTCGCAAAAGCTCCGCATTGATTATTGCGAATGCGAAAGCGAATGCGAATGTCATAATTTATGCGGAAGTTCCGCGGTTGCGAATGCGAATGCGAATATTCGCAACAACCCTGGTCTGGACATACAACATTCAAAGCGGTCTGGACAAACAACATTGCAAGTTGATAAAAGCGTTGTAAAATAATATATCTCAGTCCCATAGAATTTGTTTTGATAACTTATGATTTTGAAATTTTAGCAAAAGTCATTATAAACAATTTATGAGATTAAAAACTAGAAACGTGAAGCGCATGCAATACAAAGCATTGGATTTAATTGCCAATATTTAAACTACATACATAACATAGACCCAAAATTTCTACAGCGAAAGTACAAATTTGAGATCGATTTTAAGCGGTCGTTATTAATATACCCGCAAACATACATATATTACTCTTCAATTTGAAATCAGGCCTATTACATGCGCCCCCGCTTTACATTTTCAATCTCATAAGTTGCTTATAATGACTTTTGCTAAAATTTCAAAATCAAAAGTTATCAAAACAAGTTCTATGGGACTGAGAAATATTATTTTCTAATTATTGTTGTTGTTGTAGGCTAGTCGATCGATTACGTTTGTGTGCAAGAAAAATTACACAAACGCAATCGATCGACTAGCGTACAACAACAACAATAATTAATATTAAATTCGATCAACAGCTTACTTAAAAATATTATTTTCTAATTTTAGTCCATTTATAAAAGCGTGGTACATCAAAAAGTTTTTTTTTATTGATTTTATACTTTTTAGTCTTGTCTGTACAAAATTTTGCAATAGATACTAAAATAATGCAACTTGCAGTGAAAAGTGAACAGAAGACTATGCAAGCAAAATGTTGTTTGCTCACATTTAGTATATGCCTACATACATACATATATATAGCAGCAATTAATTTCATTTAAAGAAATGGCGTGTCGTTCATTTCCGCTGTAGCGTATGAAGTGCATATTTTTAACTTCTTCTGGAGAGGCGACATCTATCTCTAGAGTTTTTCTAATTGTATGTCTTTGATATGATACCTACGACGAGGTTGATATCTAGACTAGGTTTGCCATAAATACCTTTGCTTTATTTATAGCAAATAGTGGTCTGGACATACAACATTGAGATTGATAAAAGCGTTGTAAGATGGTCCAGATTGACGAGCTTCCGAGCCCACTACACTAAGTTATCCGATTTTAGCAAAATTCGGTTTGTATTATAACTTTAACCAGAAAAACTTAAAACTGTGAGATGGTTCCAAATCGGCCACGGACATGCCCACCAGTCATAGAACTTCTCAATGTGGTTGGCGTAGAAGTTCGCCAAACTATACCATTTTTACATTTCTCCATTCTTCGGAAAAAGTACTAAATATATGGTAAGGTTAGGTAGAATGGGCTGGCTAGTATAAGCCTATTATAGACAGATATTTGCGTCCGTAATGTTACCAGTAAAAACGATCATTCAATATGAATAGGTTGTCATTTCTAAGCGAATTCTATGATTTTGTAGAACCCGTCTTTTGATTATTGCTAGAGATTAATGAATAACGCCTCCTCGAAGCAGTTCAGACGGAAATTGGCCAGCGCTCTATGTGCTCCAGCATTTTCCTTTTTCCATTTCGCACTTTCTACTTTTTGACACTCTGAAATTAATGGCTGCTTGGCTAACTAAGTATAAAGAAATGAATTGGTTTTCTTTAAACATTGCTGATACGAAGAAGCTCTGCCACTTTCTTTACTGTTGTGATTCCCGCCTGGAAGATGCTTCAGTAATTTGGTAGTGTAAACGACTGTGTTACTCCTAAATCCTTACAATAGACACATCCTTTCACTCCTTCTGTTGTTCTGTGCATATCGTCGGTGACCACAAAACGTTCTATGTAAGTTATTACCTCTGGTGCTTAATTGATCTTTTATCTGTATCTGATCGCTTCTGAAGTGCAATGGGGTATAGTCGTTGCGCTGGGTATGCAGTTACAGTTGCATGGCTATACTCAATCCCGACTCTTGCTTGCGTCCTCGTTCGCGCACTCAGGGCAACGTGAGCAACCCACGTGCGAGATGCGGTAACCAATCCGAATGGAGCCTTGAGTCACGACAGAAAGAGAGGGAGCTTCGGTGGTCCCACTCCGACTTATTCGGTTTAAGGACTCACTGAAGTCTGCAGCGTCTGTTCACCAGTAGGTGCGGCTGCAAGCGGGTGTCTGCTTGGAGCAAGCGGCTCGCTATATAAACGTGCATTTAGTTGCGAAACCACCCCCGTCCCAGCAATGGGTTGTGCACTGGGCTTGGGACCCGCCACGTAAAAACCAATTCCAGTGAAGAAGCAGGGCAAAGCCTCGGATGGAACCACCACTCTTCAACAAACCGATATATGCGAGCAGTGGAACCACATTTCCCGCTCATTAAGTACCGCCGCCGAAGAAGTAGTCGGATTTCAGCGAGCCCGAAAGAAAAACTGGTACGATGAGGAGTGTCAGCAAGCTGCAAAGAAAAAGATGCCGCCTACAGGGACAGGCTGCGATCGGGCGCAACGCGCGCTATGTGGGACCGCTATAGGGTCCTGAAGAGGGAAGCGAGACGTATTAGAAGAGAGAGGCCGAAATACGTGAGTGGGAAGAGCTTGGAATGCTAGCCGACAGGAAGAATGCCCGAAAATTTTACCAGACAGTTAGGCGACTTACGTAAGGCTTAAAGACCGGGGCGTACTCCTGTGGGAACAATAATGGCGACATAGTAACTGATGTGCAGAGCGTACTTAAATTATGGAGGGAACACTTTTCCGCCCTACTAAATGGTAGCACCACGGAAAGTTGCGTAGAAGGAGAACCCGTGCCCGCTGTCGACGATGACGGAGTCGACGTTCCACCGTCTGACTATGACGAGGTACGTGTAGCAATAACGCGGCTGAAAAACAACAAAGCCGTTGGAGCTGACAGCCTACCAGCTGAGCTATTCAAGTACGGCGGCGAGGAGTTGATAAGGTGCATGCATCAACTCTTGTGCAGAATATGGTCAGATGAACGCATGCCCGACGACTGGAATTTAAGTGTGCTCTGCCCAATCCACAAGAAAGGTGAACCCGCCATTCGCGCCCACTACCGCGGGATCAGCCTTCTAAGCATAGGTTACAAGGTCTTATCGAGCGTATTGTGTGAAAGACTGAAGCCCACCGTCAATGAACTGATTGGGCCTTATCAGTGTGGCTTTAGACCTGGAAAATCCACCATAGACCAGGTATTCACAATACGCCAAATCTTGGAAAAGACCCGCGAGAAAAGGATCGACACTCACCACCTATTTGTCGACTTTAAAGACGCTTTTGACAGCACTAAAAGGAGTTGCCTATACGCCGCTATGTCTGAATTTGGCATCCCCTCAAAACTCATACGCCTTTGGAAAATGACACTGAGCAATACCACCAGCTCCATCAGAATTGGGAAAGACCTCTCCGTGCCGTTCGCTGCAAAACGGGGTTTCAGACAGGGCGACTCCCTTTCATGTGACTTCTTTAATCTGATGTTGGAGAAAATAATAAGAGCTGCAGATCTGAACCGCTCAGGAACAATTTACTTCAAGAGCGTGCAATTGCTGGCTTATGCCGGCGACACCGACATCATCGGCAACCAAAACCGCGAAGTCTGTTCTGCCTTTTCCAAGTTGGATATGGAAGCAAAGCGAATAGGTCTGGTGGTAAACGAGGACAAGACGAAGTATCTCCTGTCATCAAACAAACAGTCAGCACATTCGCGCCTTGGCACCCACGTCACTGTTGACAGTTACAATTCCGAGAAAGTAGAGAATTTCGTTTACTTGGGAACCAGCATTAACACCGATAATAATGTCAGCATTGGAATCCAACGCAGAATTACTCTTGCCAACAAGTGCTACTTTGGACTGAGTAGGCAATTCAGGGGTAAAGTCCTCTCTCGACGTACGAAAACCACGTTCTATAAGTCACTCATCATGCCCGTGCTGGTATATGGCGCAGAAGCATGGACAATGACAACATCCGATGAGGCGGTTCTTGGAGTGTTTGAGAGAACGATTTTGCGGAAGATTTACGGGCCTTTACGCGTTGGCGACGGCGAGTACCGCAGACGATGGAACGATGAGCTGTATGAGCTTTACAACGATATGGACATAGTGCAGTGAATTAAAATACAGCGGCTCCGCTGGCTTGGTCATGTCGTTCGAATGGATACCGACGCTCCAGCTCTAAAAGTATTCAACTCGGTACCCGCTGGTGGTAGCAGAGGAAGAGGGAGGCCCCACTGCAATGGAAAGATCAGGTGGAGAAGGACTTGGCTTCACTTGGCGTTTCCAATTGGCGTCAGTTGGCACAGAGGAGAAACGACTGGCGTGCTTTTCTGAACTCGGCCAAAATCGCTTAGGCGGTTACAGCGCCAAAAAAGAAGAAGAAGAAGATCGCTTCTGGCAATAGTTAATCTTCATCAGCCAA
This sequence comes from Rhagoletis pomonella, assembly GCF_013731165.1. Taxonomy (NCBI): domain Eukaryota; kingdom Metazoa; phylum Arthropoda; class Insecta; order Diptera; family Tephritidae; genus Rhagoletis; species Rhagoletis pomonella. The sequence continues at coordinate 55,247,189 of NW_023458557.1, forward strand.
AGGTAGATAGTTTTGTCGTTCGTCTATTACGGTGTAACGATTTGCAGATGCATTCCGGTGCAAATAAGATACCATCTAGGTATCAAAGGTACTAATAAACATAGACCGTTTTGCAGTATCACCGACGATATATGAATTCTACTGCATTCTCCTTGCGCCGTCCATCCTCCTCAATAACGACTGACAAACTTTCCCAAAATACAGACACGCTATGATATAGTCTGTGTTTGTTTTTGTCCAGGTAGCAAGAAAACTGACTATGAACTTAAAGTAACCAGTAGTAGTAAGCCGGATTCCAGTTTTTAGGGCTATGTTTTTAGCAGCCAGATCCGATGGAGGTATGTGTAGGATGACGCCAAGCGCAGCGGTCGGCGTAGTCCTCAAAGATCCTGTTATTCCTACCATTACGAATATTTTGACCCTATCGATAGGTTTTACGTAAGTCTTCTTGTATAGCGAATTTCATTCAAATCGAATCGCAATTACTACATTTTGCCACAGCTTATATATATGACAATTTTCCAGTGTGAAATGTTTAGTTTATGAAATATCAACAAGAGGGACGCAGGCGGGCGCAGCAAAAACCTTTGTATCTATTAGTTTGGAGTGTTGAGAGTATTTCTATACCAATTACCTTTCACCGCACGGTGCTGCAAGGTACTGCAACTCTATAAAGTCACTGAAAATGCTTGAATTGGTATAAATGCTATCAACTCTGAAGGACATAGGAAAAATTATGAAAACCCTCATGGAGAAAGCCATGTTCACTATTGAGCTTGGCATTGAATATAAAAACAAATCCAATAAATCGTGAAATGCCGGATCGACTTTTTCATCGCCGGAATGAATATTTTACGCATCTAAAACCATGTTTTTGAGGCACTACAGAAGAAATATTTCACCGATTGGTTTGAGCGTACGCAAAAGAGTATAAATCATGCTGAAGGATATCTTGAAAATTAATTAGGCCTTGCTATGACGAACTTTGCAGCTGTGGCTAAAATTCCCGTTATCTGATAATCTTCTTCTTCCTTTTTGGCGCTGGATCTGATAATCAAATTAGTTTGAAATGGAGTTAGATTCCTAGACCCTCGAACGGAATGTAGTTTTGGCGACCCGTTAGTTGCTTTGGTAGCACTGTGAGTCCAGTCTAGGTGTTTTGCTAACAGTCCATAGAGTTGTTTTTATGCTATGTTTATATTATTAACATTTACCTAGTTTTTATATTTTTTTCTGATTTAAAAATATATTTTTTTTGACACGCGAAATAACTGGAAATTAAAAAAAGTTCTTTAGTTTCACTATTTCTATGCTCTAAAACGGATCGGTAGGAATTTTTACTGCTTTTCATCAACATCAAAACTTTTTAACGGTACTTTTCCATACGTTTTAGCTGTGAACATTATTTACACAAAGAATTTTTTAATTTCGAGTGTATGCTCATCAACTTGCCGCTTGGAGTTCTTTTTTTTTGTTTTTTATTTCAGTTTTAATTTTGATTTCAAATTTTTTGTAACGTCAATAATTTAACTACATTTACATGGAATGTATGACACTGTAATGAGTCGCTAGCAAATATTGGGACTTATTCATAATGGGAATAAAGTCGAATGTAAAGTTATTTACCGCTTTTTCCATTCCATTGAAATTTTTGTCAAAAACTGCTACTAACTATAGAGTCGACTTTATTTTGACTATGTATACGCCCAATTGTTTTAATTACATATTAATGTTTTTACAACACCCTTCAAAAAGTCTATTCTGACCCGCGCTTTTTTAGTTTAGTTTTAAAATAGAATAAAAAAACAATGTCATAAATTTTACCAAATTCGCTTAACAATTTTCCTTTTTTGTTTTAAACTTTTACTAACTGCTTTTATACCGGCTAACCAATCCTTTCACAAAACTTTACATAACTACAACCTAATAAATATTATGAATATTTGAATACTTTTTTCTAAACCTCAAACAAAATAACGCCTATAGATGTTGTTATACTCAATTGCTAAAGTTTATACAAACGATTACTGTTTCAAGTACCATTACCCTTCCTACATACATACATAAGGAGTTAGATATTAGGTAATCATTGACATTTTGTAGTTTCAATTTTTTTCTTGTAACTACGACATAAGTACCACAGTACTAATAGTTATACGTACATACATATATTGTTTGCTAGTTATTACTAATCAATTTATCATTAGTAATCATTACTAATTGTTGTTTAATTATACATGAATTAAATATTAAAGGTGCTTATTCCTCCATAACCAATTTTTTTAAATAAAGTTTTAATACAACAAATTGGAATGAATCTTTTTTATTATTTTATATGTAAGAAGTCAAATTATATTCGTATTGTCTACCCACTTACACAAAATTGCGTTTTTGCAATTTAACTACATACTTCTTGTCTTTTAGAGTAGGCATCTAAGAAACTTATTCCAATTGATTATCCTACTTATAGAAAATGAATTTAATAACAACATTTGTTAGACTTTAATCTTTGTCATTAATGTTTGGAAACAATTAATTAGCAAGAGGAAATATTAAAAGCCAGAAGTACTTCAGGGCAGCTTTACTGAGCTTTCATTACAGTTCTTTAAAAAATTCCGAAATACATTTAAAAATTTATTAAATTTAGAGCGAACATGTAAAACCATTGTCCCGCTTTGAGCGAAATAAAAATACGATCACTCGGTAAACCGTTATTTTAAGATCTTGTTGAGATCTCACAGGTGGAATTAAGAGCTTAGGGATTGTTCATAGTTTTAACAAATTGGATCATATTTAGAGATGGGAAATGGGTAAATACACAAATTGTATATACCCGGTTAAACGGGAAAACTGGGTAAAAATGGGTAAATACCCCGGTATTTACCAAAAAGGTGAGTATAAACTATGTCATAGAAGATTTAGTGAATAAATCCATTGTTCTGAAAAAAATAATTAATTTTAAAATAAATTTTATAAATAAAAATTCGTACAAGGCAGTGAAAAAAGAATAACTGAAGATAAAAGCTATATGAGATATATGTATATATTTATTTTTGCAGCATTGCATTATATTATACGAACGAAATCAAAATTTAGTCACTGTCGCAGGATTTTTCTTCGTCATTGCACTCCGAAAATAATTGGAAGGAGAAGGGGTGTAGAAAGGGTGATACCAGTTGAAGTGGAAGAAGGCGGAATTGATGATTTCATCCTCAGCTGGGGTTGCCAGATTAGATTTTCAACCTGGGGGGTTTGCCACAAAATTTTCGAGGTTTGGAAAAAATTCTCAGATGTATTTATCTAGATACTTTTGTGCCGTTAGCCTAGGAAAGATATGCTTCGTCAAATATTTTCACATAGGCAGTGACCTTCCACGGTTGAGTTAAAGTTAAGAAATGTTAATAAAAACCAACAGCCATCTAAAGAGGTGCATGGAGCAGTCAATATACGAACCTATCTTGCTCAATTCTGTGGACGCCCAAATACTTTTGCACCATGTGGAAATAGATATTTCTTCTGTTTTGCTCCACATAAAAAATTTAGCACATAAATCCTCTCTGGTTTATGGTTTGTTAGGTCCGCCATTACATTTACATTTACATTTTTTTTCATATGTTCAGATTGGTATCTATATCATAAATAAATTGCAGCGCAATTATATAATCCGATGGGCTTAAATAGTGCCCTTGACTATTGGGGTCAAGTAAACTAGCAGCCACTAACCACTAACTAACCACTTTCAATTTAAAAATCGGATTTTTGAAAACTAGTATGAGTGTTAGTTTTCAATTTGAAGAATATGTATGTGTGAAGAAAAAACTCCAGCACAGATAAAATCACGACCCATGCCATCCCAAAATTAATATTTTTGAAGCATACGTACATATATGACATAAATTTGTAAATAACCTAGATATCCAATAACTTCCTGAACAAAGCGCACTTTTCCACCTGAACAGTAACTCGTTTTATTAGAGAAATGTGGAAATTAGGGAAACTTCTATTTCATAATATCTGTTGTATTTTAATGGTATATTTTCATATAGTAGAATAATGTTTCTCTAAAATTCGCTTTGATAATATACATATATGCATGGCTACTTTCAAAGATATGGCAAGGCATTTTCAGAATTATGTACTTCGTTTTTTTCTGAATAGAAGATAGATTAAAATTACTATAAGTGACCTTAAGACCAAGGTTTAAGGATGGTATTTTTAGGGATTGTAGTCGCAAGGTCAAGCCTTAATTTGAGCCCAAGTATAAGGTTCTATCATCTTTTGTGTAATTGCGGCAGCTATTCAAACTTCGCCAAAATCGGTGTTTGCTGTTCAATAAATGATCACCAGGTCAAAGTGAAAGGATAGTATTTATTTTAAGCCAAAGCGGAAGGTGCTATCTTGCTTGTTTTTTTGCTACAGCTTCTAAAATATCGCAAAAACGCGATTTTTTTATAATTTGACCACGTTTTTCTCAGAACAAAAAGGTCTATTAAAACCAGATTTAACATGCGGCACCAAAATTTTTTTCCATTTTTCTCGGCCTGTGTTATTATTATTAAGTTAATAAATTTTACCAAACTAAATATAAGCGAAAATCGGTAGACACCACCCTGCGAAATTTTGTCATACGGTCGGTCATGGGGCTTGACTACAATGAACTCGAGTATGGTGGTTTTCTTGTACACTCTAAAAAACCTGTTTAAAATTGCGACTATAAGTCGAATATATTTTTGTTTATTTTTAAAATTCTTTGGTAAATTTACACGACGAATATGTATTTTTCTCGTTTACACATTTTCGTGTGTAAAAATCCTTTTTGTTAGCGGCTTTACGCAATTATACGGGTGAAATAAAACAGCAGATGTGTATTTTGTAGCTTGTACACACTTTCGTAATGAATTTACGCACACCACAGCAGCTATATTACACCCTAAAAAGTCCGAAATTTAAACAAACTATTCGTTGAATAATCGAGCATGTAATTTCGCGAATAGTAAGGTAGGAAATCAGTAACCTACCTTTTAGCTAGGAAATCTACAAAATTTTTTTTTAGAGTGTATACAATAATGTCAAAAACGAGCTATTTTCGATGGAGTATTAACGATAGTGGCACACCGTGTATTTTCAAACTGGATAAGCAGCGTACTGAGTTGGAAAACTTCCAGGTCTCAATGGGGTGGGCATGAGACCACTAAACCGGTCAGTAGAGACATTCTTCAAGAGAGCGCGGTGTCGTCATTACTCTGGTCGCTGGTAGTCAATGAGAAACTCAAACAAATTAAAAAAGGTCTTGCTGAATTAAGAGCTTACGCTGATGCGGTTAGATCGGACTCCCGATGACTAAATGTGGGGACAAAAGAATATGAATGTTTTCTGAAGAATGCTGCAAGAAAACTGCGAACAGAAAATGCCGCTCTAGCGTGTGCAAAGCTTAGAATTATGAAGAGTAAATCTTCTTCATAGATCCCACCATCCATCCGATAGGAAAAGGGTGGATATTAATAAAGATTTTACTAAAAATCTAAAAAAAAGGGGACTTGGCGGCTGATCTTATTTATTTTAAAGCGATTTTGGAGGTGCTTCGAAAAAGAGTACTCATATAGTTAGGCAAATCCAAGTGATTGAAATCACATGGACAACAGCCACTACGAAGAAGATTTTAATAATTTGAAAATCTTGAAAGTGGCAAGTTCTTCTATGTTAAATGCTCCAAATAGGAGCGCTTCTACCAGAAAGTTTTTTATAAAAGCAAATGCTGACTTTTATAAAGAAGGAAGACAGCTCAGTTTGATTAGGATTTTGAATTATAAAATTATTTTCTGGTATCCGAAAATACTCTTTGTGAAAAATCTTTAAACAAGTTAAGATACTTATTATATTGTAAATTGGATCTTACGCGGAATTGCGCTAAAATAATCCATAAAAATTACATACAATATTTGCAGTACTTAACGTCAAAACTTTTCTTCCGCTTGCCATAAAAACTAAATCCACAACTTCACCTAATTAGTAACTTAATTGAACTAAGCTATATACTTACGTGATAATTGATATTTTTTAAATATACTAATAAACGTTATTTGTTTTTTATCTTTAGTGGGTTTGTTGGTATGAATGCATGTAGGTATGTATGTAATTCTTTTGTTGGCATATAACTATTGTTATTGTTGCGTTGTTTCATGTTGTCGTTCTATGTATGTAGGATCCTTTTGTTGTTCAAATGTTAGTGTTGCATATTTGTAACTGTAACCTGCTACTTTTCACTTTTACTCCACTTAGTATCACGCGGTTGTGAACGTAAACATCACCACCAACATAAACAGATGTGCCATGACGAGCGAAATGGGTGTTTGTAGAAGCGCCGTGGCACGCCCACATTGCTGAATTTCGATTTCTTCAGGATGATAGTTGATACATTTTTTGGGTCGACGACGCTTTGCGCTCTCCTGTGACTGGCGACGTGCGCTGCAGGCACCTATAAAATGGGCAAGAAGTATTCGTTAGAATGTATTTGTGAAAATAAGATTTTAGAAATTCCATCTATACCAATAGTACCCGACTCCTCAAGCGGTTCTATATCCAGCTGCTTGGAGCCGCAAGGACATAAGGTATCCACTACTAGCAAAATGAGATTGCTGTGTGGTATTTTCTGTACGCTGAAGGGGCGTTCGCATCCTGACACATGACAATTGGTCAGCTTGCCCTGGGTAAGTGGATGAAAATTAACGTTAGTTTTTGTTGTTTACCACTTAATAACAATTTGTTTTAAAATTTTCATTGAACTTGAGGCTGTTTTTACTCAGAGGATAGACCATTTACTTTGAAGGAGACTAATGAGAAAATTTGCTCGTCTCCAAAATAGCCGTATATGTAACTTATACCTTCTAAATTATTGCTGTTTTTCATAAAAATGTTTCATAAAAAAAACGGCCTAATGCTCAGTAAAAACTGTAAGGTTATAATAAAGTGATTTTGTGAGACGTAGAGAAGCTGCGGTGATTTACCTTAAGAGGATTATTTTGACCGCCTTGATTTAGACGTTCTGGCTGCAGCATATAGAGATCCGTACGCAGGTCACAGCGCCTCGCGTGTTGTGGGTCTGGCGACGCGCGTGGTCCGGTGTGTGGCTTATGTTGCTTAGGCGGAGGTGTCGTGGATTCCTAGCAATCAATAGTAAGTTTGGTAGTACTAAAATTATTTACATAAATATCAAATAAGAGCTTCTTTTTCCTACATGAATACTAGGCTGACTTCCAAAACGTCAGTTGCTTTGCATACGTACAAAGTATAATGTTCCATAACGCCGAACTACAAAATATTGACAAAGTATACTTTTCCAAAACGCATCCGAAAAGTTATCGAAACACAATCAGCGAATCCGAAATAAATATAGATACCATAGGTGTTTTAAAAATG
>NW_023458557.1:55254614-55266148 GCF_013731165.1 Rhagoletis pomonella
AGTATTCCGTTGATAATGAGCAAAAATGGTGCGAAATTTCATGTTCCTAGCTGCATAAATGGAGGAGTTATGATAAAAGACCTCATATCTGAACAATCAGTTGTATGGGGGCTACAGGTTATAGTGACCCGATCTTTGTTATTTTCACTGTAAGTCTTCTGTTGATAATGAGTGAAAACAGCGCGAAATTTCATGGTCCTAGCTACATAAATGGATGAATTATAACGAAAAACCTCATATCTAATCAATCAGTTGTATGGGAGCTATAGGTTATAGTTACCCGATCTTTTTAATTTTCACTGTAAGTTTTCTGTTAATAATTATTGAAAACAGTGCGGAATTTCATGTTCCTAGCTATATAAATGGAGGAGTTATAACGAAAAATTTTATATCTGAACAATCAGTTGTATGGGAGCTATAGGTTATAGTGACCCGATCTTTGTAATTTTCACTGTAAGTATTCTGTTGATAATGGGTGCAAATACTGCAAAGTCTCATGGTCGTAGCTGCATAAATGAAGAAGTTATAACGAAAAATCTCATATCTGAACAATCAGTTGTATGGGAGCTATATGTTATAGTGGTCCGATTCTTCCGGTTCCGACAAATGATTAATACATTATAAAAATACACCCACCTACCAAATTTGATCCGGATATCTCGAAAACTGAGAGACTAGATTGCATACAAACAGACGGACAGACGGACAGACGGACAGACGGACAGACGGACATGGATAAATCAACTCAGCTCGACGTTCTGATCATATAAGTATACATTTTAATGGGTCTATCTCTTTTTGTTCTGGTACTTACAAACATCGGACCAAAGTTATAATACCATTTCATGCTCATGAAAGGTATAAAAATTGGTGCTTACACATTTGCTAGTGCTAGACTGAGCTCCTCCTCGGATTTGTGGTGTGCGCCTTGATGTTGTTATACATGATTCAATAATGGAAGGTTTTGTAAGTAAATAAGACTCGGTCTCGCTCAAGTCTTACTCCTAAAAACAAAAACAGTGATATTTATTTTCCAGTTTTCTTTGCAAGTTTTAGAAACATTTCTTCATTCTCTGTCAATAACAATGATCCAGTTGGGTGTTGAGACGAAATGGGGGAGTTCCGTTGGTCTACAGAAACTCAATATAAGCAAAACTAAAAAACAAAATTCCCTTAAATGTCGAATAGTTGTATTTGTCAACATTCGGTTTAGTCTATGGTTCAGTCGTACTCAAAATCGCGCGATGTAATTGGACATTCACGGTACTTCTCACTTGACGGTGAGGGTCCCGTTCCTGTCGCAATCGTTCAGTAACTGCGTGTCCTTTTCATTCTTCCTGAGTTCGACCAACACGAATCGCCAATCGCAACTGTGTCAGCTAGTCTTTGATATTGTGACGGTGGTATAATCTCCCCCGAACACTAAAAGTGCAACATCAAAGAATTTGAATTACCATATTCGAAGCAATCGAGTCATAACCGAAAAAGAAACGTAAGCGCCAAATGTTTTTATGTGTTTTTTTTTTTTAATTAAAATTGTATTACTTTTCCACAATCAAATAACTTCTTCCTCCATTCTCGAGTTATACGAGGTCTGACGTACGCAAGTTTGGAATATGGGTGTTTCCATCGGAAGGTCTACCGCGACAAAAAAGAAGTAAAAGTCATATATCTAACCTATTTATGGGCCAATTTGTCTGCTTAAATATATACTGGCTAATAAAACTTGGGCAAAAGCTTTTAGTTTACATATGTTTGTCAATTGTCATTGTAATTCATGCTTATTGTTTTTATTTATTGTTCACTAAAACACAGACTCCCTGAGGAAGACGCAAAAGCGTCGAAACGCTTAGGAGGGAAAAACGAAAATTGACTTTCGCTTATATTCTTCATCGGCCGAAGTATTATTATTATTATTTATTTATTAAATTACAATTAAAATTATAAATTAATACATATTATAGCAATAGCTACCAAGGCTATCGGCTAGTCATTATGTGAAAATATAACTATAATAAATGTGCAATATTTACATTTTTTAAGAAGTTAAAAATAGCTTTTACATTAGCTTCTGTGGAGCATGAGAGTATGTCTAAAGGATCATTATCAGCGAAGAAATGGGCACGTACGGAAGTTAAAGCAGGGCAACTTGATATGATATGGTGAATGGTTAGGTCGGATTCGTTGCAGAATGTACAAGTCGGCTGGTAGGAGTAGAGTTGCCAGACGTACTGCTTTTGGGAGTAAACGTACTCCTTTTTATTGCAATGTACTCCAAAAAAAAATCTGGAAACGTAACCCTTTTTTAGTTATGTGCTTCTTTTGTAATCCTTTTTGCAGCTATTCACTTTTTTTATCATATACAGGGTGTAAAATAATAACTGTCGCACAGGTTATTTTGAAAAATAAAAGGGTCCTTTATAGATTTTGTAGTGACATAAACCCAATTTTTTACTTGGGGTTATGAAATTATATAAGGAGTGACATATTTCCCAGCGAAAAGACGACAAAATTCCGAATCCCTCATGTAATTTTGCAAACCAAAAGACTGTGGAATGTGCAAGAGTAATGATAAAATTTTTATCAAAACACTGGATACATGATGGCTTTGCCTACATTATTTTCTTGTCAGCGCTTATAGCCCTTCGGCCGCGCTTAGGGATTATAACACTTACTAGGTAGAACTCTCCTTTCTGTGTTGCCTGAAAAAAACGGCGGAAGTATTTTTGCGCAGAAATTCTTCCTGCGTAAGCGGCTTTCGGGTGCGGTTTGAAATTATACCCCTTACTAAGTAGAATTATACTTTCCGTGTTGCCGGAAAAGAGTGGCGGAAGTATTTTTGCGCAGAAGAAAGTTTAATAGAAAATTTCTTTTTCGTTTCTTCAGAGTGTTCTATATGCTTTTTTTGTTTTTCTTGAGAGCTGGAAAATGTGCTTGATGATCAAAAGTAACATTATTCCAATTGACACCTTATAAGAAGTGACATAACTCCAAGAAAAAAATTGGCTTTCTGTCACTGTATAAGGAGTGACACAAGGTGTATTTGCCTGAAAGAGACATGTACTTATCTCCCAAAGCTGGCAAATGAAACAAGGATTAAAATATTAAAACTAATTAATAAAACTAAAGTAAAACATTTACAAAGTTAACAATAAACACTTTTTTCCCAAAATCTATAAAGCACCCTTTTATTAAAAAAAAAACCGACCGACATTTATTATTTTACGCGTTGTACTTTGCCATTCATATTGTGGCGAACACTACATAGTAAGCAAAGTTAAGTGTGATAGTAAGATGGTGTAGGCATGGTCGTAGCTAGGTAAGTGTAGTGCGTTTGGGTATAAAAATCAAAAATATTAAATTTATATAAGGCTTAAATTAAAAAAATGCCACAGTCTGGAATTCTTTTGCGGAATTTATTTATTAATTTTTAACATTTATTGTTGCGTTGAAAAAGATATCTAAGGTATCTTTGTTTGTTTGTACCTAACTAATTAAAACGATCTCAAATATGTGATTATACACATGTATATTTACGTTTTGGTAATTTGTAACAATAAATTGCACAAAAGATAAAAAAAAATTGTACCTACTCCTTTTTATGTTTGTACTGCTTTTTTTTCTATCGAAAATAGAAATGTACTCCTTTCTCCGTTTCAGAATCTGGCAACCCTAGGGAGGAGTTTAATATTTTTATTATATATACATAAATGTATGTAGGTATGAAATTTGTGAGCAAAACCAAAAAAAATCATTGCACTTGTTTACTTTTGAACCCTAAATTCACGACTTTAAATCTAAGTACAAAGGAAATGGGAACCAACTTTTACAAATGCTTTGAAATTTATTCATATTTTGACCTCTTTTAATGAATGCAATTGAATGAAATAACACAAACGGCGATAACGCAAAAGTTGCTTTATTTTACTTTGAAATGGGAAATGATACCAAAATCTGAGTTTTGCATTATTTCCAATAGAGGTTGGAAATAAAACAAATTTTGCCTTAACAAAAACAGTTTACTGACAGAAGGAAAAAGAATTTTGATTATTCCAAAAATACAATTAAACAAAGGTACATTGAACAGGTAGGTATCAGTCAAGGCATAATAAGGTAGAAGTGATTTCGACATTTCTCTCTTTAGAACTGCGACTGAAATGTCAACCGTTAACCCTATACTATTCGAAATTTAAATTTTTTTAAATGAAATTTTCAATTGTGAGCTGTGCGGCTCACACATACATAACAAAATAAAAAGGAATTACTTGCGTCGCGTTGTGTTTGCCAAGAGCCAAGGCAACAAACATATGCGTTATTTTAAACCTCCGAATTGTCAAGTAAAGCGACAACGGTGGGAAAATTGCTGCGATGTTTCATTAGGAGTACGGTTGCCAGACGTACTGATTTTTGAACTCTTGTACTGATTTTATTCTTTTCTTCAATCAGTACGCTAATGTCCTGATTTTTAAAAATTTGTATTTCAATTCAAACAAAAAACTTTAGGATTTTCTTAAGGCTTTAACATAACATTGTAACTTCCTTAAACTGTACTGTTAAAAGTAAGAAGAAATTAATACAAAGAAATATATCAATCCTTTTATGGGCATATCGCCGGGTCGTTACGTACCAGTTGCGATAATAGGTTTGTTCCACAAGTTACTGGAAGTAACTTCGAGTTACACATACGCGCTCCACAAGTAAGTTTTAGCGTTTCTTTGATATACACTCACAGTTTGAACTTTGCTCGAGTTTTTCTACAAGTAGCTTGTGGAACAAACCTTATATCGAGGGCCTATAATCAATAGCCTCTATCTGCAATTTTCACAAAAACAACTTTGTGATGTTAGAACCCATCTGGGTCTTATTTGTCATCACTGGTGTTAATTCCGACTTTGCAATTTAAAAGTAAATTCTTCTGTCAAACGTGATACAAGGTCAGAATTAACATCACCGATGACAGTTAAGTCTTAGGTGGATTTTTGTATTACACTGAGGGAAAAAAATATTGAAATCAAATAGAAACGTAATTGATCTTACTATAAACGCATACGCGCATATTAAAATTACCGCGTTCGTACTGAAAAAGCATCCATGAAGTGAATAATCAAGACAAAAACTAATAAAAAAAAACTTGATTTGCATCTTGCCTGCAGTGGAATTCGAACCCGACCATCTCCGGATATCAACAACTTGTGGCAAGCATCTTTGCGCACTCAGCTACACCCATACATAAATTTGCTTTCAAATGATGAATATGCATCAACACCACAGCACGCGATTTGTACGGATAAATATGTACCCTGTAGGGAAACCGCGGACTAGGGAATCAAATTTTTAGTTCCGTACTAGGTCTTCATCGCCAAAAATGAACTAGTCCGATAGGAACTAGATCCCCACCAGTCCAAAATCGGCGAAAAGTGGTACTTTTAAGAAACTAATTTTTTCAGTTTTTTTCACTAGAAATCTATATCTAAAGTGACGAATTTAGAAATGGTTCGGAACTATAGAAAAAGGGATGCAGAACGAACTAGATCCTATTTGTCGAATTTAGAACTATTTCGGAACTATCGAATAAAGGATGCAGCGGTGGGCTTGTTTACTCTACATAGATATGTGCTCGGCGGCTTTTTCGTTCAAATACGCTTCTCTTCTGTGCTTCGCAGATGCTATTTCATAGTTTGGTAATACAAAACAAAGCTTTGTGTTAACATATTAACATCTTGGGGCCTACTGGAATCTAACCAATAACAGCGAGCACCTCTGCAAAGTCAGCTACAGCCAAAGGTATGTAAACGTACATTTCTTACAATCATTCAAACAAATTTAATTTCAAATTTGAACAAATGTTCCTTTGAAAATAATGTAAAATCACACACGGAAGAACCGAAAAGATTGAAAAACCATGAACCTTTTTTCTTTCGTCTGTCTATTTTAGAACTGGTTCGGAACTATAGAATTTAGGACTAGTTCGGAACTATCGAAAAAGGGATGCAGCAGGGGGCAATTGACACTTCCTAGGACATCGCCATGTTAAATTCGCCAGTTGCTTGCATGCAAAAGAGATTTATCGCGAACCAGTACTGGGTCTAAATGTACTAGAAGCGCCCCAGTTCAGAACTAGAGATTTTCCCCACAGGGTATGTACTATGTATGTATGTGTGTGTTGTCACGGCTCTCAGAATGATAGAATATTTCTCAATTTCTATTTCTCTCAATCGTGCACTTACATATACATACTCAGATGTGAACAGTCAAATACGTGCGTAATAAATTTTGTATGAAAATATTATTTTTAAATACGAACGTATTTAAACGATAATCAAATATGTTTAAAGTATTCATTTTTACTATGCATTATTTCCCTCAGTGTAGAATCTCATTTTAATGAAAAATGCAGACTGGGGGTATTGAATATAAGCCCTCGATATGTTGGAGGTTTAATTATTTAAAAAGAAGGCTGACGTTTTTTGTCGGGTGTTGCTAGTTATCTCGAAAAAAACTTTCAGTTTAATAACAACAAATTTGAATATTCGAATGGCTTTTGCCTATAACTTACAATTCTTTTTTCACAATTTACTCACATTATAAAAGAGTTTTGCATAAAAGATGTAGAGTTAGATACTCTTATTAGTGAATTCTTAGCCTTTCAAAGTTTTTGCGTAGTTGAAAAAATTAATTTAAGCCATGAGGAATTATAGATGAAGTTCTTAAATAGTGGTACTTTTCCACAGTTTGAAAAAATATGTAATTTTGTTTTTTTTTTCAATACCACACTCAAACGAAGTAACTGAGAAGAGCTTAAGTATAAAGTTTTCGTCCTGGCGCAAAGAATGAAACCGGCTTCTAATTAAAAATTTTTAAAGTGAATGCATATTAAAAGTAATTTTAAATTGAAAAATATAGAATTCTTTGACTATTTAAACACTGAAAAATGTCGTAAATATAATGATGTGTACACTCATGTTAAAATGAATAACATTTTTCTTATAAACTATATTTTATTTATATACCAAAATATTGTTGAAAATAACTACTCTGGCGTTTTAAAGTATTATCTGATACTTACATTCATAATTTTGCTTTGAATAAAAATGTACTGATTTTTTTTAGCATGAAAAGTCGAATGTACTGATTTCGCGCATAAAAAATCTGGCAACCCTAATTAGGAGACTCTTCACGTGTACGCGAAAACCATTTTAGACTTTATTTGTTGCCCATCGCAGCCGAGTATTTCTAAGCGGACGCGTTTATTCCCAGGTGCGGGATTTATCATACCGAATATGAAGAGAAAATCTCCCGCTCATATACATGGATAGACCAAATTCCAATTGGTGGTCTGATAAAACCTAACCCAGAATTCCTTGTTGCCATAAAGAAACTGGAAGTAATCTTCAATGAATTTAGTGGAAAAGAAATTTCGAATTGCAAAAATTTAATAGCTAAATTATTGAAGTTAAGTTCTGATGTAAATTTAAAAGAATCCAACTTTTTCTTTATGACTAATGTACTTAAGAATTAAGTTTTTGATTAAAAAAATAAATGCTCGAAAACAGTTTTATAAATTAGTGTGTTTCATTTAAACATTAAAATAAAACTGCAATAACTAAAACGAAGCTGATTCTAATGAGATTTTAAATATTGTGGCGAATACTGCGGCAACACAAAGCGAACAACGAGAAATAGGCAGAATATTCGAGGAATGACGTAGAATGTTCCACAAAGAGAAACGTCAGTTGGATGAACAATGCGAACAGCGAGAGAAAGAGAATGAGCGATGAACTGCAGAACGTTCGAGAGTTGCCATGAGTGCGAGCACAGGTATATAAGAGCCACGACACAGCGGAGTTGGGGAGTTACAAGTCAGCAAGCTATAAGTAAAGTGAGTTGGGAATAAGCAAGTTCAATTGTGTTAACAAGTTTTGTAAAGCGTTGTAATTGCTTTAATGAATATTATAAAGTGTTTTTACTGTATTAGCGAGTATTGTAAATTGTTTGTTGTAAAACAAAGTTAATTTTACTACAATTTGGTCATCGTGAGCATTTATTTAACAATCCAGCGATACGAGCCGGAGGATATTTGGGAAGTCCCTCAAGGTTTCGAGGATAATCGTAACAATATTTTCATATTTACCAAATCTTTCATTTCAAAGGTATTGAGTTTCAGCAAATATGGTAAATGCATAACAAAGGGTTAATTTCTTTGTTTACATTTTTTGACATTACAGTCAGATATGAGAGAGTTGTCACTTCCACCTTGTTAAATATGCCTTGAGTATCAGTCTAGCAGCTGATTTGATTTTTTTCAAATTATTTGTTCTCGAAAATGTCAAATATTTTTAATTTCTTCTCACAAACAGTCTAAATTGTTAAAACCTATTTGCATGTGAAACCTTTTTCCATACAAAACCAGCGAATGAATAGCAGCTGGCACAGGATGGATCAATGCTTCGAGAAGCAAACCTATTTACTAAGAAAGAAAGTTGCAACAATTTTCATTTTTTCAATGTAATTTTTTGTATTTTTTTTGTATATCACATAGCACGCTTTGATGTAGAAAAAAAAATCAGAACAGTTTTTGACACTTTCGATACCAGAAGCAACAAAAAAATACAGGCCTTGAATTAAACAAAAAATGTGATAAAATTCATATGAAGAAAGTAATATTCACAAAATATTTTTGCTTATGAAAAGTCTAACAAAATACAGTGAAACCCGCTTAAGTAGTAGATCAGTACATACTTATTTACATATATTAAATCAGAAAATGTGTTAAAAGATTAAAATTAATTAAAATTTATATAAATCAGTTTTTATACATACATATGTATGTATCTGGGTATTTAGATTTTACTTAAAAATCGGTATGTACATACATGCATATTTAATTAAGCTTAAAATTGTACTTCCTCACTCCACTTCCACACCAAATTGAACAAAGCAAAACATGATTGGTCTGGTTTTTTCTTTGTCAAACACGCCACTGGTATGGAGTTGTGCCGTTTTTCCCTTAATTTGTGTTGACTGATTTTTTTAATTTACCGTCATCTCCATTGAGTCAGTCGGTTGCTAAGTTTTTGTCATCCTTTGTGCATGTATTGGTTTAAGTATGTAGGTTTGCTCATTGTGTTGTTGTTGTCCTATATATCCGTGAAAGTCAAGGTAACAATATAATGTTCCGGTGAAAAGACCCTACGACTTGGCCAAATAAAAAAAGGAAAAATTACTCCATCTTTTTCAGCCATTCGTATGATCCTTTGCTTCAGATTCGTCAGAAAAGGGCCCATCTGTGATCATAAGTATTTATTCGACTGTCAATCTTAACACTATTTTTAATGCCAAAAGATATTATCCAGAGAACACCGGAATCCTCTGCATATAGTCTGCTTCTGCACGAAAATTTCCTAAAATCTGGCAAAGGAAATATCAGATTGTATTGTCCCAAACATAAAGGCATTTCTAACCCTAATATCGGATATAATATAGACTTCGGTAGCAAAATATTTCGCCATGAGGTCGCTCAGAAGTTCACAATATCTTTTTGTTATGTACATATATGAAATATACACTTAGACACTTAAGCATAATATTCTACTGTACGTACATACAGACGAACGAATAACGAAATGAACACTAGGTAAAACACTTGTATCACAAACGAATATGTAGATTAAAATCAGTCGCAATCCAACCATTGTAGCGAGTTTACTGAAATATATAATATATTGGCGACGAGCAGTCGAAGAATCCACGTGTTAGCTTTTTACATTACAAGCAGTGGAAATGACTACGGATGAGAAAAAAAGTGTACCAGTTTTCAATTTCGAACCATTCGATTCAAGGAAAACGTCAAGGTTACGCTGGGCAGGACGTTTAAATACAGCATTGGAGTTATACGAACGCCATGCATCGAAACACGCAAAATATCTTCTCCATTTGATGGGGACGGAGACGTACAACGTTTTATGCGACAAACTAATGCCGGAAAAGCCGGAAGATAAAACGTTAAGCGAAATTGTAAACGTGCTGGAAGCACATTTTGACCCTAAACCGAACGAAATTCTAGAAAATTTTCGATTCAATATGAGGAAGCAAAAACCCGATGAAACCTATGCAGAGTTTGCAGTAGCATTGCGCCGATTAGCAACGAATTGCAATTTCGGAACACACCTTCCGAAAGCTTTGCGAAACCAATACGTTTTTGGGTTAACTAATAAAAATACCCAAAGCAATTTATTGAAGCAAAAAACACTTAGTCTAGAAGAATCCATCAGAAAGAAGAATCAGAGAAAGGTCAGGTGAACAAACTGATAAAGCAAAAGAACGCAACGAAAAAAGGAGATAAAGAGTCGAAAAAGACTCAAGACAATAAAAAAAAAATGTGTCTGATGTGGCAGCACCGCGCACTTGTCAAACAGCTGCAAATTTCAAGAGTATGTATGTAATTTCTGCAAAAAAAAAGGGCCATTTGAAGAAAATGTGTTTCAAACAAAAAAAGCAAAGAAAACGAGTTGACCAAATTGAGGAAAACAAGTCAACAGCAGTGGAGGAATTGTTTAATGTAGAAGCGGTTGAGGTTAACAACATACGAAGAAAAATTGTGCGCGAAGTGCGAGTAAATAACGAAAACATCACGTTTGAGGTGGATACTGCCCTGTAGGGAAAACACGAACTAGTGAACCAAATTTCTAGTTCAGTACTAGTTCTTTTTAACCTAAAACGGACCAGTCCGATAGTAACTAGTACCGCACCAGGCCAAAGGCAGTGAAATGTGGTACTTTCACTAAACTATTTTATTTCAAATTTTAAACGCAGGGACGGTAATCATTATGAGAAAAATAATTTAAATCAGCATTTAATCATTATTTTATGAATTATTATTGAGTTTTATTTTTTTCGCTCAAACGGAAATAATTATTATTTGATTTTTATTTTTGGGATTACAAATAATGATTATTTTATGGTTTTTATTTTTTCGCGCAGAGATTATCATTAATTTTGATTTTTATTTTTCCACTTAAAAATAATGATAGTTTATAAAATTGAAAAGGCCATACAGACGCAACCTACTGAAATTTTGACCTGAAAAGTTTGGGTCTTATTCCTCTTATAAGGGTGCGGCTACCTCTCAAAAGGATACGTCGGTAATCACGCTGGTATAGTTTTTGAGTTGGTTAATAATCATTATACTTAGTGATTCCATAAACAAAGGCCAAGATCCTGAAGGACAATTGAGAAAGGCAATGCAGTTGCAGAAAAAGAGGCATTTAAAAAAAAGTGTCAAAATAATTATCACTTTCTCACTAAATTTATTTAAAAATGCAAGCCACCAGAGCTACCTTTTTTTTAAGAAAAGACAAATGAATTTTTTTTTGTGCAATCCAGCACAGCTACCTTAATACAGTCAGTTAATAAAGTTTAGGTACAACGAATTTTTTACAATACGGGCAACTATTTTTTAAATATTTTAGTTTTCGGTAATTTTTTATAAAAATATGGTCAATTCTACAACAAAATCTCCAAAAATCAGGGTTCCA
>NW_023458557.1:55266158-55273833 GCF_013731165.1 Rhagoletis pomonella
AAGTGCAAGTGTGAGGAAGCTAGGACTTACCAAATAACAAAAAAAAATTGCTAAATATCAATGGTAAGTCCTAGCTACCTCAAACTTGCACTTTGTAATGCTAAAATTGAATGGGTTAATAACCGAATACTTAACTTTTTTCTAAAGAGTGTAAATTGCAATACTTGGATGGAAATTCGCAGAGTTTTCTTTAATTTTGCATAAGGTTTGTAACTCCGATTTTTGGGGTTTTTGGTGTGGAATTAACCATATTTTTATAAAAAAATAGGGAAAAATAAAATATTTAAAAAATAGTTGCCGGTATTGTAAAAACTTCACTGTACCTAAACTTTATTGACTGACTGTATATCTTATTTAAGTTAAGTACGACAAAAACTTTCGAAGTACTTCATATACATATAAGCTTAAAAAGAACTGAATTTACTTAAAAATCAATATGCTTAAATTTAGACAAGTAAGACAAAGTGAATTAATATTTTTACTTTTAAGCAGAACGCACTTTTGTTTTTTACTTACTACTTAAGTTTAATACTACTACTACTACTAATGTGGTTTATAGATTTTTAATAAATGCGTTTAACCATTTGTGATTGTATTGTCCTTCCTTCAACCGATCGTATTTAATATAGAAGGGAAATGTTTCAACAAGCCTGATTAGAAATGTAGATCTAAGGTGACGAATTTATAACAGGTTGGGAACTGCATATAAAAAATGGATGCAGATCGAACTAGATCTCATCTTTCGAATTAGGAACTGGTTTGGAACTAAAGAAAAGGGGATGCAGAACGAACTAGATCTCATCTGTCGAATTTGGAACTGAGCCGGAACTATAGAAAAGGGATGCAAAACGAACTAGATCTTATCTGTCGAATTTAGAACTGGTTCGGAACTAGAGCCAAAGGGATGCAACGGGGGACAATTGACACTTCCTAGGAGATCGCAATGTTAAATTCGCCAGTCGCTAGCATGCAAAAGAGAATTAACGCGTACTAGTCATGGTTCCAAATGCACTAGAACCGAACCAGTTCTGCACTAGTTCGTTTCCCTACAGGGTGGTTCCCACGTCTCAATCATAAGCAATAAAGATTTAAGAAAGTATTTCGCCGACATTCAATTGAATACCATTAAAACGGAACGGAATGTCTGGGCTATAGCTGGGTGCGGGTTTCAATTGAGAGATGTGACAAAATACTGAAACTGTATGTAGTGCGCTCTGACCGCAAGCCACTTCTAGGCAGAGAATGGCAACGCGAGATTAGACTAGAATGGAACAAAATAATAAATAATGATACAGTTAGTGTGCAAAATATTAACCAGATACAGCAAAATCAGAAAAGCAGTCAAATTGAAAATTTAACTAGTAAATATCCGAATGTGTTTTCGACCACTACCGGAAAAATTAAAGACTTGCAAGCTCGTTTTTACCTAAAACCTAATGCAGCGCCGAAGTTTGTGAAGCACCGAAGAGTTCCTTTTCCATTAATGGAAGCAGTGGAGAAACAATTGGATGCACAAGTAGCAGAAGGTCTTCTTAAGAAGGTTGAAACCAGCGAATGGGCTACGCCAATTGTCGTGGTGCGGAAAAAGGGTGGTGGAGTCCGAATATGCGGGAACTATAAAGTTACGCTGAACCCGGTTTTATTGGTCGATGAACACCCACTACCAACAGTAGATGAGCTGTTTAGCAAAATGGCAGGTGGAGTACGGTTTTCGAAAATCGACTTGGCAACAGCATACCTTCAACTAGAGGTACATCCAGACGATAGGCACCTTCTTACGCTCAACACGCACAGGGGATTGTACCATCCAACTCGTATGATGTTCGGAATCGCCAGTGCACCGGCAAAATGGCAGCGATTAATGGAACAGGCTATAGGAGATATTCCGGGAGTATCGGTCTTTTTGGACGATATAAAGGTGACAGCGCCAGATGATGATACACACATAAAACGTGTCGAGGAAGTACTTAAAAGGTTCGATCACTACAACATGCATGTTAACTTGGAAAAATCTGAATTTTTGAAAGAAAGTATAGAATAGTGCGGGTACGTAATAAGCAGAGAAGGCATTCGTTGAATGAGCAACAAGATCCAGGCTATACAGAATATGAAAGTTCCAACAAACCATAAAGAAGTTCGTGCATTCATGGGGCTCGTGAACTATTATGGCAGATTCGTTAAAAACTTAAGCGACATAGTTCACCCAATCAATAGATTGCTGCAAGACAAAGTGACTTGGTCATTCGACAAAAAGTGTAAAGTGGCGTTCGAGGAAATAAAAAAGCAAATGAAATCAAACGTAATTCTTTGCCACTACGATTCAAAGTTCCTGATCACGTTAGCTGTGGATGCTAGCCCAATCGGGGTAGGGGCGGTCCTTAGCCACATGTATGAAGATGGCACTGTGAGACCGATTCAGTTCGCGTCACAGACTTTAAGCAAAGTACAACAACGCTATTCGCAGTTCGACAAAGAGGCATACGCTCGTTACAGATAAGCGGGCGATATCACAGATATTTGCACCTGGCAGAGGGATACCGATAAATTTAGCAACTCGTATGCAGCATTACGCGTTATATTTGGAACAGTTTGACTACAAAATCAAATGCAAGCGTTCGAAAGAGAATGGGAACACAGATGCTCTTTCGCGGTTACCCAATGCAGCCACATACGAACAGGTGGAAGAAGTTTACGTGGTGGAAGAAGAGTTGTTCGAAAATTCAAACTTCAGCGTGAAACGAAAGCGGACGAAACAATAAGATGACTTTATGAGGGTTTGAAGTATGGCAGGAACAACACGAATTTACTTACATAACGACTGTACACTGAGGGGAGTGCGCGTATACATTCCAAATAATCTACGACAACACACGGAATTGCACACGGCTCATTTCGGTGTGGTCAGAATGAAAAGTTTGGCCAGAGCCAACGTATGGTGGTATCAAATGCATAAGGACATCGAGAATGTGGTGCAAAAGTGCATTGCATGCCAAGACACCCGACCAGACCCTAAAAAAACATAGCCAGTACACAGTTGGAAAACACCCGGAAAAGTTTTTGAACGAGTACACGTAGATTATGCCGGTCCGGCAATGGATAAATATTTGTTTATTTTAATTGACGCATTTAGCAAATGACCGGAAGTTCATTTAACTTCAAACAACGGTTGAAAAATGTCGCGAGATATTTGCGCAGTTTGGTGTACCAAATATCTTGGTAAGTGATCACGGAAGACAGTTCAACTCGACCGAATTTCAAAAATTTTTGAAGGAAAATGGAGTCATCTATAAGCAAGGAGCACCTTATCACCCAGCAAGCGGTCGAGCAGAACGTTATGTACAAACGATTAAGAATAAACTTATCGCAGCAATTGAAAAGCGAGCTTTCAAAGATACTTATAGCTTACTGACGAACCATTCACCCAGTAACCAACAAATCGCCATCGATGCTCATGCTAGGGCGGCAAATACAAGCATGTTTGGCTTTACTTTTGCCGCAAAATGATCAAACGAAATTCGGTAAGACGCTACCAACAAAGAGGATTGACGTAGGTGAAAAAGTAGCAGTTACCTGTCAAAGCCCAAATGCAAATTTGGAGTAGCTGAGGCAAATAAAGGCGATTTGCATCATAGTGTCAGACTCGACAACGGTCAAGAGTATCAAGCGACGATACGCCGGAAGCAACAGGAATGCTAACGGGAGGTCCAGTCAGCGAACAAATGGGTAGAGCTCAGAAACATTCATTATCGTCACATCAGACTCCAGATGCGGTCACAAATCACTCATCGCAATCATCATCTCAACCACATCAGCCTGTTGAGGCACCACCTGAAGAAACACTTCGTGGAAAGGGCGGAGAAGAGGCTAACAAAAACCTACAGTCAGACACATCGCAAAAGCCGACATCGACAACAACAACACTGCAATCACCCGAGACGATGCTGCGCCGTTCGCAAAGGCAACGTAAAATACCAAAACGTTTATTATCATAAATATGTATGTACATTAGAGTGGCACAAAAAAATTAAGTTGGAATTTTAATGCCGGCACCACCTAGGATTGTTCTATATCGAAAAAAATATACCCCTATTTTTTTATTTTGAAATCAAAAAATATTTAGGGGGTGCTCAAATTTTTCCATGTATTTTATATGGAGAAAAAACTATTTTTCGTAGAAATGGTATAAAACTCTTAAAAATCAATATTTTTCAATCGAAAAACTGTGGTTCTCTTCAGGAGACTTCAGTATTAATATCCAATTGTTTATTTAACCATTTTTTATGATTAAAGATTTTTTCCATTGCATTTTCTAGGGGTTTTAGAGGACCTATAAAATATAGGTTCTATGAAGAAATTGTTAAAGAGACAATTGCGTATTATTACTGGCAATCTCCTGAAGATAAGAAAAGTTTTCCGATCGAAAACTGTTGATTTTCAAGAATTCTACACTATTTCTACGAAAAGTTGTTTTTCCCCCATATAAAATACATGGAAAACTTTGAGCGCTTTGAGCACTCCCTATTTTTATTTTTATTTTCAAAATAAAAAAATAGGGGTATATTTTTTTTTCGATATAGAACAATCCTAGGGGGTGCCGGCGTTAAAAAGCCGACCTTATTTTTTTTACATACATTTTTGGAACTCTTGTAGCTCCTGTTACTGAAACATTGTAAACCTTAGGGGAGAGGGATGTTATGTACATATGTATATGAAAGATACACTTAGTCACTTAAGCATAATATTCTACGTACACATACATACACACAGACGAACGAATAACGAAATGAACACTAGGTAAAACACATGTATCACAAACGAATATGTAGAATAAGGTCAGTCGCAATCCAACCATTGTAGCGAGTTTACTGAAATATATAATACTTTTATTTACCACATCGGCGGTGGTGAAAAACTCATCCACTTCCTCATCAATTGGTGAATTATAGTCCTCAAATGGTTCATAATCGTCGGTATATGAAGGCTCTTCAAATACATCTTCATTGTATGTGTAATCGTCCTGTGGCCAAGCATGCAGCGGTACGGGTAACATAGCCAACCAAGTGGCGCTCATCGATATCAAATATTTCATAAGCCACGTGGAAGCGCGGTGTGGCTGCAATGAAGCACTAGCCGCCGTATAAGGATTATCGGCATCCGAACAAATTCCTTGATAGTCATTAACCGTGACACGTTTGTAAATGCGATCCTGTACCAATGAATCCATTATAGTGCCATCGATTTGTCCAAAAAATTTTCCTGAATGATCGCCTTGCTCGGAGATAATAACAAAGCCATTATTGTCCAGCACATAGCAGTCGAGATCATCTGAGGCACAAGTGCGACGACAGCCTGTCATGCCGGTACACTGGAAGAAAAATATTTTCAAGGTTTTATTATTACTTTGTTTATTCCTCTATGTACGCACGGTTGAGGTTATGTTTATAAAATGTTTTGCCAAAGAGTCCAATTGAAATTGTAAACCAACGACGGCGGCTATGGCTTTGTGACCACGATGTTCAAGGAATATCGCGTGTGAAGCAGTAACAAGTGTTGTATTCAATTTTGTCGCATAGCCAGTAGCGAAGGGCACACTATAGACAAAACTGTCTTGTTCGACGGTATGCTGATCTACGGCACGTTTGTACCAGGATGTGCTCATGGCGCGGGCATTGTCCTCACTGAAATGGCTGTTAAGAAAAAAGTTAGGGGTGATTTTCCACTTGCAGCATTGAGCATTTAATATGTCGTAAATTCTATAGTGAGAATATTGAATATTGCTTGGTTTAATAACTTACGGATCAGGCGAGTCCTCTGGTCTTTTCATGTGATCAATCCAACGTAGAAGACCCGAACGCGTGGCAACGAAAGAAGTGGCAACCAAAAACTTTTGATAACCTTGTCTGAAAATATATGAACGAGCTACTTCAGCAAGCTGGAAATAGGTATTCGACTTCAAAGAAATTTGTTAGCTGGACAAACTACATACAAGGGAAAATGAGCACAAGATATTCCTTTTTAACTCTTTCTCGTGTTGCTAGGAACTTACATACTAAGTTTGTGCAAAATACAAATATATTTTGTCTAAATGAATACGAGTTAAAAGAGGCTATCTCTTTGCTCATTTATATGGATTTCTCAATATGTAAAGATTAGTAGCAGAGAAAAGACATCGTTAATCGAGGCAGCTTTGTTACAGTGTTCCTTTGCATGGAAGCTTTAAAAGCACAATACTATGAAGAGAGCTTTCACTATGTTTTCAACTTTTACATTTTGCATTACAAAAGCTCGAGGGAGGCAGTTATTTCAAATCTATAGCTTACAACGACCAACGTGGCTATAGGCAGCAATAGCTTACGTTTTGTGTGTTACCAATATGTAGCAGCGTAGCAATAAATAATTCGTTTTGAGTTTTTGTGTAATTTACCTCTTAAGTATAGCCATTAATGTGGCGATTGGACTAAAATTATTTATAAATATTTATGTTGCATACATTAGGACAGTTTCATTCGCGCGTTAAAATTTGCATTCAAACAGATATGATTTTTCAGAAGAAAAGTTAATTTGTACATGAAATATAAATTATCGAGAAATTAACCAAACAGAGTTTACCAGAAAGAAAAAAAGAGCAGGAATATAAAAAACAAAAGAAATTGGTGCTTTAGTGCATATAATATTTTTTTTTCATTAAACAATATAGAGAAACAAAATGTGCTTTATGATTTTCGGATACAAACATAAAGAAAATTTTTTTGTGCTGTAAAATGTGCATCAAGAAAAGAGATAAGAAATCAATATTCGGTTACAACCGAGTTGTTTCAAGCTAGTCTGCACAAATTCGCAAACATGAGTAACTTAATATTTCGAAATAGACATCAGGTTTTTAGGATCCACAAATAAGCACTCAGTCGTTCTGGTTCCATGAATATAAATAATCATACATTCTTGAAAAAAAACTTCACTACTAGGTCGATCGTGAGCTTAGTGGACATTCACATTCGGTTAGGGTTCGGTAACCCAGGGTTAGAAGAATGTGGAGATTGTAGATAATACGACGCTTATTTACACGGACGGTTTAAAGATGAACAATGGAGACGGATTTCATTTTAGCTACTGAATCACTGTAGGACTTTTCAAGATGGAGGATATAAAGTCGCCTTCCCTATGTTCACAGCCAGCCAGATAATAATAAGGTTCTGCACTTATGTATATACTAGCCAATGCCCGCTTGCTTCGCTGAGCGTAATAAGATCTTTTGCGTTGGCCAATACAAAAAGAGCGTTTAAAAGCAAAATCGGTCTGTAAAGTAAACATTTTTAGTTCAAATTGAAACGAATAAAGAGCAGAATCCTCCTGACACAAAGGCCAAGAATAGTAGCGCTGTGATACCATATCGAATACTAAGCTTTCGATGTTATGAGTTTTACCGATGGTCTTATTTCCACCTGCGTAATATTCTTCTCTGACCTTGCAACTTCAACATTGGTCCGATGTACCATGTAAGCCAATAAAAGTCCGTATAAGGAAACTAAAGTGCACAGATGAGCGTTTTCAGTTATAGGAGGGCCAAGAATCCTAAATCCACCTTCCACTTTCTTCTTCTCCTATTCGTTTTCGCCATTTTCGTACATCCTACCAGCCACATAAACAAATTAATTATGGTCGAGCGTTAATTGCA
>NW_023458557.1:55273933-55287700 GCF_013731165.1 Rhagoletis pomonella
CCCCCCACAGGATGAAAAGTTTTCCCGTACATTGACTAAATGAGTCGCGTGATCTCTTAAATATCGTTCAAATGAAGCCATTGATATACCTACCGCATTCCTTCATGGACGGATGTGGTCGAATCTTTCCTTGGCGATTCGCCACTTTTACAATTCGTCTTAATATTTATAAACTGGTTTCTTTGAGCCCTACTGCTACAAAAACGGCCGCCCCGAGCAATTTCCTC
Organism: Rhagoletis pomonella; assembly: GCF_013731165.1. Classification (NCBI taxonomy): domain Eukaryota; kingdom Metazoa; phylum Arthropoda; class Insecta; order Diptera; family Tephritidae; genus Rhagoletis; species Rhagoletis pomonella. Next base: position 55,274,161 of record NW_023458557.1, read on the forward strand.
AATCAGAGGTAAATGCAAGATCGCATTAACCCTCTAGTAGGCTGAACCGCCTCCAGACGGTCGTTAACTAAACACCTTTTTAGTGCACCTATAATAATTTTTTTCTATATTCGTAAGGCACGATCTTTAGACAAAAATCGTACCCTTACGGCGAAGTTAATTTGAATCCGTTATGTCAATCCGTTTTATTTTAATCGGCAGTTGAATTACAGATTGTGAAAGACACGGTTAAAATTAATTATTTCTTGCTATTTAGTAATTTCGTAATTAAAGAATTTTTTTCTTTTGAAAAATTTTTTGATATACAAAATTTCGGTGGATTTCGTAGTTAAAAGCACCGTATTTTAATATAGGTTTTATAATTATATCACTATTCGAAATGGAGAAAATTGCTTTCGAACACAGACCGTCTACAGACCGGATTGCCGACACATAAAAACCCAGTTTGCATTTTTGACCGTCTGCAGACGGGATTGCCGGTTCGTAGGTTAACATTGTGTAAGAGAAAGCTGAGAACATGTCAAAGTATATCGGCGAGCCGGTCTCCAGACGGTCTTGGTTTTTCTCCCTTGTAGAAAAAAGTTACGGTCACAGATCGAAATGGACATCATTTTTGGATTTGTCGTGCTAAAATCACCCATTCCTGATTTTTTCAACTCATAAAAAAATTGGCCTACTAGAGGGTTAAGGGTGTATGAGGGCATCAGACAAAGGTGCGCTTACACAATGTTGCGGTCTTTACATGCATACTTAAACGAATCCTCCATTTAGCCCTATAAAAAGTAAATTGGTCTAAGATGAATATAGGGCCAAAGCAGATCAAACCCCGTGTAGGTTTCTATATATTTCGGCTGCAGCGCAATCCATTAGGTCCCTTTTCTGCAAAACCACTGAATTTCAATCAGATTTTATAAAATATAGCGGGTTCATTTTTAGGAAACCAATATTTCATCATACAGGTAGCACACGTTTTGAATTTGAACGAAATCGGTTCATAAATATGACTTTTATAAATAACTCGACCCCAGCGCCACCTAGCGAGTTTTCTGGTAGCCTATAATAGGACCATATATGCAAGGTATAACCTCTGAAAATTTGACTGAAATCTATGCAGTAGTTTCTGAGTTAACTCCGAGCAACGAAAACGGCTATTGTTTTATATATATAGACTACCTACGCGAAGCTTATTGTAGAAAAGGGAGTTCGCTCAGACGCCTCACTAGTGACGTACTGACCAACACCTCTACAGGAAATCAAATAATCACATGATCAGTGCATGTAACGGCAGGTAGAAAGGGTGTGGACACGTAGGCAGGGCCACATGTTTGCAAACTTATTGATTTCTTGTTACCAGCAATAAGAGTAGATTTAATACTTCTAGTAGCACTGCGAGGCCATCCAATGAGCCTTACTTCTAGAAGCACTGCGAGGCCATCCACTGAGTCTTACTACAAGGTACTTCTTAGCCTGTACCTGAGTAGAGAAACACCTGGAATGTTGCCTGGACACCCCGGCCCTATGTGCTTGAAAATATGTACTTTGTATGATTTCACGGACATAAATCTGTGCACTTGGTGTAGGCTGTTTAAAAGCATAAACAGACAGCAGCGTTGATCCGGATCAACTCGGGAATTAACTGCAGTTGATCCAGATTAAGTCCGAGTTAATCCGGATCAACGCTGCCTACTGTTTAAGCTTTTAGACTGCATTACTCTCATTTAAAAGTTAAAATACAAATACAAAACTTCAGCTATCCTCCCTTTTCTCTTTCTTCCAGCATAGAGCCGAGATAAAAACACAATATCAGGTAAGAGTTGGGGTTAACGCGCTGGTCTCACGTCGTGGATATACAAGTCATCGATCCTCCTGAGAATTGCTTGCAGCCCGTTGGTTTTTTGGAAAGCCGTCGAGGTAAAATGTTTTAGTACAGTAGTAAATTTACAGCAGTGAAATTAAGTCTCTGTCATTACTGGGATGATCAAGTCATATCCTACGAAGACCTTGATTGTTAGTTGGCACTGATAAATCCTTTTTGCTTCACTGGGTGCCTTGACTATTAGAGAACTGGGATTATGTATAGAGAGTCTTTATAGGTATGGTGCTTCTACACATCTTCATGATACAGGATTTAAAAAAATCTGAGTACGTTTGCACTATGATCATCGTGGGCCAAACATTCGACACCAAATTTATTCAGGAATCATTTTGAAGCATATATTTTATTGTAAAAAGTGCTGGAAACGAATCCGTATATATTATATATATTATATATATATTATATATATATTATATATGTATATTTAGCAGGCGTTTGGCGGCTGGGAGTGTTCTCCACGGAACCCAGAACCTATGTACATCATTACCTCTGGATACCCGTTGGCATCTGATGGGTATAAAGATGCGAAAAGGATAGACTGGCTGCATGATAGCTGACCGATTCTTCTATCCATCTGCATGCAGTAGCTATCTTCTCTGATAGCCAGTCATGGAGTGCAAACATACCCTAAATGTGGTGACAGGTAGATACTAGGGATGCCAAAATATTAGGAAAATTGTGATCCCGGGATTTCAGGATATTTATTCAGTAATCTCGGGATTCACATTGAGTCATAATTTTTATGAATATGGGTAAAAATTCAATATCTGAAAGCATTTAAAATTTACGATAAATTGATTGTAAAATTTACATATTTATTAAATCAGACAAATCTAAAAGAAATATATTTTTTAAATTGTATTGAAAAAAACCGTGTGATTGAGGAACGCATACATCACAAATAACAATGTAAATACCAGGTACTTTTGAAAGTAATGATTAATAAAAAATATATACAAAAACAAATTCTTTAAATATGTTTATTCTACTCCATACACAAATGACGATTTTTTGCCATTTCTTTCGCAATTAACTCGAAATTTTGAGGGTGAACGAGTCAAACGGACATCAGATTCCCATTCACAGAGTCGAAGTACATGTCGGTAGGTTGGTCTTGTTAGAAGCACACACCCCATTTTTTGTGCAGGTGTTGTTATTATTGCACTTGAAATGTGTACGTAAGAGCAGCAAAGTATTTAAAGGGGAGTCTTCTAATCTTGGCCTGAACTTGTTACATACAAAACCTGCTGATGAAAAACATCTTTAGGCTCAACTATAAAGCCATTTGAAGTTTGTGACTCCTATCTCCTCATCTACCAAATATTTGAACTTCTTTTACCAGCACGTCGAATAAATTAAAACTTTTTCGATTTGAGTAGATTGATTTAAAAAATTATGGAACTTTTTCTTAAAACTCTCTGTTTCGTTTACATTAGAGACGTTGTGAGTACATTCATTTAAATCTAAAAAAGGTTGCAATTTAAAAGAACAGTTTCAAGCTATTTGTTAATTGCAGTCAGGACGGCATTTTCCAAAAATCATACTTCAAAATTCATAAAAAAGTTCTGACTATCAATGCAATAATTAAACTTTTACTGGACCTAAAAAACACCGGGCTCCCGGGATTGGCATCCCCAGTAGGTAGGTCCCACACATATGCACATACATAATACAGAAGCCAAGCCACAAATATGTATATACATACACATTTATAAGGCAACTTACAGCATGTGAGATGAATAGCGGGTCATCAGTGCCGCTCTGTACGCGGGTATTCTGTAATAATCTTGCGAATTCAGGCTGGAAAATAACCTTAACGACCATCCGAATAGAGGATGATTTACAATGCTTACAACACGTCTGGCTGAAGCGGTCACTGCTTCGACATGCAATCAGGGTTATTAAAGGCCATTGTTGATGGGAACACACGCCTACCGAATGGGTCTGGAGTAGAATGACCTCTGTTGCGGCAATGCACTGTGGGCCAGGAAGAGTCAAAACTAGCTAAATTAAAAATCTTATCGGATTGGCTTAAAACTTGCTCGCTGGCGTTTTCGGGGTCGCTGATTACGAACCTGATATTAAATTTAAAAAATTCAAAATTGCGGATCGAATATGGCGGTCAGTTTATTTTAATTTGTTAAAATTAGTTGAAATTTGTTTCGTGGATATTTTTGGAGTTAAAATTCTAAATTTTTGAGATTGATGATTACGAATCGGATGCTATATTCAAAATGGCGTACTCAGTGTGGAGCCAGAAAAATATAAATCCATTTAATTTGAAAAAGATCACTGCGAAGTTTACATTATAGGCTCAAAAGTTTAATTTTCAGATTCTTAAAAAATCTTCCGCCATTTTGAATATTAAAATTCTGATGGTACATTCGTGATCAGCGACCCTAAAAACTTTAGAATCCGTCTTTACTTAATAACTGACAACTGTTTTAATAAAATGGATGCCAAATTTATTTGCGCGTTTACAGACATCTCGTTTTTTATAAGAGTCGCAGCATTTACGTAATACTGAATTTTCGGTTCTACCACGCTTATTTGATGTATTATAAATTTAGTAGTCTTTTGACATACTTTACGTTAATTTCTATGCCATAGAATACATACAGTTGAAACTTCGTCTCACTGATAAATGATTCTGGCATTTTAAACTCTCTCTATCTGGCCCTCTGTGCAATGTAGAGGAAAACATTATCTATGTATGCTACTTCCCCGCTTTTAGCTCAACTTGCCAATTTAATGTTAGTGCTGTATTGAATATTCTTCGGTAAGAGGTTGAGCGAGAATTGGTATTAAAATTACTAAAATATTATGACAGAGTAGGAGGTTTAAATTAAAGCCCATGAGAAGAATGTGCATGAGCTCATTATTTTCTTAGCGGTATTTTCAAAGCTAATAGGAATTTGCGAGTAGTGAATATTATAATATAATATAATATTATTATAAGTGGTATTCAAAAAGTGTTCACGACCAACTATAATTAAGAGAAATGTGTTTGCTCTTATTGCCACCATTATTGTTATCTCTTGTTTGCATTGTGCAGACTAAAATGAAAAAAAGATATTAAAATAACAATGTTAACGCGCGAGAATTCTTGCTCCCGCACAGCATGTTCCCCGGACACATACTGTTTATCTTCTTTGCCAGTTGAAGTTACAGTTGAATTTCGGTCCAGACCATCGGTTACCATAGCATCACGCACCAAACTCTGTACTAAGGTTCGATCGCAAAAGTATGGTTCAGCTTTGCGAGATCCTTGAACATTATTTAGATGTTGGGCAAAATGGCCGACAGGTGTAGCACCATGCATGGCGTGGTGTGGTTGCGGTGGTTTTGGGCGCACCTGCAGAGAAAAAGAAATTTGGTGGTTAAAAACAAAAGTTTGGTGTGTTTAATAATGAAATGTTTTTTATTGAGTTTCAGAGGTTCGTTGCGCTTTCTTCGAACAAATGGCCTTATTATTCAACTTGCTTACCGACATCCACTTCCAGCCTGGCCGACCTGCACGACCCAAGAAATGTAACACCTGCTCTTCGGGTGAGCCAAAACTTAATTCTTGTTCCCGAGAGGCTGACAGATATTCGCCCGAGCTTTCACGCTCTTTCTCTAAATCACTAACACTGTTGTACTCACAATACACCCAATCGGGGTGTACGCGCCAATTATCTCCTTTGAAGTATTCGGTCACTGTGCGAAAAGATGAAGATATATGAATATTATTGCCACGATTTTTATGATATCGAACTCCTTTACCATTTCGGCGGGAGTGCCGTATTTCTTGTTGGGAGACTAATTCATGGCTTCCATATTTTTCAGGGAGTACAACAGCTAAAGTGAATGGCGTGTCTTCAATAGGTCCATAAAAATACCTGCAATGTGTAGATTGAACATTAGTCTAATTTGTCTTGGTGATCTAAAGTAGATAGATTTGGTAAATAACCTTTACCTTTGCGTACGCGCCGTTACACGTTTCATACCATCAAAGTGGTTGAATACAGTGAATTCGGTTTCACCTTCTTTGGGCATAAGCATGTCATTGCGCATCTGTAGACGTATAAAAGTCGTTTTAAATCTCACCGCTTATTAAAATGAGTTCAGCGTTTTCTCTCTCTACTTACATCATACAGCAGATTCTTATTCATTTCGACAATTTCATGCTCATTGCCCACTTCGGTTTCCGGCAGTTCCAACTCCGTTATGTCGACCGACGTGTACCGCGGCCGCAACTGATCAATATATTGATTACCATCACTCATAGGACGCAAATCTGGATGATACAGTACACGTCCATTGTTATCAACGATAAACGAATATCCATTCGGCCCCAATTTATGTTGCGGTATCATTTTTCGTATCTCCTCGATGGGCACATCGGTGCCTACAACACCGAGTAAATTAGCCACACGCACCGAATGGTTTCGTCTATCGAAGACCGGAGTTGAAACTGTCGTCACCAGCCGTCGCTGGTAGTCGGAGTCACGTGCCAAACCACCTGTCTTGCCGGCGACGAAAACTGGACTCCAATGTACTGGATGATCGGCCTGATACATAATCATGGGCCGTGCCATAACTAGTGCATAATCGATAACTTTCTTGCGAGCATCCTCCATATCATTGATTTGCACAAAGAATCCTTTGTTGGAGCAGGCCATTTCATGCAAGTTGCTGCGACTACTCGAATCGGAACCGATCAGATATGTAAAAATTCGTACGGGCATATGAGGCCAATTATATTGCTTGATTATGTCGCTATGGGTTTCAGATGTACTCTCGGTGATGAGCATAATGGCTTGATTACATTGACTGCCTTCGCCCGACTGGTTGTACTGGAGGGAAAAGAAAATATAGTCAAATGTTTAATGTGATGAATACTAAATGAATTTTGAAGTCGAGCCTAGTAAATGTGTCGCAATTTTAAGAAAGGATAATACCAAAAATTTTTCATAAAATAGATACGTATGTGGGCGGTTTTAAAAAGGAACCTAGAGGTAAACCGATATAAGGCATAAAACTGTAACTAAAAGAACAACTCAGTCAAACAGTGTTTGAACTACAGTGTTGTTCCAACTAAATTCTAGATGTAAGTATGTATATACCAGGGGTGGGCAAGGCCGAGGCCGAAAAGAGCCACATGTAAATTCTAAAAGCTACAAAGAGTCACAAAAAAATACAACAAAAACAAAAATTTTATTTTTAAATAAAATTATTATTAGAAACGAAAAACATTAATTTTACTATTATTCTAATGTACGTAAGATTGATTTTAAAGCAACTTCAAAAGATCCCTTTGGCCAAATTTTCTGAATCTGGTTTTACGTCAGTTAAAGCCGTTTGTAACAGTTCTGTTAAATGTTGGTTAGTCAATAGGTACGTTCGTTTAAAATCTCCAGTAAAAAATGTCCAACACCGAAATTCCGGCGAAATGTCATCTGTTCTCTCACAGGAATAAATATCCAAAATAGTACGCGAACAGAAAATTTGCAGAAACTTGCAAGTTAGACGAACAGCTGATATAAATTTTGTTTACATTCAAAATTATAAAATTGAAAACGTAATAAAACAAATCCCGAAGTCTTATCCTGAAACAGTTCACTGACTAAACGAATAACTACTTACTTCTTACAAGTTTAATTAGTGGCACTTTACTATTTTAACTTCCAAACCAACAAATTCAATTTAGGGATTTGCGTAAATTTCAACCAGCTGTTTTTGATCAGCTGTTTCCTTGTTGGCAAATTGCTGTTGGCAAAAATTATTCCAGCAGAAACTAGCGGCTTTCCCTCAAAATTAAATGTCATTTTGCTCTCTCGATTTCCCCTACTTTGCAAGTTTTTTGGGTATACGAACACAAAAAGCTTATAGTTTTTATAACTTTCAATAATTATAAGGTGCGCGAATGCAACTGACGTGAACGGTATTCTGACTTTACGAATTTCACTGTAGAATACAAAGACTCACAGTTATACGTTGTAACAAAAAATTTAAAATAGCTCTGATCCAGTACTCCATGAACTTACAGGATTTTACACGAACTTGCAGGAAGTTGCAGGAAAAATGTTCCCGTACTCCAAAATCCTCCAAAATTCTGTAAATGAGAGCGACTTTTGGAGAGTTGTGTAGAGAATGAAGTTGCAAGATTTTACCCGAACTTTTTCTTCTGGTAAAATCATGAAAAGTGTCAAGCAATCACTGGTTGACGTTTTAACAGGAAAGATGGATTTTTTGTTCCCGTACTTTTTGTTTTTACTCACTGTTTACTCTCACTTCAGAGAGTAATTTTGCTGTTTGACAGTTTTACAGGATTTTTCACGAAATGTATTGGATCAGAGCTAATGTGCGTCACGCAGCTGTTTTCACCAGCGGATATTTTAAATCTGGTAATTGTTGCCGGAATCCAAGCAATGGCAAAGCTTTATGTTGCATTTCCTGTGCCTTATCTTCTTTTAATTCCAAAAACTCCAAATTTTCTTCGATTTTCTTAGAAAGGAGTTTTTCGGATATTACAAATTCATCCTCAATTATGTTACATAAAAAAGGTTTTATGAAGTATGCAAACGTAGATTTAAATAACTTCAAATCGGCAAATCTTTTTTCAAAATCTGCTTTTAAATCATGTGCAATATTTTTTTCTTGCCATGGAAAATGATGAGATATTCTACTAGATATTGCCTTTACTAACTGGGCAGATAAATTGTTCCTCACTTTACGGCAACGACAAAGTGAAACTTCACTCCATTCGTCATAAAATTTCAAAGGTTGGCAATGTAACACAAGCAAATAAAGAGCAAGAGAATATGTGTAATGTGTAAGCATTCCGAAATCAAAGCGAGACAGCCCCTCCAGAACTGCTGGGGTCAATCGGTACGTTTGAACAGCTACTGCACCGACTCCTAGGTAAGTAGCTACTCTATTAACCCGTGGTAGTGCACATGGTAGTGCAGAGTCGAACCAGTCGTAAGCAGGATAGGGAAAAACTACAACAGAGGGCGCCCATAAATTACGCAAGTGACTACTTTAGTAACTCCCGGTAGTGCAGACAGAGCCGATGATGACTACCGCTTAGGACATTGTTTTGTGAAAGTAATTGATGAAATACACTTCAAGTAGTCGGTCGGTAATTGACGGAGTTTATCAGGTAGCTACCGATTATTTTTTTATTTATTCGTTACATTGCGAAATTCCGTTTAGTGATAGAAACACAAAATAATAAACAGAACTTTTGCAACGATTCGTATGAATAAAAAGGATTTTCCGTTCGTTTCAAAGGCAGTTAAAAAATGCGTATAATTTTCATCACGAAATTGATATCATAAATTTTGTGTTTCTAGTTCAGCTTTCGTCACTCGAAAATTTTACCTCAAGGAGGTGTTTTATTTGATATGTAAAGTATACACTAACCATTCGTGCAAAAATATTTTAGTGCACTCTATCCCATAAAAAAGTACGAATGTTTAAACATTACCGTGGATACGCGAAACCACTACCGACGTTGGAACGCACCGCCTATAAACCTGGGCCCGTTCATCGTTGCATGCTTATCTTTTTATCAACATAAGTATCTTATAAATGATTGGTACTTTATGAATGGAAAATTTTTTAATTAAATACGTTTCCTAATTTTGTTATTTAATTACAGCGTTGACTTTTTTTTATATTTTTACAATTACATATTCTGAGTGGCTTGAAAAAATCTTACATTCTAAACAATTTGAAGCTGAGGGTTTGTAGTAATGAAACTGGTGTGTCCACTTGATGGTTTTGGCTCTAGGAAAACGTTTCGCCAACACCTTCTCATGTTTTTTATATTCAGCTAAAGTACAAAATCAAAATCAGTCGAACAATATTGGGTCGAAAGAATAGTTTTGTCCTGTAGACTAGCGCAGTATGCATTTTTTAACGCAGCCACCAATGCCATCGCTTCTTTTCCGTGGGCAGTGACACTGATATACGCGATTCTCGTTTGTTTAACGGACGCGTACTAGAGGTGTACAATATCAGAAATGCAGTAATGAATCAAATTCACTTGACAGTAAAAAAAAGTTAAATCAATGCTTGCCCGCCATCAAAACAAACACTGTAGTGTCGCTGCTAACTATAATTCCTGCAATGACAGTATTTGTTTGTTTACTGCAAATACTGATTTACACTAAAGAGAGCAAAGTAACGGGGCAGCACAGCGAGTGCAGTAAAACAGTTGGGTGTGAAGTGAACGGCAGCAGTGTGTTCCATGTTAGTCATTTTGTGTTAATACGCCGTGATATTAGTTCAACTATTATTTTATAAACAGCATTTCAAATCATTTATGCACACCTCTAGTCTGTACTCAAGATTCTCAGAATTTAGGAGCCTCATGATTTCGAAAATAAATTTAGGCACTGAGATTTCAATAATTATTAATATAAAGAATTAATCGTAAGAATTATTAACATATGTAATAATAATATACCTATATGCTTTTTAAAACGTAAGCATGCAACGACGAACGGGTCCAGGTTTATGGGCGCTGCGTTCGAACGTCGCTAGTGGTTTCGCGTATCCACGATAATGTTTAAACATTCGTACTTTTTTGCCTTCCTTTTATTAGCTCGGGATGTAACTATGTAATATTGATGCGCCTAAAAGATGCAGCGATTTGTATTCTCAAGTTACATACCTGATTACAGTACGAATATACGAAATAGTTTTTTAAACTATAATTTTGTTATGGGATAGAGTGCACTAAAAAATTTTTGCACGAATTGTCAGTGTATACTTTACAGAATAAGATCGTAAAATTTTTCAGTTAAATTGTCAATTGTTTATTGGTAAATTTATTATTATTTAATAATATTAAAAAATAAAATTTTTTCAATATGAATATCTTTTTCGTTTCTGCTACTTTTTCTGAATACACCATTAAAATTTGGTTATTTTTCATTGAATATTTAAGGAAATATAGCAAGGAATATATAAAATTGATAAAAAGAAGGTCAAAAATTCATTTATGAATAAATTTTTGAAAAATTGAAATTTTCAAAAAAATATTTTAAGACATTAATTTTCACATATAGATCTTTGAATATCTGCCAAAACATATTTGAAATTCTAAAACTTCATTTTAGTGGCCCGTTTCAGAAAGTTTGACTCATATGATTTTCACCTTTCCGAAAGCTTGTTATGTTTATTTTTTTTTATATTATTATTTTTTAAGTATTTTTAACTTTTAGCTTTTAAGCGAGCCACGCTAAAAGGGTGATGGCCTCAAGGCCTATTTTTTATTGATGAGACAAGTTAAAAAAAACGAGGCAATGCTGCCGATTCTTGATTCAAAACAAGTCTGTTTATTTCAGTGCACGAAAACTGCTTTTACAATAAATTTTACATTTCTCCTTAAATCTAAGACACTCCCAATTTTAAGTTACTTTTCCAAAATTTTCATATTGTGACCAATCATAATTTATTATTTTGTAGTTTTGCATTTTCTAAATGTTCTTGTAGTAAAGTCTCATTGCTTTTCTTTTACTCTAATTAAATTTATATTGACTTCTCATATATTGAGAAATATCAATTGTGAAACCAATTGTTTCACAGTTGCTCTACAAAGTTCATCGTCTTGAGAAAATACAACACTACAAATGTCTTCACAAAAATGACCCACATGTGCAAGCTGCAATATGATCGTTTCTACAAAGCAAGTGGCCGCTAACGCTTTGCCCAATTTGTGACATATATATGAGTCATAACTCTTTTTGCTTGCATTCTTAACGTTGTTGTTAAGAACGTTATTCTTTAATATTGCAGTCACATGTGTGTTTACATTACTGACCTTACTTACTAATTATTTGTAGACACACAACACCCTTACCCTATAAAAAAAAAAGATTTTGTAATCATAATTGACAAAATTATTTTTATATTATAATTTTACATACGTTTATATACTTTTACATATTTCTAGCTTTTATTAAATTATTATTGTGTGCTTCTTTTTCTACATTGTCCATAATTATAGTACTGTTAGATCCGTTTTGTGATATAATTTTAAAAGGACCTTTAAAAGGTTTATCTAATTTTTTTTTCTTATTTTAAATATACGTCGTCTCCTGTTTTAAATTTTGGTTTGTTAATATATTTTTGTGTATTGGAGTTATGTTGTTTATTTTTTAACAAATTTTTTTGTGCTTGATTATGTGCATATCTTAGTTTAATTATGAATTCATTTATATAATTGTCTAAATTGTAGAATGATTCTTTGCTTTTAATAATTTCACAAGGTAAAGAGCATAATTTACCATATACTAATTCAAATGATGTATAGTGAGTCGTGCTATGTGGAGCGGTGTTGTACGAGTATGTGTAGTATGGTAATAGTTCATTCCAGTTATCCTTTCCGTCCATTGTCATTAAGAAGTCATTTAAAACTCTATGGTTTCTTTCAACTGTACCTAAAGTTTCATGATGGTATGGTGTTGATGTTACTATGTCTATGTTCATTAGTTTACAGATATTTGTCAATAATTCGTTCGTAAATTCAGTACCTTTGTCTGTTTTTAATTTCCTAAAACAACCATATTTTAAAATAAACTTTTCTACTATTGTTTTTGCTACACTCACTGCGTCTTTTGTTATCAAAGGAAACGCTTCTACAAATTTTGTAAGTTCGCATTGAATTGTTAGTATATATCTGTATGTATTGGATGGTCTAAGAGGACCAACTGTATCTATTATTACAACATCAAATGATGTATTTGGTGTCTCTGTTATTGTCAACTTTTCTTTTGTATATTTAATAATTTTTACCTCGTTACAGATTTTACATTTGTTAATATGGTCTTTAACCATTTTATTCATGCCTTTCCACACATATTTTTGTTTGAGTTTTCCTGTGCATCGTCTTATGCCGCAATGGCCTGCTGTTTTTGAGTCATGGTAGCTTTCTATATAACAGTATGTCTAGACAATCTTCGAACGGTTTTTTAGGACCTAAAAACCTATAAAAAAGGCAAAATAAAATAACGAAATAGGCTGGAAAAGCCAAAATAAAATAGTGAAAAAGGCACGAAAACGCACTAGGTGTTGCAAAAAAGGCAAAAAAAGGCAGAACGAAATAGCGGAAAAGGCAGGAAAAGGCACTAAAAAAAGACAGAAAATACGAAGAACAATCAAAAAATACATTTATTTTAGAAATGTTTATATTATAAGTAAAAAGAGAAAAACTATGAACTAGTTTCATTATATGAAAATTTTTACTTTGAATCTTTGACTATTTTATCCTTTCGAGTTTCTAACTCATAAAACTTTAATCTGTATAGTTGTAGTAACATTGAACCACAAGATGCATTTTGAAGTTTTCTGGCAGCATTTTCATTCGATTTTCGCGAAGAAAAGCCTTGAATGTACTAAATGTGTGCTCGACGTAAGTTGATACAAGCGGCGCCCAATTTAAACATGGAACGTTTGAAACGTTCATATTATCAGGAATAAGGGCGTTTCCCTCGCCCTTTACAATTTTATCTACACCCCTTATTGTCTCCAAGCCTTCGTTAGCTGAGAAAACGGCATTGAATTTTTCCAACACCAATTTGGCAAGAGGTCTCTGCGCTTCTATAAGCCGCATGGGCAATGTGTATACAGTATATTTTGCTTTGCTGCCTTTATGCTCAAGTGCATATA
>NW_023458557.1:55287710-55299724 GCF_013731165.1 Rhagoletis pomonella
TTTATGTAGTTATATATGGGTGTTTCCAGCGGAAGGTCCACCACGACAAAAAAAAATAAAAGTTTTATATCTAACGTATTTACGGGCCGATTTGTTTGCTTTTTAAAATATATACTGGCTATGTAAGTAGAATCATGTTTGCATAAAATGGTCTTCCTAGGTGGTGCCAAGGTCGAGATATTTCGAAAAACCGTATTTATGGTCCGATTTGGTTCGAATTTGGCGTAGTATGTGGTTGAAACATAATAAATCATAGAGTTCCTATAAATTGACCCTGAATTGGCGCTGAAGTCAAAATATAAAGTATATTCTACATAAAATACATGTTTTATTCGCGTTAAAAATTCATTTAAAAGCAATATTAACAAAAATGTAACGATGGAAATTTATGTCACGTGACGCCACGTCACGTCACGTTTCACACTTGGGGTTGTAAAAGAGAATTGAAACAATTTGCATTAATTCAAAAAAACTCTAAAAATAACTAGAATTGCTCCAAATCATATTAAAATAAGTTTCATGAAAATAGCCATCCACAATTCGCAGAGTTTTGCGATTTTGTAGGAAAAGAAAAAATCAACTTCCATTTTTTGTCACGTAACGACACTCTCTTTAAATGCTTATATTTCAGGACCAAGCAGTTCGATTGATTTCATTTTTCGGCTAAATATAGAGCTAATTATGTGCTATACAATGGCCCAAAAAAGTTAAAGAAAACAAATGGTATTCCTTTTTTGTATCACATTGAAATCGTACGACTGTCACGTGCGCCACCATGGGAATGCCCATATATAATTAGATACTATTCGGTAAAAATTTCGCTTGCAGTAGTTTCTACGTGGTAAGTGCTTCTCCATTATTTGCTTTCATAGGGACTTGGATACCTTCCTCATTGAAGTAGTAAAGAAAATTCGCTTAAGTGCCTTTTTCGGTTAAGTGCACAAGTTTTTCGTCCAAAGAAGGAAGTGCAGCTAAGCAAAATATACTGTATTTTTTAATCTTAAAAAAAATTGTAAATGCTATAATCACTTTTTTAAAGGTAGAAAAAGCAAAAAAAGGCAAATATGTTAAAAAAGGCAAAGAAAACATCAAATGTGTATATATGGAATCAGGGAAAGCTAAATCGTGGACATTCTTAATCGAATATGCTCTATCTCGTTAGCAGAAAAAAAGGCAATTTCCATAAAATCCGTTCCCTGCTTATGATTGTATCTAACATGTAACTCATTTTTAAACTCATTAAACTTAATTTTTTGCCCAGTTTTAATTTTATCTTTATTCTCAAATTTTAACTTTTTTACTCCTCTAATATCAGATATTGAAATACACTCCCATATATGAAGATGATTAGTCTCCAATGGTAAAGTGTCCGCGGGTTTTTCTTCTTCTTTATTATCTGTAAATTTATTCTTCATTCCTCGTGTTAACACATTAATATTATTTGTTGGTACCATGTCTTTTAATTTCTCTGAGTTTAAAACTATTCTTGACAACGCATCAGCGTTGGTATTCATTTTACCTTGCTTAAATATAATGTCAAAATCGTAATCCATTAAATCTATTCTTATCCTAGTTAATTTAGATGATGGGTTCTTATGGGTAAATAAACTAACTAATGGTCTATGATCTGTATACACTATAAATCTTTTACCATACAAATATGGTCTGAAATGATTTATTCCCCAATGAATGGCTAGCAACTCTTTTTATACCATTCATGAGCATGAAATGGTATTATAACTTTGGTCCGATGTTCGTAAGTACCAGAATAAAAAGAGATAGACCCATGAAAATGTATACTTATATGATCACAACGTCGAGCTGAGTCGATTTGGCCATGTCCGTCTGTCCGTCCGTCCGTCTGTCCGTCTGTTTGTATGCAATCTAGTCTCTCAGTTTTCGAGATATCCGGATCAAATTTGGTAGGTGGGTGTATTTTTATAATGTATTAATCATTTGTCGGAACCGGAAGAATCGGACCACTATAACATATAGCTCCCATACAACTGATTGTTCAGATATGAGATTTTTCGTTATAACTTCTCCATTTATGCAGCTAGGAACACGAAATTTTGCAGTACTTGCACCCATTATCAATAGAATACTTACAGTGAAAATTAAAAGATCGAGTCACTATAACCTATAGCTCCCATACAACTGATTGTTCAGATATAAAATCTTTCGTTATAACTCCTCCGTTTATATAGCTAGGAACATGAAATTCCGCACTGTTTTCAATAATTACCAACAGAAAACTTACAGTGAAAATTAAAAAGATGGGATAACTATAACCTATAGCTCCCATAAAACTGATTGTTCAGATATAAAATTTCTCGTTATAACTCCTCCATTTATATAGCTAGGAACATGAAATTCCGCACTGTTTTCAATAATTACCAACAGAAAACCTACAGTGAAAATTAAAAAGATGGCGTAACTATAACCTATAGCTCCCATACAACTGATTGTTCGATATGAGATTTTTCGTTATAACTCCTCCATTTATGCAGCTAGGAACATGAAATTTCGCACCATTTTCACTCATTATTAACAGAATACTTACAGTGGAAATAACAAGAATCGGGTGACTATAACATAAATGTATCTTCCATACATATGATTGTTCAGATATGGTATTTTACTGTAAAACTCCTTTATTTGAACAGCTAAAACCGATAAATTTCGTAAGATATTTTATAAATAATAATACAAAGTCTACTGAGAAAATCGTAAAAGTTTATGCTGTGTGAGCATTATCTCTTATACCACTGATTGTTCAGATACCAGTTTTTGCGATATATCTTCTTTATGTAGGAAACTAAACCCAATAAATTGTGTTACCGGTTGACATACCGATCACATAGCAGTGAAAATCACTTGGATTGGTGCTAATATAAGGTATATCTTCCATACCTCTGATTGTTCAGATGCGATTTTTTATATAGGTATGTAACTCCTCTATCGATGTATGCAGATGTATTCAAAAGCAGTAATCTGTCAAAGTAAAATTTGCAGATGTTCATGAAAGGTATGAAGCCTTCGGCATAGCCGAAGACAGCGCTGCTCTTACTTGTTCTATTATCGCTTTGTTTATTTCATATTTATTTGACGATTTACTAGCAAATGCTATGGGTTTATCACTACCGATTTCTCCTTGAGAAAGTACAGCTCCCAGTGCATAATTTGAAGCGTCTGTTGTCAAAACAAAAGGTTTTGAAAAATCTAGGTAACTTAGTACTGGTGGCGACATAAGTTTTTCTTTCAAAAGTTCAAATGAACTCGGATAATTTTGTGACCAGCTAAAAATCACATTCTTCTTTAATAATTGATTTAATGGTTTTGCTATGGCAGCAAAATTCTGAATAAAACGTCTGTAGTAGTTACAAAAAGCTACACATCAAAATCTGTTGGTGTTGGGTAATCTTGTATTACTGAATATTTGCTAGGGTCAGTAGTCACACCGTTATCTATGATTAAATGTCCAAGGTAAACTACCTCAGGTCTCAAGAACTTACATTTTCCTGGATTCAATTTTAAATTATATTTACGTAACCTTTTAAAAACTTCTACAAGACTCCTATTGTGTTCTTTTAAACTAGCTACAAAAACTATTATATCATCAACGAATAAAAATGCTGATGCTTGTAAACCACTAAGTGCAATTGAAAGCATTCTTTGAAAACTATTTGTTGAGATTTTCAAACCGAAAGGCAAACGTTTAAATTGGAAATGACCTGAATCTGTTGAGAAGGCTGTGAATGGTCTCGGTTTTGGATGTAGTGGAATTTGATGAAATGAACTTGTCATATCTAAAGTCGAAAAATACTTAGCTTTACCTAATTTATCAAGTACATCTTCTAACCTGGTTAATGGAAATTTGTCATCTACAACCTTTTTATTCAAAGATCTATAATCAACTACTAGTCTCTATTTTTTCTCTTCCCCCGCGCTCTTCTTTGGTACAATTAACAAGGGTGAATTGTATGGGCTAACGGAAGGTTCAACTATGTCTTCGTCTAATAGTTTGTCAACTTGTTTTTCTATTTCTTGTAAACTGGAGTGTGGTATTCGATAGTTTTTAATGTAAACTGGTGCTTTGTCCGTTGTTCCAATTTTTTGCTCATAAAAATTATTTTTTGTTAAAATTTCTCCATCTAAATGAAAAATGTTTTGATTATCTTTACAGATTTCTAATATTGAAGCTTTTGCTTCCTTATCTAGCTTATCTATTTGAATTTCTTTTTGAATTTTCTGGAACCTGCTTTCATCGGTGAAAGTATTTTTAAAATGTAGTATATAATAATTTTTAAGTTTATCTATACCTAGTGTTATTTTTGATATATTTACTTCCTTTTCAGTTGTATTCAAAAATTGTATATGCTTTATTCCTTCTGATGGAAAAATGGTATTTGCAACAAATATCCCTTTTCTTATTTCTTTCCCACATATTACACTTTCTTCATCTACATCAATATCTACAGCTATTACTGTTTCTGTTATTGGAGATATTTTTATGTTTTTAACTGTTTTCGTTTGCATATACATTAGTATTATCAGATCATCATCATCAACTTGCGATATTGTTAGTGTATACGTTTCATAATCAATCTTACAGCTACGATCTGTTAAGAAATCTCTACCTAATATTCCATCTGCTAATAAATTTGAATTTTCTAACCTTATGTGAAATTTATGTACTATTTCCTTATCTTCCCATAATAGCTTAATTTTTGCAACTCCTAACGAGTTTGTCATTCCCCCATTTATTCCGCTTATTTGACAAATGTCACTTTTATCTATATAACTATTTGCTAAATTTTCTTTTAATAATGATATATCTGCACCTGTATCAATTAATAATGATATAACGTTATAACCTATTTTAAATCTAAAATAATTTGAAAGTTCTTCATCTTTACTTACACTAATTACTTTCTTTGTTGAGTACTCCCCGGTTTTTCGCCACCGGGGGTACCCCCGTTTCCCTGGTTGCCATCTCTATTGTTATTATAATAACCTCTGCTTCCTTGGTTATTATTTCTATTATTTCTGCCATAATTATTACTTCCTCCTCTGTTATTATTAAACCCTCTATTACCAGTGTTATTTCTATTATGGCTGAAATTCCTACTGTAATTATTATTTGAGTTTCGAGTGCCATGTTCATTATTTCTCTGTTCTCTATCATTATTAAAATTTCTATTATTATTATAGGACCTGTAATTGCTCGTAAAATTTCTTCTATTTCTTGTGGCTACATGTACAAAATTATTCTGATTAGGTTTTGTTTCTACTTCTAAAGCTATTTTAATCGCGTCAGATAGTTTTGTTGGTCTTGCCGCCAAAACTACTGATTTAAATGGCTCTTCTAAACCATTCTTGAAAGTTGTCAAACCAATTTGGTCATTAAGTTTAACTATTATTTCTCTATTTGTTTCACCTTGTTCACTTATCTGCAATTCATTTAATGATGCTAACAAGTTCTCTATTTTAGACCCAAAAGTATTCACATTCAAACCTCTTTGATTTGTTTGTGATAATTCACAGTGAATTTTTGAGGTTGTTTTATGTGATTTATATGTTTGTTTGAGTAGTTTTTTAAAGTCTTCAAATGTAGTAGGCCTGGCTTCTGTCAGAATTTTATTTTTTACTTTTTCTGATAGCTTTGTAGCTAAAACGAATTTAATTAATAACTGTTTCTGCTGCTCATTCTCTAAGGTATCGTGATAGAATTCAATTAAACCAAGGTAATTGTTTACTTCACGATAATCCCCTTGAAATTCCGGAATTAGCTTGGAAGCAGTTACTAAATCAAATTTGGACATTTTTGTTTAACTTCGTCAACTTTGTGTTTTAAAAGTAATTTTATTCTTCCTAAAAGCAAATCAAAATCATACTCCTCTTCTTTTTTTACTATTTTCTGTCGTACATTTAATAAGTCATTTAAAGTCTTGTCTATGTATTCGTCTGTATAAGTTCTGTTTGGACTCTTTTAAATTCGCGAGTATCTTCGAAGGATATTCTATTTCCATTTATTTATTATGTATAATTTTCATTTATGATAGATATTATTTTAAAATATTTATTTTATGCACATTAAGCACATACCATTCTTAAATCAAGAATTTCAAATTTTCTTTTTGCAATATTTACTCTGCATGCATCACATTTAAAACAACTATAATGGAAGCTTTTATTATTATACATGACATATTTAACTTTTCCTATGTCTTTTATTTTGTTCTGGCATTTAGACAATATTTATTTAACATTTCACCAAAACATCCTTGATAAAAGCATATTGTTACAAACTTTTTCATCTCCATTTAAGTAAAATTTAATTATCATTATCGTCAAATTTTATTTTATATATATTTAGGTTATTTTACATATATAAACATTGTTTTTTTTTTTTAAACACTATTATTTAAGTTCATATTTTTAATTATTTGTTTTTTAACATAAGTCTTACAATGCTTATTTATAAAATATATGATTATAATTAATATAAAAACAATCGAAATAAATCCTATTATATTATTTGTTAAAAGATTGTTGCTGCTATTGTTGACATTGTTGTTATTGTTGTTCATGGTGATTTTCTGCTGCTGTTCTTTGGCTTTTGGAAGTACAATTGTCCAAACCATGCCTGAGTTGTTATCTTGTTTATGTTGATTTTTCTTCAATTCTATTAGTTCCGCAATTAATTTTCGTTTGTTCTCTCCAGTAGCTAATGGAATTACCCTGTGAAGCTCACCAATCTTCCTTCGCAGTTTCACCGCCTTACTTCCTCGGGTTTTTCGTTTTGGTGCACTATGCTCTGTGCTATCGTTTTTAATTTGTCTTTTTCTGTAAGCTTCTATTGTTAGTGGCTTAGGTCCAGCCGTGAGCGGAGTTGGGACGTATTTTGATATTGGTGTGGATGATGTAGTCGTCAGTGCTCAGGGACATAATCATCATCTATATTTTCTTCTTCGTAGGATCTTGGGTGGTTCAGCTGTTCAAACAGGTTGTCCAGATCTTCTTTTGAATATTGCTCCGTCGTAAGTATAATTTTTATTTAAATTTATTTGTTTTTATTAGAGTTATTATAGTGCCAATTTGGCAGGATCGCCATGTTATGTTCATTTTTTTTTTATATTATTATTTTTTAAGTATTTTTAACTTTTGGCTTTTAAGCGAGCCACGCTAAAAGGATGATGGCCTCAAGGCCTATTTTTTATTGATGAGACAAGTTAAAAAAAAACGAGGCAATGCTGCCGATTCTTGATTCAAAACAAGTCTGTTTATTTCAGTGCACAAACACTGCTTTTATAATAAATTTTACATTTCTCCTTAAATCTAAGACACTCCCAATTTTAAGTTACTATTCCAAAATTTTCATATTGTGACCAATCATAATTTATTATTTTGTAGTTTTGCATTTTCTAAATGTTCTTGTAGTAAAGTCTCATTGCTTTTCTTTTACTCTAAATTAATTTATATTGACTTCTCATATATTGAGAAATATCAATTGTGAAACCAATTGTTTCACAGTTGCTCGACAAAGTTCATCGTCTTGAGAAAATACAACACTACAAATGTCTTCATAAAAGTGACCCACATGTGCAAGCTGCAATATGATCGTTTCTACAAAGCAAGTGGCCGCTAACGCTTTGCCCAATTTGTGACATATATATGAGTCATAACTCTTTTTGCTTGCATTCTTAACGTTGTTGTTAAGAACGTTATTATATAATATTGCAGTCACATGTGTGTTTACATTACTGACCTTACTTACTAATTATTTGTAGACACACAACAAGCTACCGCTACATGGTAAGCCGGGGTGTATCAATTTTGAGTAAATTAGCGTCACCCAAAACGTTATCGAAATTTAACTGTATGATAATTGCATTGGAAAATGCATCTATGCTTTGAAGTATTAAAAACATGCTGTGAAATTATATTAGGTTATTACTCGTAAGAAATTAGATAGTTAAAATTTAGTTATTACAACATTGGTATTGCTACTATTATATAATTTATTGGAGATATTTTAATATAAATAAAATCACCTGCCGTGCCAAAAAATTATTATTTCATGTCATTCCATATCACCCAAGCTATACTACTATTCTGCTACTATTCTGCTATCACGGCTATAGTAAAATTAGGGGAGAAATATAATATAACATTTTTATGTAAAGTATTTTTCATATTTGTATAAAGTTAGGTGAAACCCGTGGGTAAAAGCTAAAGTATAATAAACAAAAATTTCACTTTTTTTGCCAAAATTACGAATTTTTGGGGTAAAGTGACGAATTTCTTTTATTAGGTATTTAGCTTAATAGATTTATCCAGCAAAGGAGTTTCAATACTTAATTCGAATTTTATATCGTTCCTTAAATTGTTTCATTGGAATTATTATTTGGTGATACTAAATGCATTAGTGCAAAATGTATTAGGGTGGTCCAAAATAAGTAAAGTTGGAATTTTAATACCTACATCGATTTATAAATTAAGACTACATGTTAACCTCACCTTATCTCAACTCACCTCGATTACTACGGTAAATATATGTATATAATTTTGTCAGGTAAAAAGATGCTGACCGTTGTAATGGTTGAATTAATTACCTTATTACTCATCGATGCGATAAATTGAATACCATAATTGTTTTTTCGTAAACAAGCGGCACAACACCTGTTGGCGTAGATCTGCCTTTTGGATAATGCTCCAATCCAAACATATTTATGAAAAGTATTGTTCTTTGAATTTCGCGAAGTATTTGCCAAATGCATTGCCTTGAGCTGGCGCTGACGCACATATAATTGAAGTAATTGAACTCTTATTCAGTAGTGAGTATTGAGTGAGTGCATTAACTATCGTATTTGTAAAAAAAAGAAAATACATTTCGTCTAGATTTTGTTTCTTGCCTTTTGTTTAGGCGAGATGGTGCCTTCGAGTTACAACCAGTGTTGCCGCGAATCATTTTTAGCGGTAGCCAAATTCCGTTAAAAAAAGGGCTAAAAAAGAGCTAAAAAAAGTCGTTGTGGCTAAATATGGTAGCTAAATTTTTTACTTACATATACATATGTATATAAGTATACACGCAAACATTTTCAATAAGCAATGGTATAGAAAAACAATGAAGTCTGGATAAAAAGCTAATATTTTATCCAACCAAAAACCTTTTTGTATAAAAGGGGAAATATACGACACCAGCTTGCTGGCTCCATCAAATGATTGTACCATCAGGCTCGAAACATATATGTAACTTATCAGCATGCTGGTACAATATTTATTTCTTTACAAATGAGGTCGAGAAAAGATCGAAATGATTAGAGCCGAAATTTCATAATTTTTCTACCATTTTGTTAAATATTGTTTTTTTTAATTCACAACTGCAATATCGTGAGTTTCCACAAACTCGGCTTTGACTCATATAGGGCAAGAAATTTCCGCCAAAATACTTTTTACTTAGAAAATTTAGCTAATTTTACCACTCACGACACCAGCATGCTGGTACAATCATAAAATTTTCAAATAGTTTTTGAAGTCGCACCAGCAGCTGGTACAATCACACCACAAGAACATACACATATTAAGGGCCGTAAACTTATCTACTTTAAACTATAGTAGTATAAAAACGTAAGGAACATACAATACATACGGCGGTTTTTCCGCCGGGATTACAAAATGTATTATATTTTAAGATGTCCACCAAAATATTTCGGAAAAATATTAAGATTTAAGCGAGCTAGACCGATTTTAAAATACCTCCAAAAATGAAGTTTTTTCTGAATAAAAATAGTTTCTTAAAGAACTTTTTGAAAAAAGTCTCCTCAGATGACAAATTAGATTAAGCTTAAAAAATCTGCATAAAAATATTTGAAAATCTTTTCAACAGAATCGTAAGAATGAGATTTTTGATGCTGTTTTTTACTTTTTTCAAAGATTGGTTTACGAAAAACTTGAATAACCGGGTCAAAAATTTGCTGATTTAGATTTTTGGGATCTCAGTAGAAAGTTATTTTCACACTGTTTTTATTTCTGGCCAAAAAAACGTCATTCGTGTTCCATCTTCTTTTTTCGAATACCAACACATCTTAATTAGCAAAGAGAAAAAAAAGGGTGAGAAAATACCTTTCCAGTGACACCTCTCAAGTCTAAATCGGGATAGTTTAGGTTCAGTTATTCAAGTTTTTCCTATACCAATCTTTGAAAAAAGTTAAATAACAGCATCAAAAATCTCATCATTACGATTCCGTTCAAACTTTTTTTAAAATTTTTTTAAATATTTTTATGCAAATATTTTAAGCTTTAAGAAACTATTTTTATTCATAAAAAACTCCATTTTTGGAGGTATTTTCAAATCGGTCCAGCTCACTTAAATCTTAATATTTTTCCGAAATATTTTGGTGGACGTCTTAAAATATAATAGATTTTATAGTTCCAATGGAAAACTAGTACCGATTTTTTTTGTATGGGGAGTGATGCAGTCTAATGTATATATATCAGTATTTCTTAGTTTAAAAATTTTAGATCAAATTAAGCATAACTATACAAGTTTTTCATGCCAAGTATGAATAAATTCTAAAATGGGCTAAAAAAAGGGCTAATGGCAATTTCAAATTTATGTGGCCCAGAAAAGTGTGTGGTAGCTAAATCTAGCCGCCAAAGGGCTAAAACGGCAACACTGGTTACAACGCACGCAGTTTCGGATTTTGAGGGTAAAGACCCTGCAGTAAAATTCAGAGACAGTCTGTTAAAGCGCTAGTTCCGCCCTACACATTTCATAACTATCTCTGAACTAGTGCAAAACGGCTGCAGAGAGGGACAGTTCAAACTTTTGGTGTGCTAGTTGAGCTCTGTTGAAAAGTAAATGCACAAATTCTCACTTCTTGTACAATACTCAAATAGCTCAGCGGGAAGACCTCCGACTCTATCATCGTTGGTCGCGAGTTCAAATCGCGGTAGAGGCAGTTGTGATTTTCAGATTTAATAAATTTAAATTGTTGAGTGCCGCTTAAAAATTGAAGAGAAAATGATCAAATTTAAAATAAATAAAATAAAAGTATAAAAAACGAATAGTGCAAAATGCACAAAAAGTAGCAGCTTTGAAGAAAATGTATTCTTCTGTTCCAGTTAATAAATGTTACACAACAAAAGCTAGTTGAAAATAATTGTATGGTTCTCCCAAAACAAAAAAATACATAAAACAATTTTGAAATGTCATAAAAAAATGTTCACCAAAATAAATATATTTTTTTTTTGGTTTTTAGTAAAAATTGGTGGAAAAATGAAGGCTCCAGTGTATTATGAACATTGAATTCGAATTTTGAACCACTGTGTGCTGGTTTCGTCGTGCACTATGAATTATGATAAACGCATTTTGGTAGCAAAGGATGGCGAAGTCATTGAAAATGATTTGGCTTCATTTTTCGCTACAGCAGGGGAGCTTAAACAATTAAATAATATAATTAAATGGTAAATATTTGACTTAAATTACGATATGGGCAAGGTACTTTTATCATACAAGTTGTATGTACGTATTTCCAAATCATTTTGAAAAAATGTCCTTTATTTTACGTTGGTTAATATGGTCACCGCAGGCATGCACCAACAAACTGCTAATTTCAATGAGAAACAGCAAGAAAACAAGTATTGCAATGAAAATAAGAAGACAAAAAAAATATTTAAAACTGATAAGCGTAAGATTGAAATCAGAGGCAAGAGGAGTAGCAGGCAGTACCCGCTTTGGTACTCTTTCCATTTCCTCCGCTCGCCCTAATATCGGCCTTAATTTTTTAAATATATTTATTTTGCATTACGCTTACTTAAGTTGAAAGCATTTCTTTCACATTTGCTGCTGAGTGTTAATTAAGGCCTTCAAAAGGCCTTACAACATTAACATTTCCGAATTGCTTGCTAGCATACAGGGTGTCCCAGAAGTAACGTGCCAAACTTTAGGGCAAGGTAGGTGGGGGGGTGAGCTCACTGATAAACAAAAAATTTTCAGGTAAAAGTGT
>NW_023458557.1:55304724-55314614 GCF_013731165.1 Rhagoletis pomonella
ACACTTTTACCTGAAAATTTTTTGTTTATCAGTGAGCTCACCCCCCCCACCTACCTTGCCCTAAAGTTTGGCACGTTACTTCTGGGACACCCTGTATATCTTCTCGCATGTGTGAA
Source organism: Rhagoletis pomonella (assembly GCF_013731165.1). Classification (NCBI taxonomy): domain Eukaryota; kingdom Metazoa; phylum Arthropoda; class Insecta; order Diptera; family Tephritidae; genus Rhagoletis; species Rhagoletis pomonella. The sequence continues at coordinate 55,304,841 of NW_023458557.1, forward strand.
TGGGTGAGTGAGCGCGGAAAAATGCGAAATCCTATTATGAATCCATTAGATGCTCTTGCACGCGCGAAAAAAAATAACGACGCTGATATTTTGCAGGGCATATGTACAAGCCAGGAAAGCCAACTCGTGGCGAATTCCCCGATTTGCGGGGAATGGGAGTTTGCGTGGGAAATCGGGGAATGGGCCGTTTTTTGTGGGGAATTTCAGTTTACGTGTAGAATCGGGAGATGAACTGCTTTTTGTGAGGAACAGGCCCGTCCGCAAGGCGGGGTTTGTGGTGGGAAATATTATAAAAAATTTGTCATCATTTAGTTTAAGATAATAACGGTAAAAAAATATTTTAAGATCTAAAATATTTAGGATCTATTTTCAGAGATAGAAGTTGAGTTGAGTTGATCTAGCATTAATTTAAGCCAGGAAGGTTCTACGCGCCATGTTGAATTTTTCAAATGGCCTCACGGCTTTTTCCCCAAAAAAAACCTCAGGAGGTTTAAAATACTGTAGCTGTTTTTGACATCAGGGGACACAACTCCATCAAGTGCCATTAAAATATATTAAATTTCCCATTGACTTATAGGCAATTTTGAACACTTTGTGAAAAGTTGCATGAAAATGTTGAACTTTGGGCCTTTCCAGGCACGTCTTTCAGTTATTTTCAATAATTTAGAAGCTCTAGCAAAGAAACCATATATTCATATTCATACGAATCGTTGCAAAAGTTCTGTTTTTTATTTTGTGTTGCTATCAGTAAACGGAATTTCGCAACGTTCCGAATAAATACAAAAAAGATTTTCTGTACGTTTCAAAGGCAGTTAAAAAATGCGTATAGGTTTCATGACGAAATTGATATCATAAATTTTGTGTTTCTAGTTCAGCTTTCGTGACTCGAAAATTTTATCTCAAGGAGGTGTTTTATTTGATATGAATTATTTTGGGGTAGCAAATTTAAAATTCGCGAAAATTCATAACAATAATCTATATGTTTTTTTTCTCAAATAAATTGCTAAAAATATTATCTAAATCTAAATTATGTATTCAAATCGATGTGTCCATTGAAACACATAATTTTTCGAATACCCAAAAAAGCGAAAAAGAATGATCATATCCTTTGTAATCGAAAAAATTTTAAAATTAAAAAAAATATGAGAAATGATAAAAACTTATCAACTTGGTACCAACTTTGGATACAATAAACAACAGTATTCGTCTGATAGTCTCGTAAGATATCTACCGGGTGTGGGGCGCACACATGTGCTTTTTATACCCGAGCGCACTCGTGCACAAGGGTATTATAACTTTGTTCACATAACGGTTGTTTGTAACAGGCAAAACGAATCGAGATAGATATAGACAAATGTATACATAAATGATCAGGATAAAAAGAGAAATCGATTAAGCGGTGACTGTCTGTCCGTCCGTCCGTCCGTCCGTTTGTGCACACGATAACTCGAGTAAAAATTAAGATATCTTAACGAAACTTGGTACGTGTACTTCTTTCGGGCGTAGGACGGATGGTATTGAAAATGGGCAAAATCGGACAATAACCACGCCTACCTCCCATATAACGGTAATTTTCAGAAATACAAAAACTGCGATATTTTAGTAACTACTGAAGATAATTCACTCAAAATTGATATTTATAATAAATTTTAGACGAAAAATAAGAATATTAACATTTTTTTGAAAATGGGCGTAGCCACGCCCACTTATGGTTAGATGTGTATATCTTGGTAACCGATGCATCAATTTATTCCAAACTTGGCACAGTTGTTCGCCCTGGTACAGCATACCAAATGGCCGAAAATTTTTAAAATCGGACAGTAACCACGCCCACGTCCCATATAACGGTAATTTCGAGAAATACGAAATCTTCGATAAAGCAGTAAATATTAAAGCTAATTTATTCTAAATTGATGCTTGCAGCAATTCTTTACCAAGAAATACGTTTCTGATAAAGTTTTGGAAAATGGGCGTGGCACCGCCCACTTATGATCTCGTATATGTATCTCGGTAACCGTTCAACTAATTTGTACCAAACTCTGTATGGTTATTGTGCTTGCCACATAAAAGCAAAACGTTCAAAATTATTGAAATCGGACTAAAATTACCGCTTTTCATATAACGGTGAATTTTAGAAATGCTTGAAACTTCAATATTTCGAAATTTAAGGACGCTGGTTTACTCAAAATTGATAAACCCCGGATTACGATGTAGCGGTAGCTTTCGGGAAGGTGGAAAACATATATTTAATATTTGCGCCGGGTATTTAATGTTCGGCTCCGTCCGAACTTAAACTTTCTTACTTGTTTTAAGAAGTTTTACTTCTATCACGTGTACGGTGTTGCACTCGTGCTATTAAACTAATGCTTTTTTCTCAAGTAGTTTTGCTCAGTGGCAATTTATACATATGTACACGGTCAAAAATTTGGGTTTAATTTTTAAACCGCGCTGGGACTACTGCCTTTTTCAAACTTTTATAGTCTACTTTTTAAACCATTCAATAGTTTTACGCAATTTTTAATATATTCTGGTTAAAATTTATCCCAAAAAGTTCGTGGTTTAAAAATCAAACCAAAATGTTTTAATTCTAGTTTCTAGGTTTCATATATAGAAAATTTGGTTTAAAATCTAAACCGAAATAGAATATGTTTGCACAGCGAATTGTGGTGTTGATTCAAACTCAACATATGAAAGCACATTTACATGCGTGGCTGTAGCTGAGTGTGCAAAGCTGCTTGATACAATTGGTTACTACCAAGGCTGTCCGGGTTCAATCCCAACCAGACGGAGCATGAAATTTAAGATTTTTTTTTTTATTCTTAATTATGAAAATGTTTGGGTTTAACATTTAAACCGAATTGTTTAAATTCTAAACCCAACATATGTGCTCTCTTTTTTTAAACTTGGAAGGTTTGTATTTGAAACTGAATTTAGTTTGGTCATATATGTAGTCCAAAAAGTTTAAAATTAAAACCGAAATTTTTAACCGTGTATGTAAGTAGTAGCGGCACATTGGGTGAACTAAATGCATTCATACATACATATTTATGTACAACTATAAGTAAATACCAGGTAGGTTAAGTGCGGGTGATAAACCCATGTAGTATAGTTAAATACTGTGTACATACCTGCAATTAAAATGGGGAAAAATGTTACAATTTCGGCATATGACTGAAAAAAAAACTCTAAAATACACACAAATTGTGGTTTCCAAGACATGTACGAAGTGATTAGCACAGCTGCATCCTTCAACTTGTCAACCCGCGGGAAATTCCCCCATTTGCAGGGAATTTTGGTTTAAGTGGCAATCGGGGAATGGGCGATTTTTTTCGGGGAACTGGGTATGTTATTTTTATATCTTACAGTAACCAAATTTGACGGATATGTTAATTTTTAACTATTTGACCCTTTTCGGAGCGATATTTTTTCAATTTTAATAGCAATACCTCCACAACAGGAGTTTTCCCAGATATAAACTATATACCAGATGAAAGCTAAGGTTTTGTGCTAGACTTGAGGGAACTTAGAATAAAATCGACTGACCAGTTTTTGAGAAAATGCCCGAAATCTCTATTTTCAGCAGCCCGATTTTTAGTTTTCAGGCGATAACGTTATGGCGTATTTATATTTTATAAACACAAAGACCCTTCTACTGATATCCACATCAATGACATGGACTGACACTACTCAGTCGTAGTTTAAAAAATTGCCTTTTTTCGAATTTCAGGCAGCAGCCACGCCCACAAAGGCATACGAATCAAGATATCCTGGAACAAAACCTTCTTAGTTTTTTTTTGTACTTTAATTTCTGAAAGTTTGAACTAAACTAAATGAAGGTACGTACAGACGCCACATACATACCAAAGCATCTCGTAGTAGAGACACGAACCAAAACACATTTACCTCTATATCTTTCCAACTAGTAGCCGGCACTTAATATATAAGGTATCGTTTGAAAGGTATTGGCCTATAGAATAACAATAAATATGTTGGGTGTGTCCACATGCCCCCTTAAACCGGCAAAAGCAAAAAAACGTTTTTTGTTTCGCAACACTTTAGCCTAATTTTTTAGAATCCGGTTAATCGTTTATGAAGCTTGAATACATTTTCTGGACACACTCTGCAAGACCTTTCCAACGATATCTCAAACATGTCGATTGGACGTCTGGCTAAAAACTTCCAAATCTCGTGTATATATAAGCGAGTCATTTCAGCATGCTACGGCTGCTTTCGTCACTCTCGCGCACTACCGTGCGCTGTGATATATATGACCCACGAACCAAGACCAAACTAAAATTTTAATTTGGGTAAAAATTTTTAACATCGGGTGAGCAACAATTTATCGATTCGAGAAATTAATGCGCTGATGAGAAAACGAAAACTCGTATATCGAGACGATAAAGTGGCCGGTAATCTAAAGGTTAGATGAGAAAACGGCCCTAAGCCAGAAAGCCAATTTTCATTCTCCAATTGCGGGTAATGTTCCGATCTCAATTTGCGTATGTGTATATAAAAAGAATAAAATAAAAAACAACACAATGGAAAAGAATGTCCAGCAAAGAAATATGTATTTTAAAAAGTAATACGAGCCAAAATGTTCTAAGCAAAGAGCCGCGTTTGCCCACCGTTGGTATATACGTTTCCAAAATATATCGTATGTGATACAGCAAAAAATCTAAATCTGGCGCTTAAATGATCTATCACCAGCATCCGTTCGCTTCTGTTAATCTATAGTAATTTTGTTTAGAAAAATGTAACATTTATAGATGCATTCTTGTTCAGGCTAGAGACCATATAAGTGCCAAAAGTACTAATTGACATATACCGTTTTGCAGTGTCACTGGCGATATGGAGTGATAGGTGTGCTTCATCGGCTTACGTAGTTGTCCACGATATAATAGGAGTGCGATGTGTTTTGACCAGTTTTGAATATTTTTGTTTTGTTCATTTACTGTTTAGTATTTTTTTTATAAAGGTCTAGCTGGTCAAACAACAAACACCAACTTTGTACAAAAATTATAAAAATTCTGCAGTTTCACCAAAATTTCAAACTTTTTAATCAGTATCTTTAGAAAAAATTTTAGTATTAGGAGGGCAAGTTTTCAGCTGCTAAAAAATCACTTTGATTTTTTGCAATTTTTTTCTGGCAGTGCCTTCCACATAAAATAAATTTGTGGAACATACTTTGTAGGGGAAATATGCCAGGAAATATATTGTACCAACCATAGTTCTCACATATCGCCCAGATGAAATTACAGAGATCCGCAAGAGCTGTTTTCCGTTATCACTGCGAAGTTGCTTAAAAATCTAGTCCCAAATTTTTAATTTGCTTTGACTGGAGACCGGGACAGCGACATAAAGTAGTGCGAATCGGTTATTTTTCTTTTTCACCCAGAATTTCTTCGAATGACCCCCAGTAAGTGGCTTTATACATACATACATCTCCAATAGAAATCTACCTGGTCATAGTCGACTGCGTTTTCACATGCACCAAACCAATCTGATCGCACAATCAGAGTGCTGGTTAATGTCAGGATTAGGACTGTTCTTAGGGATGCAAAAGATATTTTAGGTCGCGGTATCCAACCACTGAAACCGACTGGTTAGAGGCGCGTACTTCTATTTACCTCTATCTCTTATGTTTATACTACATACATATGTTCATATGGATTTGTGTGGTTTTTTACAAATGTGTTACTGTTTAATTTGCGGCTTTGAATGCCTGATGTATGTAGATACTATTTATACATTGAATTTAATAATACAACCACTGTATTTTATTCTTCAATTTCGAAAGGCGGGTTAAGGTATGAGGTACTATGATTAAATACATACAAAGACCCTCTGAATAAATAACTATTCTACAAGGTTAGGTATTAAAAAGTTCATTTAATTTCAAGCGAAGCAAGAGTATCCACAAAATCCAAAATATTGTTCAACTTACTTTGTGCAATAGGCTGAACGCATATTCTAGTCCAGCCGTAAAATTAGCTGTATTCTGAAGCTTTATAGCCTTTACCGCTGATTTTATTTCTTGAACATTGTCTGGGGTGGCGCGCACCATACGATCCTTGAAACATGGCACTGGCGTTTTGATTTCCTCCGCAAATGTGATCAAATTTACAAAATCATCCTCGCCTAGTGTATCAAGTATATTGAAAGCAGTAGCCGTTGCAAGATCGAACGACTTATCCGACATGCTCGACGAAGAGTCAAGTAAAATCATCTGGAATGGGAAAAGATTGTTTAGCTCATGTGTGGTTTGCAAACAAGTCTTTTAATTTACAATATCCTTGGGGGAAGATGCTGCCTGCACGAACCAATTTTGCGTGCGAAAATCATGGATCTGCTTGCTGCCTTTCGAGCCTTCTGGCGGCCAAGCGGTGCCGGGGAAACGACGTAGAAAGCCAGTCGATGAACCAAAATACTGCCACGACAGAGCTGGATCACGTTCGAGATTATTTTGAAAGAGTGGGTCCAGGTGCGCGCTCCACTGCAGTGCCGCCTTGACATCACCGTCGTCGAGTGAGACGCCATTCGGCACCAAAATCGAACTAAGACTGAGATTGACAGGCAAACGTTCAAATCGGCGCATAAAGCGTATGTCCATGTGGCGTGCGCCGTCTGCCAATTTTCCATCCGAATTATATTCGTTAATGCGTCGCGCGTCGTAGTGCTGATTATTTGTCGTCGCTGAAGTGCTATGGGAATTTTGTGAGTCCAATTCGGAAAGTGCAGCTTGCTCGGCGGAGTCCATGATGCGCTGAATAACAAAACAAAACAAATGAGAAGGATGAATAAGCTGAGGCGAGCTAGTTTTTCAATAATTCAGTATAAATACATATACATATGCAATGAATATGGTAAATGTATTAAACCCTTAAGGAAAATAAATGGTGCCTGACTGTAAATATTTCCCACATGTACGTGCATGTGTTTATAAAAGCGCATGCTACATAATCAACCTTATCGTGAGTTTAGTTTTCGCCCGAAATCTTACACTTTTCTCGTTTGGCTTATGTATATTCACTACGGGCGAATGAAAAATTTCGGGCGAAACTCCAGATAATCCTGAGTGTAATGCTTTACAAATACTTTAATACTTAATTAATTTATAGAAACCCCTGCGTCCTTAGACTTCCATTTTCGCTGCTAATCTGTGGTTTGAAAATAAAAAGAAAAATCGCTACGAAGTTGTACTTCAAAAAAAGCTTGTTTTTGAAAATTTTTTTATAAGCTTTTATTTAACTTGGTCATCCCGCGGAAATCGCGGAAATTTCCAATCGATTTTAAACTAACTTCCCGACAAGTTAGCGACTTGAAATTTTCAGTATAGTGCCAATCACGATGACAATGCAATTTAAAATATAAATGAATTCTCTATATGGTCCAGGGGTCTTGATTTAAAGGCGGTCAAAAAATAGCAAGATTTATGGCTAACAGAGCGTAATTTGCCAAAGAACGTAAAACCACCATAAAATAGCAAAGCTTATTGTGGCAAATTCTAGATATCAACCTAGTCTAGATATGAACCTCGTTGTAGTCATCATATCAAAAAGATACAATTAGAAGACTCCAGATGTCGCCCCGCCAGAAGAAGTTAAATATTGTGCCTAAATATGTGCCATGCTACAGCGGAAATGGACGTCAAGCCATTTCTTTGAATAAAATTAATTGCTGCTATATGTACATATGTATGTACATATGTATGTTTATACAAAACGTAAGCAAACAACATTTTGCTTGTCAAGTCTTCTGTTCTCTTTCATTGCAAGTTGAATAATTTTAATATCTATTGCAACATTTTGTACATAAAACAAAATAACACTTTTTAATATACAACGCTTTTATAAATGGACTAAGAATTAGAAAATAAAATAATTGAAAAGAAATATTTTTTAAAAACAAGCTTTTATTAACATGTACAATCAAAGGAATAAAATAAAGTAGTGTAACAAAAGATTTTTTAGCAAGAAAATTTTGTCAAAACTGCACTAAAATGAATAAAATAAAATAAGTTAAGGTCTCGTTAAAGTTAATAAAAGCCATTTATTGAAAGGAGTTATTCAAACTCTAATGAAAATTACTAACAATTTGTACTAATTTACTTCGGTTTTAAAAAAGCTTGTCGGCGAATTCAGCATACATACATAATTGGTTAGGTATGTATATGTATGTACCCTGTAGTCAAATGTACTAGTTGTAAACTATCTCACAAGTAGTATGAACCGCATGCCCAACTAGTCAGCCAACTATCTTTTTTCCATGCAATCAACTGGTATTTTTAACATGGGGATGTCCTACGAGATGACAATTAACAGATTTCGGTCAGAAATATACCAGTCTCATACTAGTTCAAAATAGACAGAAAGTCTAATTATGGACCAAAACTACTACTTTGGGAGTAGAAAAATACAATGAATTCATGAATTCATGAATATACAATAAAAACTTTTGATTAAGTACACTTTAATACATTACACATTTTTATTTAGCACCCTTAGATTTGCCAATAATTAGTGTTAAATTTTTTGAGTATTAATTAAAAGGAAAAATAAATACATAAATATTTCAAACTTTCGAACATAAATTTAAATGCTTTTTCATTAAATGATATTAAAAGTAAAAGCTTTCAGGTACAAAAAATACTATATTTTTATATTTTTTAATAATATTGAATATGGATAAGAAAACACTTTAGTTAAAAATAAAACGATTACTTTAGTTAATTTTTGAGTGAACTAAAATAAAAATAAAAGTTTTCATTAAAATAAATTAAATTCATTATTCATTCAGTCGTTTCTTTTTAAAATTTTTTTAAAAGTAATAAATAAAGTTTAAAATTTTAGATTTGGATATAAAAAAATAAATAAATGATTCAAGCAGTTATTAAATATTCTTCATTTTTGTCTATACTTTGGCTTGTTGATTGATAATTGAAATTAATCAAATAATTATATTAATCGTGTAAGTAAAAAAGTCAAACATAATTGAAAATGATCAAAAATAACAAAATAATGATGTAATTAAAATTAACGAATTAATAAACATTTTTTGTTTAAGTAATTAATTATTAATCATTAAAAAGGTGCTAATATCGGTATTTAATCATTAAACGGTTATCCAAAAAAAAACATGCTTTAGTTATTTAATTAATCATTATGATATTATTTAATAGGTACGGTATAATTGCGAGTACGTACTCGCTTTAACGGCTGACAATATACCCAAATAAAAATTATAAGATTTTGTGTACTCTATTGTATTAAACTGTCGAATTCAAATAAAACAAGGCATGAATAAATCGTTTTGTACTTGGTACAAGTCTGGTCAGTTTCGTACTAGTTGGGTTTCAGTCAGGAAATTCTAGTTGTAAACTAGTATTTTTTTTTACTGCAGGGTATGTATGCAGATATTTAAATGCCGGTGTGCTATTCGCGCAACAAATTTTTTTAAAACCGAAGTAAGTTAGTACAAATTGTTAGTAATTTTCATTAGAGTTTGAATAACTCCTTTCACTAAATGGCTTTTAGTAACTTTAACGAGACCTTAACTTATTTTATTTTATTCATTTTAGTGCAGTTTTAACAAAATTTGTTTGCTAAAAAATCTTTTGTTACACTACTTTATTTTATTCCTTTGATTGTACATGTTAAACAAAAGCTTGTTTTTAAAAAATATTTTTTTTACATTATTTTATTTTTACATTATTTTATTTTATAATTTTTAGTCCATTTATAAAAGCGTTGTATATTAGAAGTGTTATTTTATTTT
>NW_023458557.1:55314624-55325455 GCF_013731165.1 Rhagoletis pomonella
ATACCATCTTTTGTTTGCAAGATGGGAAGCCAAATTCATTTGTTCGGCATTTCCTTTTACTCTCGCCTTCTCTTTGTGAAATCTTATATTAACTTGGATCCAGTACTCAATGAACTCAAAGGGTTTTACACGAACTTGCAGGAAGTTACAGGAAAAACAATCCCGTACTCCAAAGTCATGTAAATGAGAGCGATTTTTTGAGAGTTGTGAAGAGAATGAAGTTGCCAGATTTAGCCCGATTCTTTTTTGTTCCCGTACTTTTTGCTGTTACTCACTTTTTACTCTCACTTCAGAAAGTGATTTTGCTGTTTAACATTTTTACAGGATTTTACACGAAAAGTATATATTGGATCAGGGCTATTATATTATCCATACGTATGTATACTGTACATATATTCACGTTTGCTCATCAGCTATCAACGGTCCCAGACAAAATGATTTCAGTGTTTTTTTTTTATTTTCGCCTTGCTTTTTTATCAATAGACTATTAAACCTATGACTAAAACCATCTACGAATATCAAAACCAGTTGCAAGAAATGAGTTGATTCATATTTATGAATACATATAGGTACAAAGCCATATGCATGGCCGGACTTTGCATAATCGGAAGTAAAATCACTTGTACCGCTTCTAATGAAATAAAAAATTTGCTGCTTCAATACACATGCTAAGCTTTTCTGCTGGGCTATGCGTTACAGCTTCGCAAATTTTACCTCTACCGAAACCAAAGATGTATACACATAAAAAATCTATAAAAATAGGCAATAATATTTATCATAAAAACGAATTGGGGGGTAGGGTCTTGAAATTTCCAAAAAAAGCTTTTTCGATGGACACAATGGATAATACAAAGTATATTAATTAAATATATTTATTTTACAACATAGAAATTCCTAACATACATATGAAATATATATATATGTGTATACATTGTAGGTATGTGTATGCATGTGTATGTGGATGTTGTTAGGTTACACCTCCTAGATTGGTGAATATCCATGAAAAAATGTGTTAACCAAAATTTCAGGTCAATCGGAGAAAGTTGAGGCGGGCCGACACCCCCTCAAAGTTTGAATTTAATCTCTGGTTTTAGTTGTTAATGGTTTTAATACTTTATTAAAAAAAAAAAAAACAATAGTGATAAAAGTTGTAAGTGGTTTCAAAGCAAATATATTTACTTGAAATATTATTTCATATTAAGTTAAGACTAAATTTTGGCGAGCTTGCGCCCATACAAGAGGTATTGCTTAGATATCCAATTTGCTTGTTTATGTATCTTACAATGCACAATGGTCTGGATCGCCTTTTTTTTGGCATAACCTCGAAAAATAAAGGTAGAAGTTTGAAACTTGGTACATTTGCTTAGCATATCATGGATAAGTCATGGAAATTGTTTTGGACAAATTGGGCCACGTCTTGACCGCGAAATCAGAATTCAGGTTCTGAATTGTTTTTAATGCAAAAACTTATAAAACAAGCTGTAAAATGTAGCAATGCATATATTTTATTACATGGCTTATGTACATAAATATGTTAAGAATGTCTTAATTAAGATACAATAAGGAGATAAGAAATTTAATAAAACAAACTTTTTTATTTGCTACTCATCATGTAGTTCTAATTCTATGTCAAAATAATGAACGTCTTGAGCGTCTACATCACCAACGGATTTATCAAGGCAATCTTCATTTGTTTCTAAGAAAGATGGCGTTTGTAACATTATAATTACATCATTGGGTATTTGCCTCTTTTTGTGATTATCGTTTTTGTTAACGCTAAGACTAGAAAGAAACGGATCTGAGGAATCTAAAGCTCTATGAAAAACATCAGTAAGGTTGTTAATTCTGGAATTTTGCCTGGCATGTGACCTTCTATCACTTTTATAAAACTTATTGCGAGCCTCTGATGCGTTCTCGCCCAGGCAGCCAACCGGCAGTATAGATTTCTCGATTATGTCCGATCCATGCACCAATATCTTCTGGAAGGTTGGTGACATGGGATACCAACTATACTTTGTGAAATATAAAGAAGCCGTCTTTTCAGAATATTCTTGAAAATTCATTGCGTTTATTTGAAGTTCGCAAGAAAGTGCTATTAAAATCATGTGAAAACGATGAAGCAACTCAGCATCCATCCGCAAAATTGAAGCAAGCATGTTGACATTAGAAAAGGCTCTTCTGGCTGTGTTTCCATCATTTGTATTTCCTGATCCATTTTGATTAGGCTTATCAACATGCAGCCCCATTTCAACCCACATTTTTTCTTGAATCTCCTTTTTGCGAGACATTACAACAGCTTTGCTTTTCTCGTCTATTACGCGCCATTTTTTTATTTCAGTTTTGTACGCTATTTTTAACACAAACTCGAAGAAACGGATCCACGCATGAAGTGGACTCACGCCGTATTGAAGTGTGTTCGGTTTTGGCTTAAAAACTTCAGATTTTACATCATGAATGGCGGAAACTTGTTTTGGCTTTGCGCCACATATAGGGCATAATTGGCAAGAGTTTGTTTCTGTAAGAATGTTCAATACTTTTCCATCTATCAGCGTCAAGTGTAAATCATAAAAAACATTTATTCCGCTATTGACCATTTCACACTTATAGGGGACCAAATTTTGAATTTGCAAGTCTAGTTGCCTTTTTTCATTTAAAATAAGTTCTTTGCTTTCCTTAGCAAATTGGATTTTTAGAGGTCTACAAAATATAATAGACTGTGGTGCTCTGTTTTTCCACAAAATCCTTCCGAAGTCATCGTTAACTGCGAAGGAATTACCGTACTGACAAATAACGATTGGTCAAAAGTTTGCGGTTGTGTTTCGCAAAACCGCTGTTTATATAGACTTTGCCCGCTTGTGCCGTCAAAACCGTAGCTGAGAGAGAGAGAGTTACGTTTCGCACGTCAGTAAAATTGTTAAGTACGCTTTCCTGCAAAGTCAAAATTCTTGATGCTGTATGGTTCAGTAAATTTTGTAAGCTTACTTCTGCAACGGTTTCGGTAACGCTTATTTCTTTGGGTCTGCACTTTGACTTAGCTTCTAAAATACTGCCGTAGCTTGGAAATATATCACAGTTCTCTTGTATGCTCAAAGATCTAATGTTATTGTATTGTCTTTTTGTAAAAGAATTCTCAATTATTAAAGCAAAAGCTTCATCTGCTGTAAGAGGGATTGTAGTTTTTGAAGCCAACTTATCCTTTATCTTTGATTTATCTGAAGTATTTAACGTCTTATTTAAAATAAATGCGGTGTCTTTTTCTCTCGACTTTTTTGCTGAAACTGCAGCAGCGTGAACGAGAAGTGAAGTACTGTGCTCTCTCGACAAATCTGTAGCAAATTTTCTTTTTAATCGTGATCCTCCTTCTTCGTATGTCAACGATGGTCGTCCACATTTTTGAGGGGTCTTCGCCTGATCGATTGAAATTGAAACACTCTTTGAAAGCCAAATGGAATGTACACTTTTGAATCGCTCTACATGTCTATTGCACTTCGCAAATTTTTTTTTTTACATATCCGACAAAAATGGTCACTAACTTCTTAATTTCAGATACTGTGCTCTCCGTTAAAACGTCGCCATTGAACTGCTCTGACACCCAATCAATCAGCGCAATGGTATTTCTATTATTTTCCAGCCAAACCGACAATAAATTTTCTCGGCAAAATTGAACTTGCTCTGCAATTATAAAATTAGTAAGAATTTGCGCAAATATGCGCAAGAAATATTAATGTCATATAAAAGATGATACATCAACATATAACTGAGCACCAAAAATTTGGCTCTTACGGCGACTCTTCACTAGTTTTTCTCTACAAAATAACACTACTTTAAGATTCCACTTTACCAAAAAGACTACATCACATAAAAGCTATTTAAAATCAACGGAGGCATTGAACTCATTAATATTTTCACAATACATAAATCTTCATACCTTTCACTATATTTTCCATTATTTTCTTTTATTTGTTAGACCGTTTTTTTTAAATTAATTTTTAATTAAGAAGCACAACAAATTTTCTGTACACAAAAAGCAAATGAAGCTTTTCACAAAAATATCTGTTTTTGCAGGGTTGTCAGATTACAACACTGACCCAAAGGTTTTTTTTTTTTTTGTATTTTCAGCATGCATGGGGGATTAACTAAATGGGCGGTTAATACAATTTACAAATATTTCGAATAAAAATGTTTAGTTTATGCCAAAAATAATGCCATTTAGCCCAGTGTGCAATGGCATTAATTTTTCCTTGATATTCAAAAGTCTGTAACCGGGTTTTACCCGCACAAAAAAGTAAACAAATGCCGATTTTAAAACGGCAAGCGCTTTACAATATTGGGCACTTCGATTCATGAAGCTTTTATGATTAGCCGAAAATATGATTATGAATCGTAAAGTACAGCGCTTCATTAAAATACATGTGTTCGGCATAAAAGCTTCGTACTTTAGTATGCACTTGATACTTTAGATTACACTACTATGATTCGGCGCTTAATGTGCGGAGTGCCTAAGTCAATAAATATTATGCTTTCTACAAGGTAGATATCATACAAGAATATGACTAGAACGATTTTCTAGAGAAAGACAGGGTTGGTTGGTAGAAGCGTCGCCTGGGTACATTCCCAGGACCCAATTAGTGCTGAAAGCGCCATTTCTCTGGGACCCCTGAGTTTATCTGTTTTCATGCTTCGTTGGGTTCGTCAAACCATTTCGATTTACCGATGAATCTATTTACGCTAGTAATGGTAAATTTGTAAATTTCCCCAAGATTTGGATGGAAAAACTCCCGAGTGTGATCTTCCTTGTTTGAGCCAATGCTGGGCTCTCGCAAAGATAGTGAAGGACCGTTTCTTTACTTTCCACAATATTACAGCTACGGCACCGAGGGTTATACGGAAGAAAATCGATGGATAAATAAGAAAGAAATGATTGGTCAAATGAAAATGCGCAAGGTTTTTTGTAGAGTCCAACCGATTGCAATTTTTTTTCAGGTACCGATGCCGACGCCGATTAGTCGGCTTGAGGGGAAAGAATCGGCCGATGCCGATGCCGATTCCATAAAAAATTACAAATAAATGTATTAATTCATAAAATCAGCTAATTTAACGGAGTTAACAAAACGAATTGAATTAATTGGCTTGTTATGGAGCATTACATACACATGTATGTACATACTTATGTACATATGTGTAAAATATATGTAAATTACACTAGTGCTAAGCAAGCAATATTTAGGAACATAAAATTTCATTTCCTTTTGTACTAAAATACACTTTTTGACACTCAATGCATAAGAACGTATATGCTAGGTATGTACGTACATACCATATACGTAATACTTCTATATTGGCAGTATCTACAAGTGCAGTCAGCAAAGATTACAGTACAGATGTATAAAAAAAAGAAAAGGAAAACGGAGTAATCGTATGTAAAAAATGACACTTGAATTCAAAACAAATCGCAGTGGCGGAACATTAAAAGAAAATTACAGGGAATTTTTGGAAATGTCGCACTGATGCTTTTTATGTGAAAAAAGAGGAGACAAATTAATAAATTAGCTTTACATGCGTATTTTGGTACGCAGATATTTTCCAGAAATTTTAACTAAAAAGCTTGCAATTCTAATAAAACTTTATTGATTTTTTTAAATTTTGCACAAAATTTGGTATTTGGGCATATATAGCTTTTGTTAGATAATCTCTACTTTTATAAAAAAAAAATAGCGAAAAAAATTCAAATGGACAACATTGCGAATATTGAGTGCGTCAATATATTTATTTATTCCTTTTCAACTGAATAGTGAGTAAAATTTTACCCAGTGAAAAATGGAGATATGTATATGCTTGAGTTAAACATTCTAAAATGAAAAATTGCTAATCATTTTAAAAATTTTCAAATCGGTTTTTTAATTTCCAGGTAGCTTCAAAATAAAAATTTAATAATTCATCATAAAGTTTCAGTTTGTATAATGCCGAATTTCCACTAGGCATTGAAATGACAAAAAATGCATGCCATTTAAAAAAAATGCCATGTGGAAATGAACTTAATGACTATGTTTTTAATGTAATGACACGATTATTTTTTAATGCCCGACTTTGTCATTTGTCACTTTTGCCATTTAATGCCTAGCTGAAATCCAGCATAAGTAATATCGTCAACAAATGGGCATAACCCCCCAGAGTAAAATAATCCCCTTCAAATTTATTTTCAAGTGCTACTGCGGACACGCCAAATTTTCTTGAATCAACTATTTTTTGACGTTGGCTGTTATCTGTCGTTTCACCCGAACATATGAAAAGACATGCCAAATAATTGGCAAAGAATCGGCGAAAAAAGGCCGATGCCGATGCTCAATTTTGTGCCGATACTAGCCGATGCCGAGCCGATGCCGAGCCGATGCCGATTAATCAGTCGGACCCTAATTTTTTGATTGAAATATGAGCAAAAAAGAGTGTTACTCATACGCCACGTACACCTGAGTAGCTAGATTGTTTGCATTGAAAGCAAGAGGTGTCAGAAATAATTAATTGATTTCTCAGAAACTATCAGGGCTATCGAAAAGAGATGTATACGCGGTTTATGGAGAATTTTATTAGATTTCATTTTCCGTATCTCGTATTACGATTATTCAGTTAGTTCGTAAGGTATACTTGATTAAGTGAAACCACTCTTTTTTAAACTGAATAACCGTAAATTGCAAATATCTCGAAAAGTTATCCTAAGGAAAAAAATTATGTCGATTTTCGGAATCACCGAGCAATTCTCTATAGGAATTGGATAGTGGCATCCATAAAACATTTTTGCTGTAAACCAGTGTAATGAATCAACAAATTTTTATTATATAATACTTCAAATGATATGATCATTTTCCATGTTTAAGAAGTAACACCAAACCAGCAATCACTGTTATGATTGACAGTTTTCATAAAAGAATTGTTAAAAAATCTATCACCACTTAACTGTTACAACTGCCATGGTTGAATTCGTTGAATTAAACGGATTCAACGGCTAGCTCTGCAGATATTATTGAAAATACCAACTAGTTTTGAGTTGGCTGGACATTTATGAATAAAAGTCCCGGTTAATTTGTCACAGTTTTCAAATATGCCTTTTTCGCGTAAAACATTGCCTCTCCGACCATTGTGCGTCGGGCCAAACTCAGCCGAAAGCTTGTTGAATTTTTTAAAGAAGCCGGTGAACTTGTTTAAATGGGCTGTGTCTTTTTCTAGACCAAATTGATTGTTACGTATGTATGCATAAGTATTATCTTTTCAATAATTGGGATAAGCCTTTGAGAAATAAGTACGTCATGGAACGTAACAGGCCGTTAGGATTCGACTTTATTAACCCTTTTTCTGGGTTTGAATACTTGGGAAACTTACCACTGAACTGTACTATATAAGTACTTACCTAAAAGAAAAATATAATTCTCTTGGGGTACTTGTTTTTGCAAACTACATATTTTTAATTAAATCATACTGAAATATAGAGTGCTCGTACAAATTTAACTCTGCAATTATTCGAGTCTGTTGCTGATTTGAAAGTATTGGAAATCTATAGAAATGTAAATAATATGCAGTTACATTCCCTTTAAAGTTTTAGTGTTCACTTCACATCTTCTTACATTTGTTTAAGTGCGCGCTGCCATTGCCGTCATGTTCCAAGTAAAACATCTTGTTGCAAATCCGTTGGCAAATAACACTTACGAATGCAATCCTGTTCCTCTGCACGATACACACACAGACGCACAGTGCAGGCGTTTTTTTCTGCACTACTTTTTAATAATAACTGACAATGGTCTATTTGTAAAGTTGAAGCCGGCGCCAACACGTTGTATTGCACTCCGCCTCGCGCTTGTCTTCATATGCCAGCTGAATACGATGCGACTGAGTGAGTGCATTTTAATGTAGGCAACATGCGTTGCCCAGCTGTCGACTTGTCGTGTGTTGACAGATGTTGCAACGGCAGTAGAAGTACATAAAAGCAAAATGGTGAGAAAAGTAGAAGCACATCAGCAACGACAGCAGCAGTAGTAGCAACCAACCCATGCCCGGGGCACAACAACGCACGGGAGACATGCTGCGTGTTTCTAAACAAGCGTCTTGCAAATGTTGTTGTTGTTGTTGCTGCACAAATAGTCAAAGCACGCAGACTTTACAACGAAAAAATCACATGTAAGACAAACAAGCAAAATAGTCAAGCAACAAACAACAACAAGAATAACGATTGCTGCTGGGTCGACGCCTTCATAATTCAAAAGGTACACCCAGGCGTATGATAAGTGTGAACAAATATTAGTTCTTACTCACTCACTTGCTAACACATTTAGTTGGCTGTTTGCGTATTTCTATACATATACATATATGCATGTACGTCTGTGTGTGAATTCGTGTTTGTGTGTGTTCACTTCTTTTAACGCCACCACTGTTGTCCTCTACGCGGCTGCGATGGCGGAGAGTGCGAACTCTAGAAAGTCTGACTGTCTGTTAGTTTATTTGTATTTTTTGTTTGTTTGTTTGCCCATCTTTTGGCAGTTCATTGGTGTTACCGGACCCACAGGACTCCCATGTAACAGGAAACAGTGGCGACCATCAACTGCTCTGTGTTTACGCTTAACTATTTCGCTTCCGTTGTTTCCCGTCTGCAGCTGTGTTCCCTTGAGGCCGGTTTTTGCAGTCTGATTCTAAATTTGTTTGTATGCCAGCTCGAATGCGCTTTATAGACCTGCGCTTCCTCCTCACTACGCTGCATAGGAGCACTGCATTCAATTTTAAAGGCTAAGCTGGCCATCTTTTCCTTTACCTCGGTACCTTTTTCTTTCTTAAGCTTCCTTTTGCATTTTACCTTTCTTTATTTTTGTCTTAGATGACTTCCATTTTCAAGGTATTAAATTCCGTCGCTCTTTATTTGCTGAAGATTTTTTTCCAAGCATATCGTTCCCTTCTTTCCACATAATCTTAGCTATTGCGTGAAAGATTTTTTCCTCGAAAAGTGGAATTAGATATCAACAGCAAATACAAACAGCATTTGCTTGCATTTTGGCTCAACAGAAAAAGTAAGCACACATTTTGAAATAGTCGGAAAAGTGCATGTAAACAACTCAGTTAAGACATAATTTTCGCATTTTTCACATTGCACTTGAGAACAAATATGCTTATGTCTTGGACACACATACGTATGCATTTACAGGACACGTACAGTATTTGGTTGTAAAGACGTAGAAAATAATTTTCTTGATAATGATTACAACGCCTGTAAAGACTAAACACACCTCTTCCTTATTTATATATAGAAACTTATGTCTTTGCGAAGACAGGGAGTGTGCATATTTGTTCGTTGTAACCAAATGCTTATCTGCATACTTCATGAGCTGATGATTAAATTTAAAAAGGACTCAGAAGTTGTTTAGATGATAGTAACATACTGCTAAGCAACATACATATGTTAAAAAGGATATTTTCTGCATTCAGATGACATTTATTGTTGACTTGTTCACATGCATAAAAGCCCGACATGATGCACATTTTTTAGGGACAGTCCGGGGAAAAATAGAAAAAACATTTGCTTCTTATGTGTGTACATACTTAATACATATCTTCGCCGCCACGGTAAAAACTGCTTACTCCACTTTTTGGTCAAAAAGACTTTTTGATACTAACCGAAAGAGGGGAAATATGTCTACATGGTGGTGAAGGTAAATTTTTTTTTTTTATTACTTAAAACTACCGAAAATAATTGAAAATAAAATCTGCCAGCTCCATAAATATGACTTAGTACAAAGGACCTGCAGAACATTTCACACGTATTTTCGATTGATTTTGGACTCAGACATTGCAATCGTTGTATAAAGTTTGGCAAGCAGATTTCCCGCGCTATTAACTGAGAGTATGCTCCATCGTACCACAGTAGCCTAGCTGATTATGAGTCTGATCATGAGGTGTAAATCCACATTATTCCTCTAGGTGATAATCCTCACGTTTTATCAAATACCTTTTTATATTACCAGAAAGCTATTATGGCTTTACAGGCCCATTACCAAACGTCAGACTTTCATAAAAGTTTACTCTTTAAGATTACACCGAAATAGTTCTTCACTTCGAAATAAATTCGAATAGTTACTTCTTTTTTGGGCATGGTGAAAAAGTCTGTCCAACCTTGTCTTTCTAGCTAAGAGCACAACAATAGTTTTGGTTGGCTTTGTGGAAAGCCAATCTCACCACACCAAGGAGGAATCGTACTCAGTGTTATTTGCACTTTACTGCAACAACTGACAGATAAGAGTCTGTAGTTAGGCAGGCCACAACATCTGCATAGACCTGGGCGTGGATATTCGGCCATTAACTTTGACCAGCTAGGAATCAAAGACAGCCTCAATGAACTCTGTCTGAATCCTTCAGCGAGCATTGAGCGAATCCTATTTACCAGTATAGCCATGAATTTAAACCGAGTTGCACATGCTTTCGGTGGCATTGTCAAACGCAGCCTCAACTTCTAAAAAAATACACAAGGGGAATTAATTCTTAGTGAAGACGTTGCTAATACTGGCAACCAGATTTCACCAAGCCGTTTCACTAGATTTTACCCCCTGACAGGCATGTTAATACAAAGACAAAGAATGTGATGAAAGCGCTTCCCTACAAATACGCAGTTCAACCAGTCTCTCCTGACATTTCAGCATGAAGAACACTGTTAGTTCCAATTTTTATTTCATTTCGATCCGAAATAAAGCCCACTCAAGCTGCTAATGAAGAAAATCGGTGGATAAATAAGAAAGGAACTAGTGGTCAAATGAAAATGCTCAAAGATTTTTGATGTGTGTACATCTTTGGTTTCGGTAGG
>NW_023458557.1:55330455-55339896 GCF_013731165.1 Rhagoletis pomonella
AAATGCTCAAAGATTTTTGATGTGTGTACATCTTTGGTTTCGGTAGGGGTAAAATTTGCGAAGCTGTAAAGCATATCCCAGCACAAAATTTCGAAGGGCTTGGCATGTGTATTTCAGCATAAAATTTTTATTTTCATTAGAAGCACCCTGTGTTCGCTTGCCAAATGGTTGCATACATTTAGGCATATGTATAGTAAGAGGAACAATTGATTGATTGAGGCTACAATTGATTACTAGCCGTCATCGATTCGCCATCAGTTAGCAAGTGGCGAAACGAACGAACTCAATGAGGTACAACCAAACTTGCTATCGTCTATCCGTGCTAGCTAACTTTGTTGTTGCTTTCACATGCAAAATTTTTCGTTAAGCGACCGGAACTCAAACATAGCGAGCGAGAAGTGGCGAATCGACGACGGCATGGCATCCAATGACACCCACAATGCACAAGATACTAATTCCTTATTAACAATAGGACAATTATCGGGGAGGCTCAAGAGGCCCACAACAAACACTACCGAGAAAATTATTCCCGGAAGTTTTCTCGTGAAGTATGTAACCGTGACATATATAACCGGCTGTTGGTGAGCTCGGACTCGTTTTTAAGCAGTATTTCGGTTCATAACCAAAAAAAGAAAAAATATCAAATCGTTTTCCACAGACACAATAAAGCTGCTGTTACCCTCTAAATCCGTTGTCAAAGATGTGACAAAGGAATAGTTTGAGGCCAGCGAAGATTCTGAAAGCGAAAACTAATTAACCAATGATAGTGTACACACATTTTATAAATAAAGGTAGTCAATATATTTAAATAGTAATCTGTAATACAAATTATTTCAAATTTACATTTGATAAACAATTTTGAGTAGATAGAGGCAATAAAATATTTTTTGCCGTATAAAACTTGAAAATCTACCTATACGCGGTGTTTCCAAGATATTTTAACGCCCTTGAGTCACAAGTATATACAAGTATATTTTATAAATCATACCGATAATGTCATGTATTAAAAGAATTAAAAATTAAAATGAATAAAAATATTAAATCAGAAAAATGAATAAAATTAAGTGAAATTAATGTTTAATTTCTAACCTAACCTACATTTGTATGGTAGTAAAAATATTATCCTAATTTTCGAGCTTGGCTCCCTAATCTGTTATTAGAAAAAGAGATTAGCCATGCAAAATTATAATTAAAAATATCTCAGATTAAACCGATAACTTTTTGGTGTCCAACCCAGTTTTATCGATTACACTTGCGAAGAAGAGGAGGAATGTCAAATGTTAAAGTAAACAAAAATTGACGCTAGTAAGGAAAATAGGTTTGTAAAGGTATTTTTAATAAAATATTCAGTTAAAATATATTTAAATGGCCTAATATGTGTTGCAAAAGAAAAGTGACCACTGTGGCACAGAGAAGAAGTTTAACTTTTCCTCGAGTTGTGTGAATAACAAGCACAACCAATTTGACAGCTAACGAGCTTTGATTGAGATTATATTTATATGTACACGTACTTTTATGCTTTGCCGCTCGCAAATGTATACACATCAAATTTCATGAGTACCTAGTACTCACGCCTTTTTATTTTTATGTAAAATGAGCATATGAACTAACTTAAAATTCATAGAATGAAATATGCTGCTGTTGACTGTACACATTCAGTGCAATTAATACAAAAACAGGTATAACAGTAGTTTTTTGGTTAATGTTTATAAATATGAAGAACAAAGTATTCGCATCAATTGGATGTAAATCCTATGAATTGATTTACGCAAAAAATTCGCCATACATTTTGTTTGAGTTGATCGTTAGATCTAGGCGTGCGACAAAATTTTGTCAAAAAGAAATATTTTGAAATTTTAAGGGTAAAATTTTAAAAGGACATATTCAATACTTACCAGTCCTTCTGTATCAAAAACTTGAATCTGTTAAAATTCCACAGGATTTCCTCTTTAACTTGATACCCATACTTCTCCTCTAATCACATTTTTCTGAATTTTTTAAATTATTTTTGAATTACTGTAGTCAGAGTGAAAAAGTAAAACCGCAATTTTACTATATTTGGCCCATGGTGTCGAGAATATATTGATATTTGTGTTTAAAATTTACTATCGCGCGTTGTTATATGCATAATGTGCCAGACATTTTTAGAAAAATATTAATTAGTAAATAAAACAAGTAAGAAAGTCTAAGTTCGGGCGGAGCCTAACATTAAATACCCGGCGCAAGTATTAAATATATGACTTTCACCTTTCCGAAAGCTACCGCTACATGGTACGCCGGGGTGTAACAATTTTCAGTAAATAAGCGTCCTTAAATTTCGAAATATTGAAGTTTCAAGTATTTCTGAAATTTACCGTTATATGAAAATCGGCCGTAATTTTAGTCTGATTTCAACAATTTTCAACGTTTTGCTTTTATGTGGCAAGCACAATAACCATAACGAGTTTGGTACAAATTGGTGGAACGGTTGCCGAGATACATATATGTGATCATAAGTGGGCGGTGGCCATTTTCCAAAATTTTATCATAAACGTATTTCTTGGTAAAGAATTGTTGCAAGCATCAATTTTGAATAAATTAGCTTTAATATATACTGATTTATCGAAGATTTAGTATTTCTCTAAATTACCATTATATGGGATGTGGGCGTGTTTATTGTCCGATTTTAAAAATTTTCGGCCAGATGTACCGAGGCCAACCACTGTGCCAAGTTTAGAAGAAATTATTGCAGCGGTTACCAAGCTGTACATATGTAGCCATAAGTGGGCGTGGCCACGCCCATCTTCCAAAAATTTATAATATTCTTATTTTTCGTATAAAAATTATTGTAAATGTCAATTTTTGAGTAAATTATGTTCAGTAGTTACTAAAATATCGCAGTTTTCGTATTTCTGAAAATTTCCGTTTTATGGGAGGTAGGCGTGGTTATTGTCCATACTACCATCTGTCCTACGCCCGAAAGAAGTGCACGTACCAAGTTTCGTTAAGATATATCACTTTTTACGCGGGTTATCGTGCGCACAGACGGACGGATGGACAGACAGTCACCGCTAAATCGTTTTCTCTATCGATATCTATCTCGACTCGTTTTGCCTGTTACAAACAACCGTTATGTGAACAAAGTTATAATACCCTTGTGCACAAGTGTGCTTGGGTATAAAAAGAAATATAGCCAATACTGGTCAAGAAAAGGAGTTTCTATTATTGCCATCAGTGCATATAACAAATCCCGAAAATCCCGAGCTTAAAAAGGCCGGGATCCCGGGATCCCGGGATTAACATTCCTAGTAGGCATATTTTGTCAAGAAAGTTTATTTAATTGAATTTTTTATTAAACGCCGTTTGTCTAGAACGGACGAATCACTCCACAATTGCAAGAGCATTTGATGATTGGGTACTGAATTCGTCGAAAATTATTTTAATGTCACTGACGCAGAGCCCTATATCAAGCCCTAACCGCCAAAAATTTTCTTTTTGATGTAGAACTGCATCTATGTTACCTATGTTTTTCCTGAGTTAAGCTCTTTTTGGATAAATAAAGGAGATCATATTCTTGTCCAGTGGCCCAAATTATGCAAAAAAAAACTCCTTTAAAAAAGTAATTTTCATTTCGTAAAATTGTGTTTTTAAACGAGTAGTATTTAGTTCCTTCAAACGATGTATTTCAATGTACATACATCATGCAAATTTTGTACAAAATTCCTTAGGCGCCGAGCGCCGCCGCCGCCGCGCCGGTATTTTTGTAACTCGGCGGCGGCGCGTGAGGAATGACATAAATCGTCGGCGGCGGCGGCGTTGCTCGGCGGTGTATACCTCTAATCCATACATATTTATATTATACATACATATATTCATGTATGTTCACGAGTTATCAAGAGTCGCAGTTAAAATGATTACAGTTTTTTTTTTAATTTTCGCCTTGCTTTTTTTCAAAATAGACTACTAAGCCTATGCCTACAACTATCTACGAATATCAAAACCAGTTGCAACAAATGAGTTCATGCATATATATGTACATAAGTACAAACCTAAGTATGTATACACATAGGTACAGCCGTACCTAATCGGAAGTATTAATCAATTGTACTGCATTTGCTCTTACTATGCATATGCCTAAATGTATGCATCCATTTACAAAAGCAAATAAACACAGGGTGCTTCTAATGAAATTAACATTTTTTTGCTGAAATACACAGACAAATATTTGGAAACAACCATACCAAGCTGTACAAAGGGCGCATCGCATAGTTTCTTCCTTTTCCGCTGCAGCCTTTGTGCATTTTTAGGCGCAGTGCTACAAAAAAGGAAACGCATGCACAAGGTTGCAAATTCGCAGGGTGCAACTGATGATTTCTTTTTCTTCGTTATTCGAAAAAACTTTTTTGGTGATGCATTTCCGAACGTTCTTTTTTGCAGTTCGCAAACATTTTTATGCGGTTATGATGCATTACCGAACGTTTTTTTGCAGTTTGCTTTGCAGTTGCTTTTAATAAGGTTTTAAACAAATTAATGTAAAGAATTAACAATAACAATCGCGCCGTCAAGTTTAAATAGCCGCAAATCAGCCTTTCGAAATTTTCTGCTGGGATATGCGTTACAGCTTCGCAAATTTTACCCCTACCGAAACCAAAGATGTATACACATCAAAAAATATTGGAATTAAATACGTATTTTTATTTTTTGTAATTGAATTTTTTACTCTTTGCTTTAAGTGCTTAATTTTCTTTTAGTGCATACATATTTTCAAATTTCAGATATACATTTAATTAATTTTGAGTTTTTGGTGTCACTAAAAATTACAACATTTCCTTGTGTTAATTATAACTAGTATCGCCCAGTGGTCGAAATTCGACCACATCACTTATTTTATATACTTTTTTATTTTACTTGTGACGATTTTAAGCTCCATCAGCACCTATTTTCGTCTATGTCACTAATATTGTTAGCTGGTGTTATATACCTTCGGGTTAAATAATCTTATAATTCATTGGCACAGAAGGGAGAATTAGATTTGTACGGGAATTCGAATGCGTAACAATATATAAGATTACATGTTGCTTCTCTAACTGATATTTGGGCTGAGCTTTTACCAATCAGGACTTTAAATAGTTTTTTTTTAATATTTTGCTCAAAGTGCCTCTTAACCTCTTAACCTAAATTCAGTCCATCTACACCGACTCGTCTTTCATTTGGTATGAGTTTCATTTAAACCAATGGGGGTTAAGTACCTCAAAAGTGTACCACAAAAATCATGTTTGCGTATTAATATATAAGATATATGAGAACATATTGCATGGAACTGAATTTGCCATAACTCGACTTTGGAGTCAGCTATCGGGCTCATTTATGTATGTTGTGTTGTGCGATTTATTAGTATAACTCGACCCCTGCGCCAACTATCGGAAAAGTTAAAAGGTTGTGCACTCTCCCCGAAAAACCTTTCCAACAAAGTAATAATCGTTCGAATCGGTTAAGAAACATAGGAGAAAATTGTTCCAAATTAATTCATGCTTGCCTATATATATATAAACTAGTATCGCCCAGTGGTCGAAATTCGACCACATCACTTATTTCATACACTTTTTATTTTGCTTGTGATGTATTTAAGGTCCATCAGCACCTCTTGTTCGTTTAGGTCACTAATATTGTTAGCTGGGGTTACATATATACCTCCGGTTAAATAATTTTATAATTCATAGGAACAGAAGGGAGAATTAGATTTGTAATTCGATAACGTAATATATATAAGATGGCAGGTTGCTTCTCTAACTGATATTCGGGTTGAACATGAGTAGGGTTGCCAAATTTTTTATGCGGGAAATCAGCAGTGTTGGCAGAACTTTTTGGACGAACCGGCTAAATTAACAAATAAAACCGGCCAAAAACGGCTAAAATGCTTCAACTAAATTTCACATGTTTTATTTAAATAAATCACGAGTAAAAACACTATTTCTTGGAGAGAAGTTACAAATTCGAGCCGGAAAAAATTTTGCCAACAAGAATTTGGAATTAGGAAAGATATATGATTGTGGCACATGGTTGGATTTTTTGTCGACGATAATTTGAATAAACAAGTTCGTTAAATTTCTTTTGTTTGAAATGCAACCGTGGACACTAGCTGGCACAAAAACTTGCAAATTTGCGTTCGTACAGAAATTTGCAAGTTTCTCTACATGAAAGAGAATTTGGGAGCATTTTTCCTTACTATCTGATATCTTGAGTGATAATTTTCGCTAGATTTTTGATTTCCCTAGAAGGCCTTTTCAGACTGACCGATTCTCAATACACTCAAATAGAAACCAGTACACATAAAAGACGCTGTACAAATTTTCCTTCAATTTTAAGGCAGTAAAACAACGACCTTAAATTAACATCAACCGAGGTCATATGGTGACAAGGGATGACATGAAAATTTTCTCCACGATAAGGCTAGTTGCCATCTCTAACAGATTTTGGGTCGCTTAGTCAAAAATGGAAACATATATACATATTTGAAATTTAAGAAAACAAGGCAAATAGCAAAATCGGCTAAAAACGGCTAATTTTTTTCTGCAAAACGGCTGCCGGCTAAATCGAAATTTCTCCGGCTGTTTGCTATCGCAACCGGCTAAATCTAGCCGGAAAACGGCTAAAATGGCAACACTGGAAATCAGTACGTTAGACTTTTTCATGCTACATACATTTTTATTCAAAGCGAAATTATGAATGTAAGTATCACAAAATACTTTAAGACGCCAGTGTCCTTATTTTTAACAATATTTTAGTATATAATTAAAATATAGTTCATAAAAAATGCAAATTTTATTCATTTTAACATGAGTGTAAACATCACTGTACAGAGGATCCAACAAATTATTTTATATTTATGACATTTTTGAATAGCAATAATCATGATATAAAAAAGAAAATAGTTTCAATAAACAATTTTGACGAATAATACAATTTTTTGAAGTTTCATAAATTGTGCGTATTATCAATGGCCTTGCCAATTTAATAATATTAAAACAATAAATCGGAGTACTTTCCTTCCCATATTTATACCAATGTAATAATATTTCAAATCAAAAACCATTATCAGTGCCTGGTATTTTTTTTTTTTTCTTATATAGCTTGCACTATTTTTATTAAAAATATATAAAACTTAATAGTCTAAGACTTCATCGTAATTGTTCTTTTTATTTCATAATACAAACCACGCGCGCATTATGCTCTTATTTTTTCCTTTTCTTATTTTTAATGCAGTCTTGCGATCTAAAAATCTAATTCTAAAGAATGTTCTTCCCAAATAAAACATTTTTATATTTTGGTTCAAATTAACTTTTAAATTTCTCATCCGATTTTACAAAAAAATTTGGCATTGTGATTAGCGTATCACCATTAGCTTTCTCAAATTTTGAATTTAAAGTTTCTAATATATGCAAAAAACCTAAAGTCGGCTTAATTCGACCACCCTCCGATAAACAATTAAATATCGTCGTATGAAGTACAAAACCGCGTATCAACAAAATGCAAAACTGCGTATGTGAGGTTGCATAAATTATTTTCTAAAGAGTAAACCACCTCATATTTCAAATCATTCTCTTTTTTACAAAGCAATCGCATTTCCGTCTAGTATATTGCAGGACGAATGGATACGGGTTGCGCCAAGAGCTTGTGTAAGCAAATCCAATTTTTGGCAAAAAATGTCAGTTACGCGGTTTTGCAGAATGACAATACGCGGTTTTGTACTTTAAACGACGATATGTAAGTATAATTTTGATCACTTTCTTCATGCGTCGTTGAAAAATGGGGTAAAATTATCATTTTGACAGAGAGAATGTAAACTCGGGTTACGCCAACCACAGGATTTTTGCGCAAACTACCTTTCAATGTTGTAGGCTTTCGGCAGTGCTTAGAAAAAGAATTCCTCATCACACACACCACAGTACCCCTGACCACAGTACTTTTTACAAAAAGGTCCATATTTCAAACCGAATTTATTCATAAATTTGTATTTAATTGTTTGACCACACGTGTGTGTTCAAATTTTTCGCTTTGGGTTAAGCGTTTGGACACAATAGCCCAAAATTATTATTTAAATAACCTAGCCGTACCCAACAAAATACCCTTTGCTTATTCTTATTTCGATTCTCAGAACAAAATATTTGTAAATAAACAAAAAATCAATGACAAAATTTGCAGGATTTTAGATATTGGATACAGGTCAGGTCAGGTTGTTAATATGGCGACGAAAAAGTGACAATGGAACTACCTTCTTTTTTGTATCATGGAACTACCTTTTTTTTGTATCATGGCAATAATGAGATCATTTCCATTTTCAGTGTTTAAATAGTTAAAAAATTCTATACGCTTAATTTTAAAGTTACTTTTAATTTGAAGTTTAGATGCAAAAATTTTAATTAGAAGCCGGTTTCTCTCTTTGCGCAAGGGCGCAAACCTTATACTTAAGATCCTCTCAGTTGCTTCGTTTGAGTGTGGTATTAAAAAAAAAAAATTACATATTTTTTCAAACTGTGGAAAAATACCAATTTTTAAGGACTTCCTCTATATTTCATCATGGGAAGACTAAAAATTTGTTAAAAAGAGTATCTAACTCTATGTCTTGTATGCAAAACTCTTTCAGAATATCAGTAAATTGAGAAAAAAGAATTGTAAAGCTGAATTTATATGAGGCGATTTTTTAGGCGATTCAACATTGCTCAAGAAAAATGCTCCTGTAAATGGTGATTCAAAAATCGCTTGCCTCACAGTAGACAGAAAGTCAACTTTTGCAGGCGATTATCGCCTCCCAAAACATCTAAAGGCAGCTTAAATTATAGGCAAAAGCTATTCGAATATTCAAATTTGCTGTTATTAAACTGAAAGATATTTTAGAGATGACTAAAAACACTCGACAAAAAGGTCAGCCTTCTGTTTAGATAATTTAAGCTCCATCATATTATTGCACTCGTACGTAACGACCCAGCGATATGCCTATAAAACTATTAATATTTTTGTTGTATTACTTTTCACAGTGCAGTTTAAGCAAGTTGCAACGTTATGTAAAAACCTTAAGAAAATCATAAAGTATTTTGTTTCAATTGAAAATTCAGTACAAATCAGTACAAATTTTGAAAAATCAGGACATTAGCGTACTGATTGAAGAAATTAATAAAATCAGTACAAGAGTGGAAAAATCAGTACTGTACTGATAAAATCAGTACGTTTGGCAAGATGTCATGTTACTTCTCTAACTGATATTCGGGCTAAACTTGTTCCAATCAGGACTGTAAATAGTTTTTTTTTTTTTATATTTTACTCCAAGTGGCTCTTAGAGGGTTAAAAACTAAATTCCGCACATCTACACCAACTCATCTTTCATTTGATATAAGTTTCATGAAAATCAATGGGGATTTAGTACCTCAAAAGTGTACCACAAAAATCATGTTAGCGTATTAACAT
>NW_023458557.1:55339906-55365830 GCF_013731165.1 Rhagoletis pomonella
TAGTACCTCAAAAGTGTACCACAAAAATCATGTTAGCGTATTAACATATAAGATCTGGAAAAAAAGTAATTATAAAAACTAAAAAGCAAAACAAATGCAAGGAATCTTTCTGCATATTACTTTTCTTATTTTTAGTGAATATTTTTAAATTTTAGTGCATATTTTTGATTTTTTAGTGCATATTTTTGGTTTTTTTTCTTATTTTAATGCAAAATGGGAAGGAACAAAAAGAATTGCACCTTTTTTGGCACTTTTATTTTTCTATTTAGCAAATTTTGGCACTACATATTTTATCCACAGTATGGCTTATAGCTAAGGATACCCTGCAGTACGGAGGAGTGACTACAGGATTGCTGAATCGGTAGCTACGTGATAAACTCCGTCAATTACCGACAGACTACTTGCAGTGTATTTCATCGATTACTTTTACAAGGCAATGTCCTAGGCGGTAGTCACTATCGGCTCTCTGTGCACTACCGGGAGTTACTAAAGTAGTCACTTGCATGATTTATGGGCGCCCTCTGTCGTAGTTTTTGGCTATCTGGTTCAACTCTGCACTACCATGTGCACTACCACGGGTTAATAGAGTAGCTACTTACCTAGGAGTAGGTGCAGTAGCGGTTCAAAAGTAGCGATTGACTCCAGTAGTACTGGAGGGTATAGTTAGCACCTAGAGGGCTGCAAAGTTCCCAGCCAAACTGCACTTCTTACATTCAATCGAAAAATAGGAACACATGCTTGCAGTACTCAAAAAAAAGTAACAAAAGTAGAGAACATCCCAAATGAGCGTTCCTGAACGATGTTACTCGACGGCGCTCTCCTTCACCAAATACGTGTTCCGCTATGCTCACTTACTTAAGTATCAAGCAACCTGAACGTAGTATTTGGAAACTTCACATAGGAAGGTCAAACTCCACGTGAAGTTTTATGTTCTCTTTATGGGTTTGGATTCTACTTATTACACGCGAAGACATTTTGTTTTTAATGTGAGCAGGTTTGCATTCGTTCGCTTTCAAAAAATGGGGTGTGATATTAAAGCGATTGGTTTATAGATATGTACTAAGGTAAACTTTTTTTTTAAGTGTTGCCACCTATTAAAAATTTTAATTAAAATTATTTAATAAGTTCAATCACTTATTAAAGTATTAAGTATTACTATAAATTAGTTTGAAAAGGCTCCATTTCTAATATATATGTAGGAGTGTTGCCATCCATTTAAAACGTCAAATTCAACTAAACTTAAGGGCGTTACGTAAATGAAATACATATTGTAGTAGGTTTTAATAAAATAATTTTATTTTAATAATTTGCCGGCAAACGGGGTGCAATGTGATGGTACATATGTGTATTAAATTCGCTTATATAACGGGAACACGTGGCTTGTACATAAACGTATACATAGAACGACGCATATACACACAGCGTACACACAATACAACACAACAGTTTTAGCGTTCAATCGTATTGCCTTTCGATCGCCGAATGATGACTTCTATGTTGTGTTTATTTTTATAGTCTTAAAAATGAACATTGATACAAAGGATAAGTTCAGAGTTGCAATTGAATGAGTTCATTTACATGATTGGTTATGAAAGTTAAAGTATGACAACTAGGTGTCGCTAATAACTTAAATCTATACTAGGGTGCTCGTTACAATCTCCCCCTTTGACTGGCTAATCTCGTCCCCAGGGCACGTCAACACCTTGAAGTCTTCTTGGGTCGTCCACGTTTCCTTATAGGGTGAACCGGTGCAGCGACTTGGTCATCATGAGTGCCCTTATACAAAGTCAAGGCCGATGCATGGTATGTCCCAAGTGGCATGTTGATGTTATCATGGGACGCTATTTCGTACGAGGTAGCTCCCACTTTACGAGTAATAATATAGGGACCATCCCTTTTAGGCACAAACTTAGAAGTGATGCCCTTCGATGCTTGGCTCAGCACATGAGTGTTGACAAGCACTTCCACACCCACGTCAAAATGTAGGTT
This sequence comes from Rhagoletis pomonella, assembly GCF_013731165.1. Taxonomy (NCBI): domain Eukaryota; kingdom Metazoa; phylum Arthropoda; class Insecta; order Diptera; family Tephritidae; genus Rhagoletis; species Rhagoletis pomonella. Next base: position 55,341,896 of record NW_023458557.1, read on the forward strand.
ACGACGTCTATGTTGGTCGTGCTGTTCCTTATTCTTGTCTTGCGCGCGTTGTACCGTCTCACGTGCGTTTTTGAACACATTACGAAGGTGGTGCAAGTAGCTCGATATTTGAGGGATGAAGTTCTCCTTTTCAATTATGGCTTTCAAATCGTGTTGGATGTCATCTAGGGTGCGAAGTTCTCTTCCAAAATTTAGAAAAGCGGCCGTATACCCAGTAGTCTGACATTTTGCGGTATTCATCGAGAAACGTATTACAGGCAGCTTGCTGGACCAGATGTCATGTTGCCCCTGAACTAGTATCGCCAACTGAGCTTTTAGGTCGCGATTCTTGAGCTCAACCGGATTAGCTTCCGGATGATACACAGGTGTTAGCTGCTGTTGTATGCCCAGACAATAGGTGACTTTTTGCATTATAGCAGAGACAAATTGTATACCATTGTCCGTTTTCAAGCGTCGGGGTATGCCATATCGCAAAAATATTTCCTCAATCAGGATTTTGGCACATACTTTTGCGGTAGCCTCTTGCAATGGGAATAGCTCAACCCAACGTGTAGCGACGTCCTCAGCTGATGTCCTTCATTAGTTTTTGGCAGCGGACCGAAGAGATCAACGGCTAGTACTTCAAAGCGGTGCTTGCTGCTTGTGGTTTGCAGCAGCCCAACAGGTTTCAAATTCGACGCTTTAAATCTCTGGCATTCAATGCAGGTATTAACGTATTTTGTTATTTCTGACCGCATGCTAGGCCAAAAATATCTGGTAGCGATTCTGGCCATGGTCCTTTCTGCCCCGTTGTGACCGGCGGTGGAATCATCGTGATACGCTTTCAAAATTTCTTCCCTCTCCTGTTCTGGTACAACATACTGGGCGTCTTCTATGTCATCATTGTTATAGCAATATAGAACGCCTTCGTTAATGATATATCCGCGATTCATCTGCGGCCTCCAGGGACTGTATAATCTCATGGATGTAGGGATCTTTAAGTTGTTCCGCTCGCGCATCAGCTGCACTTTTGTGGGGAAAGTCAATCTGGAACGCCATTATTTGCATCCTCTCGCTTTGTGCATCACCATCGCAGGGCGGCCGAGAAAGCATATCGGCTACCGAATTTGTTCGTCCGGGTGTGAACTGATTTGTAATGCCCATCTTACCAATCGTCCAGTAGGCGATTTCACGCTAAGCAGCCATTTCAGTGGCTGATGGTCGGTTACTAAAAGTACGTCAGCTCCTTCGATGTAGCCTCTAAATTTAGAGCAGGCCCACACAATGGCAAGCGCTTCGCGCTCCGTTGTCGAATAGTTCTTCTCAGCGCTCGTTAGGAGACGGCTTGCGAACTCAATCGGATGTTCCTCGTTTCCCTCCCCCTGGAGGAGAACCGCTCCTATGGCATATGCGCTAGCATCCGTTTTGATTATAAACCCTAATCCATCTTCAGCTTGTTTCAGTACTGGCGACGTAATCAGCATACCTTTCAATTTTTGAAAGGCATTGCGATGAGGATCCTTCCATATCCATGGCTTGTTTTTCTTGGTTAAGTCAGTGAGTGGCTTGGCTATTTCGGCATACTGGTTAATGAACCTTCTGTACCAAGAGCACGTTTGAATGAAGGATATCAATTCTTTAAGGCTCCTTGGCTCGCGACGCAATGCAATTGCGTTGGTTTTCTCTGGGTCGACACAAATTCCGGCGGAAGTAAGTAAATGTCCTAAATACTTTACCTCCGAGCAGCAGAAGCGACATTTACGGTCGTTCACGTGCAGTTTGAATTTCCCAAGCCGTTCAAAAATTGTATCAAGGTGACGCAAATGCTCATCGAATGTAGCAGAGCACACAATTAAGTCATCTAGATAAGCCAGTAGGCTTATCCCGGGTACTGCTGCTCTGAATCGATCGATAAGCCGCTGGAAGGTAGCTGGAGCGTTTCGCAACCCAAACGGCATCCTGGTGAAGTGAAACAATCCAAAGGGAGTGGTGAAGCAAGTTTTATCAACATCTCCCTCGAAAACTTTAATTTGGTAATAGCCGCTCTGCAAATCCAACGTTGTCATAAATTGCGTACTCCTGCCAGCGTGCAACAAATCGTCCATTCTGGGCAAAGGGTAACGGTCAGGTTCGGTGATGGCGTTTAACTTACGGTAGTCTACGCAGACACGAGTGCCACCATCCTTCTTTGGTACCATTACAACCGGTGAGGTCCATGCTGATTCACACTCTTCGACTATGCCTGTTGCCAACATTTTGTCAACTTCAGCCTTCAATTGTCGCATTTTTGGAAATGATAGGCGATATGGCGTTGAAGAAATAGGTGCATTACTTCCGGTATTAATTCGGTGCTCAGCATAAGGCGTCGGTTCAACAATTTCACCGAATACTGCTTTATGCTTGTACAACACGTTGTCGAGTTGGAGCTTTTTCTCAACATTTAGGTGTAACCCATCAGTATCCTTCACAACCTTGAAATCAATCATGCCAAGACGGACAGTAACCACGTCATTAGACTCTTTGCCGCTGTATGTGACTCCAGTGAACAGTCCACCATTTGAGTTCCTCTCAGGTGTGGTGTCGTTGTCGCCCAGTGAGTCCCGGAAATGGCACGCACTGAATGCGGAGAGTATTCGGTTCCGGGGAAATCTGGGCCGTAGTTCTCAAATTCGGACATATAGATTTCGCGTTGATACTGCTTTGGCTCGTTTTCCAATACTTCTGGTGGTTTCCTCTTATGGACATTCGCTACTTTGACACTTTCGACCAAATTGTGCTTCAGTGACCATGCTTCGGCAAAGTCATAGTGGACATTGGGAGTGCTTTCGAAAAACCAATACTGTTGGCCCATATTCAACACTATACCGACTTGCTCAAGAAAATCAGCTCCGAGCAATGAACGATTCTGGGTTGCGTTTGGCAAAATAATAAATTTTACATGTGTATATCTTGGTAACCGGTGCACCAATTTCTTCCAAACTTGGCACAGTTGTTGACCTTGATACAGCAAACTAAATGGCCCAAAATTTTAAAAATCGGACAATAACCACGCCCACATCCCATATAACGGTAATTATCGGAAATACGAAAACTGCGATATTTTAGTAACTACTGAAGATTATTCACTCAAAATTGATATTTACAACAATTTTTAGACGAAAAACAATAATATTATAAATTTTTGGAAAACGGGCGTAGCCACGCCCACTTATGGTTACATGTGTATATCTTGGTAACCGCTGCACCAATTTCTGCCAAACTTGGCACAGTTGTTGACCTTGGTACAGCATACTAAATGGCCGAAAATTAAAAAAATCGGACAATAACCATGCCCACATCCCATATAACGGTAATTTAGAGAAATACAAAATCTTCGATAAATCAGTAAATATTAAAGCTAATTTATTCAAAATTTATGCTTGCAACAATTCTTTACCAAGAAATACGTTTATGTTAAAATTTTGGAAAGTGGGCGTGGCACCGCCCACTTATGATCACATATATGTATATCGGTAACCGTTCTACTAATTTGTACCAAACTCGGTATTTTTATTGTGCTTGCCACATAAAAGCAAAACGTTGAAAATTATTGAAATCGGACTAAAATTACGGCCGCTTTTCATATAACGGTAAATTTCAGAAATGCTTGAAACTGCAATAATTCGAAATTTAAGGACGCTAATTTACGCTTACCATCTAGCGGTAGCTTTCGGAAAGGTGAAAAAACATATATTTAATTCTTGCGCCGGGTATTTAATGTTCGACTCCGCCCGAGCTTAGACTTTCTTGCTTGTTTATATATAAATTATGCTCTCAAACGAAATTTTCCTAAAGTACTTGAAAACTTCACATGAAGGAACATTTTACTTGCGGAAGTTTCACAACGTAGTACTCGTCTTTTATATCCCTCTCTTTTTCGGAACATATTTTTGTCGAGTACTTTACTAAGTTACTCGACGCTTTGCGACTATACTTCTCTTCACTATCCGCGCTCTCAGTGAGAGGAAGAGAGGGAAGCGTATTCGCTAGAAAGCTTCCATGTGAAGCCAAATATCTTCCGATGCAGACCTCTATTAGCACCCCTGCTCATATTCCCTGTAATATGTCCGAAAACAGCAGGGCGTATATGTAACCGCCAATGAATTATTTACATATCGCAGACCGTCTTCAAAACAGTCACAACTAAAAATAATACGTTCGTCAGAAAATGCGAAAAACTATTTCGTAGCACGTGCTAATCATATGGGCAAATGCGACTTTACCTTAGGTGGTTTTAACAAATTATAACAAAAATATGCTCCAGCTTTTGCAGAACGGTAAATAAAAGCTCTGTGTACATTTTTAGCGCATAATTTCAAAAATTCCAAATTTTGAGTTGTGACTCTTTCGAAGACGGTGTGCGATATGTTGTAGTAAATCAGCCAACAGGGAAAAAAGCAAAAATATTACCTTCTTTCTTACTGAGTCTTGCTTAATAGTCATAAGAAATTCAGTAGCAAAATCAAAGACGAACTTTTAACAGAGTTCTAATAATTTTTTAACGAAATTACATTGCAATGTAAAAGAGACTACAAAGAAATTTATCTCAGTATTTACCTAAGGAGAGCTGTATAGTTCAGGTTAATGCAGAGGTATGGGTTATACGTAGTATCCAACATTTCTTTCTTTTTTCATTGCCGTCTTTCTTATACTATTAGGCAGAAACGAATACACGAATACGTCGTTGAAAAGAGCCCTCGACTCCGCAACTATGGGTGAGTGAAGAAATCAAGGGTGCTTATAATTACAATGACACTTCGCAAAGGAGGCAGACAATACATGAAAGCTTTTGGCCCAAACTATTAAATGATAGTAGTCCCAGCACATTTATATGTACTTAACTAGCTGAATTAAGCACGCTACCTAATTCAAACTGTTTTCCTAGTATCGCTCTTGCCCACCCTGTTTGAGGAACTCGTTTGTTGTTTATGTGAAATATCGTTGAATTTTAGGCAAAGCGATTTTGATCTATAATTTTGAATTTCATTTCTTATTCAACAAGTCCAGTTTACGATGATGGTTTTGCTAGGCATCCTTTGGAAGGCCTTGATTATATTATGTAAATCAGAAAACTTAGGTTTGGGGATTTGGGGGCAGAGTTCTGTCGTGTTCTCCCCTTAAAAAGGGCATGCGGTTCCCAATTTCAGAGGACACTTAGGACCAAAACTGCACTTTTTCAAAAAGGAATTTAATAACTGTCTGGGGTACATTCGCAACAAATTACCACCAAAGTTTCACCATTATCAAATGTACCGTTTAGAAAGCATGTACAATTTAATTTGGAATTTTTGATGGCAACATATTTTGAATACTATGCTTTCGTTTGGTATAACCTGCATCGCCTGAAAAGACCTGGGGATATACTCTGTACTGCGATTCGAAACTCAATGCGATTCGAAAGGCAACATGGATTAATACAAATTGCGTATTAAGGTCCAATAGAGTATTGTTTTTTGGATAGTGCTGCAGATTTTTTGAGTGTTTGTTTGATTTAAGTTGCCGAAATTTCACCCTCTTGTTCCATTAATTCATTGGTTATAACAGTTAATACTGCTTTAAAAAAGCGAACGTAAAAATACATACATATACATATATATGTGTACAGAGTAAAAAAGGTCCAGAACGATGAATTACAAAGACACCTCAGTCATTGACTTGCAACCAAAGAATACTCCAAAGCAAACGACCGACTGACTGAGTAACTGACTTGCATATTCTTCTTTGTCCGCGTGTTCAGCTACCTTCGTCCGGCTTTGTGTAAAATAACCTTTTTTGAAACGAAGCCGCTGTTGAAGTAATATTTTCCCCCGCCGACCGGATGCATGCATTGTGAGCCACGTTGCATTGACCCGATTCCATGCAATGCACATCTCAACACAGCGTCACATTTGTATGTATGGATGTAAATGTACATATGTATGAAGTCAAGAGTCGCTGAATGTTCACCTTTCCACACCCATATAAATATGTATGTATGTATGTATGTATGCACCTCAATCCCCCACCACTTAGTCTGCGCATTTGTCTACCTGTCCGTCTGTTTATTCATCCGCGTGTCTGGCAGAGTTCGGTATGCCCACAGGCAAACAATTTTCACCGGCCATACAATTGTCCACCTACCGACTGAGCGCCGCATTTTCCTGTTGGCCTGTCAGACGACATTTGTGGTGCGAACCATGCCACCCACTATTACCTGAGCGTGTTTATTGCTGTGTTGCTGTTTGTTTTAATTTCCTTTTTACTTTTTGGCCACACGCGACACGGAAATGTAACCTGCTGAAGCTGATGGTCGCTCATTATGGGCGCCTGTTCCAGACAGCTGACCCGCAGAGCTGCGCCCCCGCCAGATGCAACGCTGCTGTGTTTTCCGATTGCTGTCATTTGCAGCTACTCGTATGTATTTATGTAGATGCGCTGCTTGGTAGCATAGTCGTCTCCCCGCTCGCACGAACTGTTTTCCATTATTTTCATGTTCAACACGAGTGCAAAATTGCCAATGCGGCATTTGCGGTTGTGGTGATGGAAAGGCAGCAAGGCAGCGCTGAAAGTAGGGGAATCGGGAAAAGTGAAGACGGTGGAGTGGGTAGTGATGCAGTTATGTCAGTTCGATGCTCCGTTTTTTGTTTTTGTTGATGGTTTTGATGGCGGTGTGGCACGTGCAAAAATCCGCTACAGCATCAATAACCGTAAAGCAACAACAAGGCTGTTGCAACCGCGAAAGGTCCATTCATTCCAGTCATCGAATTGGTGATTGCCACAGTCATCACCTAAGGCTAGCATGACCGCGCATACAAAAAAAAACCTTCACTCCATTCCACAATTTACTCTTTGTCCACAACCTTTCTGCCTATTGTTGCATCCGCACCCATCCCACCGTTGCTACCGCAACTTCTGCAAAAATATCAATTGTGCGGGTAATAACCAAACCGAGCGCCAATTGCTTTGGTAAATGCATCGATGCACCAATAGACTGCCGAACATTTTACTGTGCGATTTTTTCGTCCTTGATTTTAGTGGTAGTTAGTTTACACTATACAGTATGTCATTTCAACCATAGAGGCGATACAAATTTTAGGTTAAAAACTTTTAAGAAAATGTTGAGTTCGATGTCAGGTAACGATCAACGGACCGACTTGAGACTTGCTTCTAGTGAACGCTCCTTCTAAGGCATACATCATAATTATGCACTAAAACTGGGGAACAAAGATTATATGTTTTAGTTTAACTTTACATCCACAGAGATATAGAAGTTATTTACAAGGAAATATTGAATAAATTTTTTTTCTTTTAAAGACGAAGCAATAGAGAAATGTTATTTAAAATTGTTTCATGTTTACATACATAAATAAGCACTCGAATTTATTTAAAAAATTAAAAGGTGGGCACATTTGGTGGAACTGCTTATATGGAAAAAATAAATTTTTTAAGGACAGTCTATTCTAGAGCTACTCTCGGTCTTGCGTAAGCAACTTTGCTATATATGTACATACATATGTATGTATGTGCATATAGAGATTTAATTTTTTAGATAGTTGTCAATCCTATTCAAAATTATTACTTCTGGTTAAGAGTTTTTAATGCCTTTGCCATTCGCTAAACGGTGTGAAATATTTTACTCAAGATATATAATTAAGTCCTTAATATTTAGGTGGCAATACTATTCAAAAATTTGTATTTTTTCCTTAAACAGGGGAAGCTGGCCCTAAAATGGTGTTTCAATCAGTAAATTTGACAAAGTATTATGGAAGGTATGGGGTTGGGTTAACTGGAAACAGTGCTTTCAGCTAACACCCATATTAATACATACCTAACACAAAAATACCTTCTACAAATGTGTATACATATATAGAAATATTCGATGGATACGTGAATAAGAAAAATGGCTGCATATTCGGTTATGAGAATCCTCATATAATTGAGTCTTTCATGGCCAGAAAAACACAATCTTTGATGTGCGCTTTGGTCTAGGGCGTGGTTGAACCTTACTGCTTCGAAAACGATAATGACATGGCTGGCATCATCAATTTGGTTTTATAATAATCGATTTTTTAGTAATAAATAAAATGTTATTTTTGGCTGGATTTTTAACTTACGCACCAATCTGTGCGACAATGAATTACTGTTGATGTGCATTCCCATGTGTCTAGTTTACGATTCGGTTCGAATGGCTGGCTGTCGGTTTGTATATTTGCCTTGTTGATTGCCAGAAAAATAGTTGCTACAGATACACACAACAACACAATTCATTCAATTGCTTGCATCAAGTTGCTGTTACTGGCATGTTTTTGACATGAGTTTTGGGTACGCGCATGTTGCATGCCGAAAATGCATTAAAGTGTTGTGGCAAACATTTGCTTTACTGATTTTATTCGGAAATTTTTTTACTGCTGCAACATTTTTGACGAAGTTTTGATGAAACGGATTTTAAGTAGTGATTCGTTTTCTTTGTGTTTGATGGGTGACATGTTTGGAACCATCAATTTGGATTAACCGAATTTTCAAAAGCTACTAATTGAGTGGACCGTTGAATGATGTAACTCAAAGTGCAATATAACCATTCAAGGAAAAGGAATGTTGGAATATTTTGAGAGGAATAACAGAGGCTATTATATTTGTCGAATTTTATGTCGTCACTCAGACATAAATGATGTCTCTAACTCGTTTAAACCACGATTTACTAAAGGTAGTTCTTAACACCTTCGTCTCTGAGATGAATTAGTTGGAGCTAAATATTTTATTACGAAATTCCGAAGTTTATTAAGTTTTAGAAGTAAAATTACGTAACTTTTCAAGCCTTTACCTTCATTTATGTTCACTTGCAAAATTATTTTTTGAATGTAGATAACTATCTAAATTAAAAGTATATTTTTGTTGCATGAAGAAGAAATCTTTAAATCTGGCTACTAAAACCTCAAGAATAGATAAGTCGTTTCTACAGCTAAAGATGCTTCAGCTAAGAACACCTATTGCATTAACGGTTAACGGTTAACGGTTAATTAATGATTAACCAATACTTAAACAATATGAGTGCTGTTCACACAAAACGTTACCATTGACAATGAAGAAATCAAATGATAAGTGTAGGTTTGAGACCCGCCAGGAAAAACTAATTCAAATGAAAATATCAGTTCTGATTCGGATGAATTTCCGAAATTTGTTGTTGGATTTGTGATGATAGAGTGACTTTGTCGCCGAGTGCTGTCATACATTCAGGCATACGCGGCGTCCATTTCTCATTTTTGGTTACATAGTTCGATCGAAAATAAAGATCTTGGCGTAGGTTATTTTTATACCCGAGCGCACTTGTGCACAAGGGTATATTAATTTTGTTCACATAACGGTTGTTTGTAAAAGCCAAAACGAATCGAGATAGATATAGACAAATGTATACATAAATGCTCAGAATGAATAGAAAAATCGATTAAGCCATGTCTGTCTGTCCGTCCGTCCGTCCGTCCGTGTACACGATAACTCGAGCAAAAATTTAGGTATCTTAAAGGTTTCCGGTAATCCAAGGTAGGTTGGTATTGAAAATGGGCGAAATCGGACTGTAACCACGCCCACTTCCGATATATCGGTAATTTCCAGAAATACGAAAACTGCGATATTTTAGTAACTACTGAAGATTATTCACTTAAAATTGATATTTACAACAATTTTTAGACGAGAAATAAGAATATTATAAATTCTTGGAAAATGGGCGTTGCCACGCCCACTTATGGTTACATGTGTATATCTTGGGAACCGCTGTACCGATTTCAGCCAAGCTTGGCACATTAGTTGGCCTTGGTACAGCATACCAAATGGCCGAGAATTTTTAAAATCGGACAATAACCATGCCCACAGTCCATATAAGGGTAATTTAGAGAAATACGAAATCTTCGATAAATCAGTAAATATTAAAGCTAATTTATTCAAAATTGGCGCTTGCAACAATTCTTTACCAACAAACACGTTTAACATACATTTAACGTGTAAAATTTTGGAAAATTGGCGTGGCACCGCCCACTTATGATCACATATATGTATATCGGTAACCGTTCTACCAATTTGTACCAAACTCGGTATTTTTATTGTGCTTGCCACATAAAAGCAAAACGTTGAAAATTATTGAAATCGGACTAAAATTACGGCTGCTTTTCATATAACGGTAAATTTCAGAAATGCTTGAAACTTCAATATTTAGAAATTGAAGGACGCTAATTTACTCAAAATTGATACGCCCCGGCTTACCATGTAGCAGTAGCTTTCGAAAAGGTGAAAAACATATACTATTTAATACTTGCGCCGGGTATTTAATGTTCGGCTCCACCCGAACTTAGACTTTCTTACTTGTTTCGAGTAATTTTTATTTTAATAAACATATTAGTGATATTTTTTAGAAAGCTTTTTCAGTGTTAGGGTTCGTGTGACGAAATATGTAGTTCCAACTGTTCTAACACGTATACTCTTAAGTTACTCAGCCTCATGGCGGGAGTCGTATCGAACACAAGTCGTTTTTCGAGAATCGAATCGTATTGAACATTTCATGTCATTGCCTAAAGTTTCGATTCGACTAGTGTATTAAAACGGTAAAACTTGGCAGCAATGCATAGGTTTCGACGATTACTTATTTCGGCACGACAGTACAGCTTTCATTCGTTCCAATTTGGTATACGTTCGGGAGATCAAATCATAAAAATTATATAACTAAGATTGAACGGGTCCAAAACGTTTATCTTAAATTCTTTACGTTCATTAAGTTTCGACTGGCCAATGCCTTCTAATTAACATAAAGTTTTAAAAGCAAGAAAATCAGTCCTCTCGCTTTCTTTAGCTTACAAATGATTAGTGGTGAGATCGACTGCACCTTTCTTTTTAAAGACTTACTTTCAACTTATCACAGTGTAATCTTCGTAGGGTTTTACCCTTCCACGGCGTTAACAAAAACATATATCCTTTAGTTACGACATTAAAATCGTGCTGGACGATTTCAATTCCAGGGTGGGCAAGAAAAAAATCTTTGGTCTCACCATTAGAAAATTCAGCCTACCCGAAGAAACGGCCGATAGCCGAGACATCAAACAAGACAGTTGTTGTTGCAGAAGTGGCTACTTAGTACTGTAGAATCGTTTAATCCTTCAAGCTTTGTCCTCAAACTCAACCAACTGGACCAAAAGTGCTGTTTGGACGGGATCTGATCAAATTTGAATTGAGTTGAGTTGGCATGTGTAGGGGTAGTGGATGGCATGCGGGGAACCTTCAAATTCCGAACATACATTAGTTCGAACTGCTCCAGTATTCAGACCGTAATTATGCTAAAGCAACTCGGGTCTATCTTAGCAGCTGAGGCTCTTCCTCTGCAATGGGTGGTGATTCATAATATGGGAGTTAGTGAAGTTGAAATGGTCTCGCGGTGAATGTAGCTGACTGCCAGTCTATACTAGATCCCGTGGGTTTGAATTCTAGAGGACGTTTGGCGCAAGGATATTGAAACAGAACCATACTTAATTTTATAAAATTAATGTCGCAGCACGTAAAAACATGTAATAAAAAGCTCTGAACTATTTGGAGTAAATTGACAATTTTAAAAGCGTGTGCTGAAAAATTCACTTTTTTGATTTTTGGCAGTCTTATAGTAAATAGCCGATTTGTATTTTTAGAATGCGCCGTTTTTTAAACAATAACTTCTAAATAAACTCCTAAATATTAAGCAATCGCATACAAAATAAGTAATAGTTTTTTCAACCAAGTAATTGTTTGATTTTTTTTTACAGTAAATAAACCCATTGCAAGAAAAGTGAATCTAGTCGTACATTTGAAAACACATTTGGATGTCTGGCTATAGCAAAACGTGCTGAGAGGTTGGCTGTTATTTGTTGTCTTCCAGTAGGTTCGGGTTCGAATTGTGTCAGGTGCGAAAAGGCATCTGTGAAGTGCAAGTTCAACATTTGAGGGTAAATTTACAAACCGGCTATGGCTGAGTGCGCAGAGATGCTTGCTATTACTTACCAATTTTCAGAAGGTTCAGATTTAAATCCCGTCAAAGGCAAAATGTTAAAAGCATAATAAAAATCTTTGTTTTGTATCTTCGAATTGTGAAAAAGCATCTGTGAAGTGCAGAACATAGATAAGCGTATTGAAACGAAAAAATCGGCAACCAAAGATTTGTATCATCTAAACAAAAGAGTGGTTAATACTCACAAATCATTGTTGAAAATATCAACTATGGCATTGGTATTATTCACCAAAAATTACATTGATTCCTTTTCAAGTTCGAATTTGGTAATATTAAAAAATGTTTGGTTGATATTTTTCTCAGTGTATTTAAAATACAAATATCATTAGGCTAGAGTGTCGACTCGGTTTTTCCAAACTGGTTTCAGGAAAAAGGGCAGACCTGGCGGGTTTGGGCCATAGTAAGAGGAATGTTAGATAAGCTAATATGGGCATGTGAAGAGGTGGTTAGTGTAGACGGGGCATCTTATTTAAATCGGGCTGGAGTTGTGTCAAAGTATCGGGACCCTCACGAAGAAACTCGAGCTCTTCGTCTGCGATAGGTGATGAGATTCAAGAGGGAGAGTTGACGAAAGTGCTGATTGATTCTCGATGAATGGCCTGCTTATAGTAGACAATTTTTTATAATCGGAATGATTCAGCGGATGATGTATGCTCACTCCCAGATCAGTCGGTTTACATTCTCGAGTTTTTCCTAATAAAGAACTGTTGTTTTAGCGATCTAATCTTGATCGACGAACCCGATTAATGGTAAATTTTTCACTTAGTTTCTCTGTGCTACTTGTAATCCAAAATAATAATAATAATGTGGTTGTTCACGCTTGCCTGGTTATCAGGTTTTCTGGTTAAAAATTATAAGGTGGGTTTTGTCGAAGGCTGAGGTATGCTCAGCCGCTCCAGAGTCCAGCGAAGGTCCCACTAACCCCCACCAAATAAAACACAATGATTTGTGTATTAAGTCGAACACACCCACACACACACGCGGCTATCTAGAAGACCGGCAACTTGTCGTGCAGGGGAGAGCGGAACGTAAAGAGCGAGAGTCGGCAGTCGGTGTCGGAGATTATCCGGCGGGTAATTGTACGGTGACGGGAGTGTTACTAGTGACAGCGAGATTAGCAGTGGTACGTGTCAGTCGTAGCGAAGAGCGTGGCAATGAGAGCAGTCGCGGTGGTTGTGACGGCGACGGCAGCCTGCAGTTCCCTTGCAGTGGTGGTGGCGGCCTCAGCGGTGACGTTGGCAGTGGCCCATATAATGATGAGGGCGGCAGCGACCTCCCGCAGTGGTGTTGTATGCGGCCCCGGTGGTGGCGAAGGGTAAATGCGGCCCCTTTTAATTACGACGTTGACAGTAGTACTGGGCGATGATGGTAGTGGCGATTACTGTACTCGTGACGGGCAGTAGTGGGCGGCCTGGGGCGACGATAATGGCGGCGGCCCCAGTTATGAAGACAGTAGCAGCGGGCCCTGATGGTGGCAATGGTGACAGCGGCCCTGGTTGGCGATAGTTAGCGTTCGCGGTCCTCGGTGATGATGGAGGGCGGCCCACGGTTGTAGCTTCGGCCTTGGGGCGGCAGTGGTAATAGCGGCCCCGGCGATGAGAGCAGCGGTACGGGCCCTAGCGGTGATGATGATTATGGCGGCGGCCCTGGATGGCAGTGAATAGCGGGCGGTCCTCGATAGAATTGTCGGCCTTAGGGCGGCAGTAATAGTAGCGGCCCCCAGGTGATTAGAGCGGCGGTACGGGCCCTAACGTTGACGATGATTATAGCGGCGGCACTGGATGGCAGAGGATAGCGGGCGGTCCTCGATAGAATGTCGGCCTCAGGGCGGTAGCGGTGCTGGCGGTCCAGATTTGTTGATACCTACGGACAACTGATCATTAGTATGTTCCCCCAGGGCATCGAAATGCTGCCCAGTCCCCCCGTATGTATTCGCGGCCGCTAGGCGCTGTAGGGAGGTGGTTCCCTCCCCTCCAGCGCCCGCTGGCCGCGCGGTATCGCAAGCAGGCAGGGGTGTTCGGAATTGGGCAAGCCCAAACGGATCTCGCCCCCTGTCTGCTTGAGACCGTAACCAAAAATGGGTCTAGCCCATAATGGTTTTGGGGTGTTGCCTGAGGGGTATTCCCCCCCTTGCAGCCCCCCTCAACCAATCAGTCTTCCTCCGAGGAGGAAAGCCAAGAGCGCCCCAAATAGGCGCGAAGCCCAGGCTGCGCTCCGTGCTTACCTACGGACAACTGATGCCGCTTGAGTTCATGCTGGCAGCTTTAGCTCTGGTTTTGTATGAACCGTTGGAGAAGTGAATGGGCTTATTCCGTGTTATGGCTTTTGCGCAGTGAACTTCTTCCATCTGTTGGTGCGCATGAGTATCCAAGTTGCTGTTTGTGAAATCTGCATGTGCTTACCATGCCAGCTTCGCGTATGCGTATGTACCCCTGTATGTATGTACATAGGTGTGCTTTTAGTCTTGTTGGTATGTTAGTTTATGTGTACGCCTACCAGTATGTATGTATGTATGTTCATATATTGGTACCTATGTGCAGTTGTAAGATGTATGCTAGGGTGATGTTGAATATGTTATTGTGGCGTAGGCAAAGCTACGTTACAAAATAATATTTCTGTACTGTATTTTATTGTCGTACAACAACCACAATATTTTGGCGCTTACACTTTCGCTAAGGGTTCAGCCGAGTTTCTCCTTCAATTTGAAAAATGTGTCTTGATATTGTTACAAAAATGAAGGGAATTACAATTTTACGCCGCCTCCGGACAACTTTTTATTTGCTCTCAACACATTTTTGCCGGAGAGGGTGCTGAAGTACGGTTCACCGTTTGATTCGGCACATTATTTTGTTTTAAAGCAAACAGCTGATGATATTGTTGCCTACAATCGATTTTGATTGCAAATAATACATGCAATTCGCTGTAAACGCATATAAAGGAAAACGCGGCAACCCGCATCATCAAGTCATTGGGACTGGAAAGCAAAATCAGTTTGATTCGAACAAAGAGTGTTCAGCACACTTTTCTCGTGCTCTCAGTGAGAAGGAGTGGGAAAGGAACGCGTAAAATTACTAACAAAAAGTGTCCGGACACGAACGATGAGTCCACCTGAAGTGCTACTGTTGAGAAAATCTGTATAGTATAGTTATGTACCGCCTTGTACCGCACTTCCAATACCGCGTCTGTTTGAGTGTCCTTTTATCCGGTTTTTTTTTTATTTTGAAAATTGGGAACAGTTTTTTTTTCAAATTGCCATTTTTCGCATAACTCCATTAATCGAAAACCCTACATTCGACTAACGACATGTGAATTTGAAGTTGACACACCCAACAAATTATATTTATTGCTCAATATTATTGAAAATATAATGAAGAAATCTCAAAAGGTTTAGTTTTAAATCTCGTCAGAGGCATATATCTTCACTAAAGTTTTGATTTCCTTTATTTAATTTTCTACGCACTGAAATTTTCTCCATTAGATGAACTCTACACAAACTCATTTAAATGCTTTTTATACCTTTCATGAGCATGAAATGGTATTATAACTTTGGTCCGATGTTTGTAAGTACCAGAACAAAAAGAGATAGAGCCATTAAAATGTATACTTACATGATCAGAACGTCGAGCTGAGTTGATTTATCCATGTCCGTCTGTCCGTCTGTCCGTCTGTCTGTCTGTTTGTATGCAATCTAGTCTCTCAGTTTTCGAGATATCCGGATCAAATTTGATAGGTGGGTGTATTTTTATAATGTATTAATCATTTGTCGGAACCGGAAGAATCGGACCACTATAACATATAGCTCCCATACAACTGATTGTTCAGATATGAGATTTTTCGTTATAACTTCTCCATTTATGCAGCGACGAACATGAAATTTTGCAGCACTTACACCCAACAGGAAATTCCGCACTGTTTTCAATAATTATCAACAGAAAACTTACAGTGAAAATTAAAAAGATTGGATAACTATAACCTATAGCTCCCATGCAACTGATTGTTCAGATATGAGATTTTTCGTTATAATTCAACCATTTATTTAGCTAGGACCATGAAATTTCGCGCTGTTTTCACTCATTATCAGCAGAAGACTTACAGTGAAAATAACGAAGATCGGGTTACTATAACCTGCAGCCCCCATACAACTGATTGTTCAGATATGAGGTCTTTTATCATATCTCCTCCATTTATGCAGCTAGGAACATGAAATTTCGCACAATTTTCACTCATTATTAACAGAATACGTACAGTGAAAATAACAAGGATCGGGTGACTACAACATATATCTTCCATACATCTGATTGTTCAGATATGGGATTTTACTGTAAAACTCCTTTATTTGAACAGCTAAAACCGATAAATTTCGTAAGATATTTTATAAATAATAATACAAAGTCTACTGAGAAAATCGTCAAAATCTATGCTGTATAAGCTTTATCTCCTATAGCACTGATTGTTCAGATACCTTTATGTAGGAAACTAAACCCAATAAATTGTGTTACCGGTTTACATACCGATCACATAGCAGTGAAAATCACTTAGATTGGTGCCATATAAAGTATATCTTCCATACCTCTGATTGTTTAGATGCGATTTTTTATATAAGTATGTAACTCCTCTATCGATGTATGCAGATGTATTCAAAATCAGTAATCTGTCAAACTAAAATTTGCAGATGTTCATGAAAGGTATGAAGCCTTCGGCATAGCCGAAGACAGCGCTGCTCTTACTTGTTTGTGTTTAAAATTATCCCATATAACAAATACGCTAATTCAACCACATCAAAACTAACCAAAGGAGGAATGAAAATTTTTTTTAAACAAGAATAGAAATGCTAAAGATGTTACGGTGAATAAATATTAAGGTACCTGAGGGGCAAATGAGTGTGGGTGGGTGTATGTACGAGCGTGCTTACGATTAAAGAGTTTGTAAGCATAAATATAGTAGATCCGCCTGAAATGATGGACGAAGGCAATGAATACAAACCTTCCGCCAAGCAAATACATGTGCACCTACATATGTACGTACTCGTACATATAGTACATCCCCATACGTGCATGTATAAAGATATATTATGATGCGAATATTTTTCACAGTTGGTTTACGTTCGCATAGGTGTTTTTTATGGAAACCGCCACCTTATACCCTGCTAGAATAGATTCGGATGTGAAAAGGGTATTCGAACAGCACCCATATGCATATCTACATATGCAACCAAAAATTTGATAAGCGTCCCTGCAGAAAAAAATAATCAATTGATAAAAAATGACCTACTTGTAGTTGGCTTTTTTGCGGGATTTCTGTAAAATATTAACTTGTAGTTAGCTACAAAAAGCTAACTTGAAACTAGTTGACAAGTACTGCAGGAGTAATGCAGGAAAATGTTTTCTTTAAACGCGTTTCTATTTAAATATGCTGCACTTCGCAAATACTTTTTCGAATTGAGGACAAATAAAAGGAAGATCGAAATTACATATTATCATTTTGAAGTTATGTCTGCCGGAGTTGAAATATGGGACCACCTAGAGCAGAATATGTAAACAAATATGAAATGTGGCAAAATAAAAATATTTTATTTTTAATATTTTTATTGAGCTTTGTACCACGATTGTATATTAGGAAAAATTAAAAAAGCAACAAAGTCTAAGCGGTAGAAGTTAATAACATTGACAAATACATAGTTTAGGAAGAGCCTGCCTGTAACTATGTATATCTACAATAAAGCAAATTAGCAAATGGATGTATAGAATTGACAACAACAACCACACTGTCGAGTTTAAATAGCGGCAAAATCAGCTGCATTTGATTGTAGTTGGTTGAATAAGGAACATGAATTAGCAACAAGAGTTTACGGGGTGTACATAGCTCAGTGGTTAACGCTTCTGACTTTGAACATCGATTACGCAGGTTCGATCCCTGCTGAAGTCTAAAAAAAAAAGAAGTCTGATGAGGAGATGTGGTGATCTCCGAAATAGCTGCTATAACTTCTACCGCTTAGACTTTGTTGCTTTTTCAATTTTTCCTGATAAACAATCGTGGGACAAAGCTCAATAAAAATATTAAAAATAACATGTTAATAAGCCAGAATAACATTGACAAAAAAAAAAATTTGTTTTTCCTATTGATATTTATGCCCAAAAGTAGTTAGTTACATCAAATGCAGAGGTAATCTCCCTTGACTACATATAAAGCAGAGGTATCCACCCTTGACTATTTCGCGACCATCACCATAGAAATATAGTTAGCTTTCATCAAAGAAAATATACAGATAAGTGACATAGCTCCTTCCTTATCAACTTAAAGTTAGCTTATGGTTAGATTTCCTGCAGGGGTATAAATGTCAGCAGAGCTACACACATGTATGCACCCACACATACGTCTTGTTGCGAAAAAAGGTTGTGCCGTTATTTCATAGGTCAATGTGAGCGTTTAAGGCGAGTGAATGCCTACATACTAGAAGACTGCAACAAAGAAATCAAGCGACCTTTTTTCTAACACTCAACAGGAGAGCAAACGAATAGATACCAAAAAGTTTCGCAAAAGTTTTTGCATATACAATACGGAAGGTGCTGCGGGCGGCAGATGTTTGTGGTATTGCTGGACAATGTCAGCTGCAAAAGACTACCTCCAGTTTTGGTTATACATACATACTTGTATCTGATAGCTATCGCTATGCAGGCAAAATATTTTAAGTAGCAAAAGGTGCAAGAAGAAATGGTTTCATATTAAAAATTGTTATTGCATATTAGGGTAGCATATATTGTATGTATGTATGTTTGAGCATATTATATTCAGTTAGTTTCATTGCTTTTTAATGCTTTTTCAGTTTCGTTCCCTGCAGTGAAAAATTATCATTTGTTAAAACTAACCAACTTATAGTTTGCTTTTTGGCGAGATTTCGATTAATACCTCACTTTTAATTAGCTATGACAAAACCAACTTAAAGTGAATTGTAAAGTCGTGCAGGAGTCATGCAGACGCAATCGGGAGTTGGTTTTCTTTACAAGTTTCTATTAAATATCCTCATACAAAAATTACTTTCAATACACTTTTTTTCTGAACTTCGCAGATTCTTTTTCATATTCAGGACAAATAAAAGGAAGATCGAAATTTTATACTATAATTTTGAAGTTATGTCTGACGGTGTTCGAATATGGGGCCACCCAGAGCAGAATATGTAAACAAATATGAAATATAATAAAATAAAGTAAATAAATAAGTAAATAAAAAAGCAAAAAAACAAAAAAATATTTTGTTTTTCTTATTGATATTTTATGTCCAAAAGTAGTTAGTTACAAGTTAGTTGACATGTAATGCAGAGGTATCCAGGTCTGACTTTTTTGCAGCCATCGCCCCACAAAAGTAGTTAGCTTTTTTCGAACAAAATACACAGTTAATAGTTAGCACTAGTGTTCGCGTAAACAGACTAAAGTTAGGTATAAGCTAACGTCACTCCCTGCAGGGTTGTTTTCCGCAACTACTACTTTTGTATTCAGTGCTGCAAAGTTTAATATTTTAATTTGATTTTTCAAGGCACCAAGGTACATACATACTAGCGAATTCAATCCTGAAGTACTTTAACAATCCCCGGATGCCGAGATGCGAAAAATTCTTGTTCCGGAATCCCGGGATCTTTTCGAAGTTCGTCGGGCCCGCTAGCTAATTTTATAGTTATTGAAGACTTTTTTAATGAAATTAAACCCCAAAAATTTAAATGAACTAAATGACTAGTAAATAAAAAATAAAATATATATATATACTATAATAAATATATGAAATAAAATAAAGCAAAATAAAATAAATATATAAATAACAAGTAAGAGAGTCTAAGTTCACGCGGAGCCGAACATTAAATACACGGCGCAAGTATTAAATAGTATATGTTTTTCACCTTTTCGAAAGCTACTGCTACATTGTAAGCCGGGGCGTATCAATTTTGAGTAAATTAGCGTCCTTAAATTTCGAAATATTGAAGTTTCAAGCATTTCTGAAATTTACCGTTATATGAAAAGCAGCCGTAATTTTAGTCCGATTTCAATCATTTTCAACGTTTTGCTTTTATGTGGCAATCACAATTACCACGCCCATTTTCCTAAATTTTATCATAAACGTATTTCTTGGTAAAGAATTGTTGCAAGGATCAATTTTGAATAAATTAGCTTAAATATTTACTGATTTATCGAAGATTTCGTATTTCTCCGTTATATGGGATGTAGGCGTGGCTATTGTCCGGTCATTTGGTATGCTGTACCAAAGCCAACAACAGTGCCAAGTTTGGAAGAAATCGGTGCAGCGGTTACCAAGATATACACATGTAACCATAAATGGGTTCCAAAAATGTATAATATTATTATTTTTCGCCTAAAGATTATTGTTACTATCAATTTTGAGTGAACAATCTTCAGTAGTTACTAAAATATCGCAGTTTTCGTATTTCCGAAAATTACCGTTATATGGTAGGTAGGCGTAGGTTATTGTCCGATTTTGCCCATTTTCAACACCATCCGTCCTATGCCCGAGAGAAGTGCACGTACCAAACCACATTAACCGACTTCGATAATTCTATCTCTCGGAAAGGTGGTGCCTCGGGGGTGGTCCCATACTAATTTGGTTTGGATCCGATCATTGTATCATGAAGAAATTAACGGTACTTCTAAATTTGTATACGAGAATTGAAGTCGGTTGTGTTTTTGAAGTGAAACTTCTTAGGCGGCGGTATCGCAAAAATGGAGAGTGAAATTTTTAAAACTGAAAACGTTACATGAGTGAGAAGGAAGATAGATATAGGTAGTATAAGGAGGGGGAAAAAAGAAATAAAGCGACGCATGACGGGTACGAGTACCTACATATGTATATATGTATGTATGTTTGAATGCACGTATGTATGCATACATATATATGTATGTATGAACGAACTCATTGCGCATTTCAGCTCTGCCGCTACCAAGCAATATATGTATAAATGATGCAAGCATGCTTCGCGTAACTATATCGATTCGTACATATGTACATATGTTTGTATGGATATATTAGCTATGATCCAGTACTCCATGAACTTACAGGATTTTACACGAACTTGCAGGAAGTTGCAAATGTTCCCGTACTCCAAAATCCTGTAAATGAGAGCGACTTTTTAGAAAGTTGTGTAGAGAATGAAGTTGCAAGATTTTACCCGAACTTTTTCTTCTGGTAAAATCATGAAAAGTGTCAAGCAATCACTGGTTGACGTTTTTACAGGAAAAATGGATTTTTTATTCCCGTACTTTTTGTTGTTACTCACTTTTTAATCTCACTTCAAAGAGTAATTTTGCTGTTTGACAGGATTTTTCACGAAAAGTATTGGATCAGTGCTATTTATGATGAAGCAAACGGGCATCGTTGATGTACTGATGGGCATATGTACATATGTACTTATGGACAGCAATCTTTTCATGTATGTACATATGTTTGAATGGTTGTATATATATTTGTGCATATGTACATATGTTTGTGTATGTACATATGTTTGCGTACATGTATGTATGCACATATGTAGTACAAACGAAAACAAATCTTATAAGCTGCTCGTTGATATAAATACGAACCGTACTGATTGTCAAAAATTATGTGTTTTTTGTACATTTGTTCATGTTTGTCATTGTGCGTGTAATTTTCTAGAGTAGTTTTGTGCTCTCGTTATCTCCTTATAATAACGGGTATACTCTGATGAACATATGTGATATCATCGGCAAGGCCAACTTATATAAGGTGGTGTTACAGGAGCAGTTGAAATTTTCGACCGATGTTTCTTAAAGAAAGCCATAAACGAAGCGACCGCTGGTTCAACTTGGTGTTGTTTTGCTCTAGATTGCACCGTTTGTGGGCCTGTTGAATGAATTTATGTCGTGGTTGTATGAAAGATCAAAAAATTTGGATTTTCTGGCAAGTTGTACAACTTATCGCTACATTAATGGCCATGTTGTACAAACTCATTTAATTTGCGTTTATTTTATACACTAAATAACCGAAAATGGATAACTCAGCCGAAATAGGTACATACGTGTGTCCGTGGAATTTTATAAATGTAAGCCGAAACTATGAAATTGTAAAACTGAGATTTTACAATGAGACTGCTCGCAAAATTGCAATGTTTGTGGGCAAAACGTCCAACTTGACGGCGGATTGATTTGAACCAACGTTTTCGGCTTGCATTATGTCAAACGGATGTGTTCGTTGTAATTCATTCTGTCATTTACTACCATTATGCGTAGGCCAATTCATGAAATCATTTCATGCGTTTGAGTAGAAACTGAATGAATGAACATCATTTCATGATTTCAATTAACGCGAAATAGAGTTTATGCACTTAGTTTTTACTCAGATCGATGAAATGATTTCGTGAATTGGACTACGCATACATGTGATACTTACGCCCTGCAGTGAAAAGCCAAACCAGTTAGAAAAAATACTAGTTCATTAACTAGTATGTGCCTACCAGTTCGACAATTTCGAAGAACTTAGGCGATATAGCGACACTGCCTTTGAACTGCCAAAGCCAAAAATAAAACGCAATTAATTGCTTTTCTTACAAATGTCGGCTGTGGCGTCACGTGAAGACTACTGGTTCTGGTTCTGAAATCGCAGGTTCGAGGCCGCTTGGAGGTGGTTAAGATTTTTAAAGTTAAATAAATGTAAGTAAAAATAATTTATTCAATTTATAAATAAATAACAAATTTGAAAATCTAATTGCGTTGCAAAAAAACATTTAGGAAGAAATATAAAAACAAAGAAATTGAACAAAAATATTTTTTTTATTAAATTAAAAAATTACAATAAACAGCATAAACAAAAAAATAAATTTATAAAAAATAAAAATAAAATAAAAAATAGAAAATAAAAAAATTTTACCTGCGCCAGGATTTGAACCTAGGACCTCAGGCTTACCACGCGAGTGCTCTTCTCTGTCGGCCATTGTGACTGCTGGAGCGTCGCGAGCAAAAAGGCACACTTATGCTTTTCACGGGGAATGAATTGGCAGACTATCTCATCAACTGGTATGATGCTACTAGTATTTATACTAGTAGATGCTGATGCATAGCCTGACAATTGACATCTCGTAGGACATGTTAAAAATACCAGTCGCTAACATTGAAAAAGGATAGAACGTGAACTAGTTCGGCTGAAACGCAAACCGGTAGAATTTTAGTTCACAACTAGTAGCTTTCCCTGCAGGGTGCTTTTAATTTACTTGCTACCACATGAATATATGAATTAGTGATAAGAATAGGGGTATTCTCTGAGTCTTGCAAAGCCCTTGCACGGTGCACGAATTGCACGGTTTGCAAAGCTGTCCCATACGAAAACCGGTTTTAACCGTGCAATACGTGCAATCTGTGCACCATGCAAGGGCTTTGCAAGACTCAGAGAATACCCCTATTATGTATATGAATTCGCCTTGGAAGATAGAAAGCGAGTAAGAATAAATGCCGAACAAAGGCATTTGTCTTCTTTCAACTTAAATAAATGCATTTTGCAAACAAAAATGCGTACGTTACTTAGTGCCTTGGTAATGGCGAATTCGTAAGGATCTATTGATTGCACTATAAACATTTTCATTTATTTGTTAAACATACAATTCCATTACAACCCGGTCCTATGGATGCTAGAAGCGCGAATTCATATAAGGTGGTGTTACCGGAAAATGAATAAATAAATTATATGTATATCAGAAAATTAATAAGGTGAAATGAAATTATTGTTTGATTTCTAACCAAACCTATGTATGTAACTCAATCGCCTAATGGTTTGCCGAACCGTAAACATATGTTTACACATCCAATTTCGTGAGTAGGTACCTGGTACTCACAGCTTTTTTAAGAAGTTTCACTTCTATCATGTGTACGGTGTTACACACGCATTTTTTTTCTTTAAAATTACTTGTTA
>NW_023458557.1:55370830-55386413 GCF_013731165.1 Rhagoletis pomonella
TACATCTTTCATTTGAATCAGTGTTAAAAGCTTTATTGGCTCCTACATTCGGGTTTTGATAAGCGAGGCTCCCCTGAACCGTTTTTTCTATATTTTTGACTTATGTGCGCTTTTATTCGAGGCCTAGATGTTTCGGTACCGAGTATCGAGAGTATTAGATACTTAAAAGTATTGACTCAGCACCGGTGAAGGGTTGAAAAACTTCTTTCGGAAGTAGCGTTACCAGCTGGATGTGTGACCAGAATGCGGAGAAGTTTGTTAATCAATGGAAAAGCATATTCGTCGCATTTACTACGAACTTCTGCTGCTGATTTTGGGAACGGCTTTTCGCTTTCCTTATTTGGCCATCGTTTCAACCACACTTTATACCCTCCTTCCAAATTGATACCGTCTTTTTCTAAGAAAGCTGATGAAAGCGTTCTAAGAAGCTGATGAGACTCTGAATTTGATCACATTATTAATAGTTACTTTAAACAAACGGTTTTATAAAATAAGAGATGCAAAATCAGATCTTCGATCCATAGAAGTCTATTGCTTTTCAAAGTACATATGAGTAGTCCACTTGCAAACAGCGTTATGTGATTTTATACTAGAAAACCATAAGTTTGAAAAAACGACTACGACAACAAGTAACATTTAAATTGAATATTTTTTATCATTACTTGAAAATTTGGATAAATAAGAGCCTTATAAAATTGTAACATAACATAAGATGTCATAAGATAACATTAACAGTATATACAACATAAAGCAGTTTTCTAAGTTCATCAGAAGATGGATACTTTTGAAAGTTTATAAATAAGTATGATAGCGACTTTGGGAAGAAGAATTAACTTTTGATGCTATTTTTCAGAATATAAAAAGATTTTGCACTGTGCTGTTAGTGGACATGAAACTACTTTAAATACTGGTACGTAATCCACCAATAACTAAAAATCGAAAAAATTTTACATAGCGCGATTTGCAAGTGGACTACTCATATGTACATAAATACAGTCATGTAAAAATTAATAGGGACACGATATTTTGACCAGTTTCGGCTTTTTTCCATTGTTTGTTTACTGTTTATTATTTTTTATAAAAAAAAAAACAGCTCATTATCAAACAAAAACAATATAAGTCCAAATTTCAAATTGTAGAAATATTAGAAAAATTCAGCAAATAATTTTTACAATAAACTTTTTATTAAGATTTTCTAGAAAAAGTCTAATTATGCAGCTTTATGGCGCATTAAATTCTAGCTTAAGAAAGTGCAAGTTTCTAGTACCTAAAAATTCGCGTTGATATTTGATAATTTTTTTTGCGAATAGTGTTATTATTTAATTCCATAAAAAAAAATTTTTCGAACACACTTTGTATGGAAGAAAATGCTTGACACCGTCAATAATCTTAATAAAAAGTTTGCCTTAATTTTGTTGAATTTCTCTAATTTTTCTACAAAGTTTGAAATTTGGAATTATATTGTTTTTGTTAGCCCTTTCGCTATTTTGATGCCATATGGCGTCATGCTTATTTGAATACTCACAGATTTAATTGAGCTTATCTGAAATTATATTTTTATATGCAACGCTGTAATGGGAAGTTTTATAAACTATATTTTAATACGGTAGTGTTATTTTTATCCATAGTAAGAAAAATTTCAATTTTAAAACTTTACTAAAATATCGATTTTCTTCTGCTTAGAAAGGTTTACATTAAAATACTATATTTTACCAAATAACCCAATAAATTAAAAACAAATAAATATACTATAGTCTCCAAAATAGTGTCAAATATTGCTAGAACTTGTAATTTAATTTAAAAAAGTGCTAATAAACGCGTGGTATATTTTTAAATGTGTATGATGCCATATGGCATCAATAATATTTGAAGGAGCTGAAATCCGCACCAGCAAATAACGATATGTTTGTACTGGGAAATTGCAACTGGTAGATTTTTTAAATGAATTATTAAATCTATGCATGTTCCAACTTATTTTATTAAATGTTTGTGGTGTTATTTAATTTGATTTGAATAAAATAAAAAACCATATTAAAAAATCCTTGCATATTTTTTACACCATATATGGCATCATTCCAAAAAACACTTTAAAATCGCATTTTGGAAAAAAATTAAATTGAATGTTATTATATTATGTATTAAGGATCATTTAATAAAGAAATTGGATTTTTAAAGCCCGAATCTAAAAAGATGTACCGAAAGGGTTAAATAATAAGCTGTTTTTATAAAAAACAAGTAAGAGCCGAACATTAAATACCCGGCGCAAGTATTAAAAATATGTTTTCCACCTTCCTGAACACTACCACTACACTGTAAGCCGGGGTGCTTTTACCCCTATTTTAAACATCTTCGATAGAACGTTCGGTTAGACATAATGAGATAAACTTATATAGGCATATGTGGGCGATATCACGGCCATTTTCCAAAATTCCAAACACTGCTACTTCTTTTCAAGGAATTTCTTTAGTATCAATTTTGAGTAAATTAGCGACCTTAAATTTCGAAATATTGAAGTTTCAAGCATTTCTGAAATTTACCGTTATATGAAAAGCGGCCGTAATTTCAGTCCGATCTCAATAATTTTCAACGTTATGCTTTTGTGTGGGTAGCATAATAACCGTTCCGAGTTTGGTACAAATTGGTACGACGGTTACCGAGATATGTATATCTGATCATAAGTGGGCGGTGCCATGCCCATTTTCCAAAATTTTAACATAAATGCATTTCCTGGTAAAGAGTTGGTCCAAGCATCAATTTTGAATAAATTAGCTTTAATATTTACTGATTTATCGAGTATTTCGTATTGCTCTAAACTACCGTTATATGGGATGTCGGCGTCGTTATTGTCCGATTTTAAAATTTTCGGCCATTTGGTATGTTGTACCAAGGCCAAAAACTGTGTCAAGTTTGAAAGAAATTGGTGCAGGGGTTACCAAGGTATGCACATGTAACCATAAGCGCCCATTTTCCAAAAATTTATAATATTATTATTTTTCATCTAAAAATTATTGTAAATATGGTCACCGTAGCTATAGTAGACGTCGCAAGGCTCAACGTTTTCTTTTTCGGCTTTTGTCTTCCCGAGAACATCAACCAGCCGGGCAGAGGCACCTTCCCATTAAGGGTCGGATAATTCCAGGTGCACACCTTCAAATCATAGTCCTTTATACGTTTGCGGTGGTGGTTATCGAAAGAAGGGGATTTAATATGAGGCATATCTTTTACACCGAGATATACCAGCAGCTAATATGAGAAAAAGCTAGTCAAAAATGAGGAATAAGAAAGTAAGATACTAAGACGAACTTCACTATCGTGGGTGGGTACGAACGACATCGGTACAAGCACTTCACGAAGAATTGCTTAAAGGTTGTACCGGAGATATGGACACTAAGGGCCGTTTTCACCATGTCTAGTTAATTCTAGCTCCCAGTTAAACCTCTTTATCGACGTTATCGACAGCCATCATATAACATGTGATCGATAAAGCAGTTGATGTGCTTAACTGAGCGATGTACATCCAGTTAGCGTTAACTAGACATGGTGCAAACGGCCCTAAGAGGCTAGAATGAAAATTCGGCCGAAAGATAACATTATCGTTCGAATTAAAAAAAACGCATACAAAATTGTAAAAAATTTCATTATTTTGAGAATAGGGATGTCGATTTAGAAAACTTGTATGAAAATCTTTAGACCTTCCTTTTCTACCATGTCAGATCAATTACGGGAAAATTGTGGCATAATAAGGTTTCAAATTATACTGTAATTTTTATACCCGAGCGTACTAGTGCACAAGGGTATATTAACTTTGTTCTCGCACAACGGTTGTTTGATTTCAAAATAAAAAATAGGGGTATATTTTTTCGGCATAGAACAATCCTTGTTTTCAAATGTTCACCAGGCAAGCCAAGTAACTACGTGTATATTACGAGGGGTGTGGGAGCAAGTTACCATTGAAGGTAAGTACACAACCTTATAAATGTATGCGAAAATAGAATTTCAAGTGCTGATCGTAAGCTTGACAAATACGTGCTATCGGGACTCGTCTTGATATGTCTATGCACACCCGTTAACATGGGCGTCGCTACCTAGCCTAGCCGTCGCCCCCGAACATTTGAAGTTTACCTTCTATGTAGTATATAATACTAAGAAATGACAGCTGAAAGCAATATTCTTCGCCCGGTAGTAAAAAGGAGTGCAATTGGGTATAGTCGTTGCGCTGGGTATGCAGTTACAGTTGCATGGCTATACCCAATCCCGACTCTTGCGTTCTCGTTCGCGCACTCTGGGCAACGTGAGCAACCCATGTGCAAGATGCGGTAACCAATCCGAGTGGAGTCTTGGGTCACGGCAGAAAGAGAGGGGCTTCGGTGGGGCCACTCCGACTTATTCGATTTAAGGGCTCACTGAAGTCTGCACCGTCTGTCCACCAAGCGGGTGTCTGCTTGGAGCAAGCGGCTCGCTATATAAACGTGTATTTGGTTGCGAAACCACCCCCGCCTTAGCAATCCAGTGAAGAAGCAAGGCAAAGCCTCGGATTAGACCTCCCTTATGGTTACGACCACGGCAAACGTTTAAAGGACTACGATTTGAGGGCATGCACCTGGACTGTCCGGACCCTTAATGGGGAAGGTGCCCCTGCCCGGCTGGTTGGTGTCCTCGTAAGGACAAAAGCTGACATCACCCCATCCAAGGAATGCGTTGGACGGGGCAAGGCAAGCAATGTATGGGGCTTTGCGACGTCCACTACAGCTGCCATGTATAGGAGCGCAAATTTGGAGTTGGATTTGTGGTGGGAGAGAGAATCCATCGCCGAGTACTGTCGTTCTCCCCAGTGGACTAGCGTCTAGCCACAATCCGCATCAAAGCGAGATTCTTCAACATCTCGTTCATCTGCGCCCATGCCCCGACGGAAGAGAAGGTTGAGGCATCCAAGGATCTCTTCTATGAGCGCATGGAGCGCACGTACGAGCGCTGCCCCCGTCATGATATCAAAATCGTGCTTGGCGACTTCAATGCCAGGGTGGTCAGTGTTTTCGACGTACGCACACTCCGAGGCAAAAGCATCGACTCGGACCACCATCCTGTTGCAGCCAAGATACGCACCCGCCTCTGTGCAGCAAAAAATGTGCGCCCAAATATGCAAAGAAAGCTTAACGTCGAAAAGCTGCAATCACAACAGACAACCAGTGTTTTTGCTACTCGTCTCTCACACCTGCTCTCAGAGAGCACTCTTCAACAAACCGACATTGCTCGTATATGCCTATATGTGGAACCACATTTCTCACTCATTAAGTACCGGCGCCGAAGAAGTAGTCGGCTTTCAGAGAGCCCGAAATAACAACTGGTACGAGAAAAAAGATGCCGCCTACAGGGCCACGCTGCGATCGGGAGCAACGCGCCCTATGTGGGACCACTATAGGGATCTGAAGAGGGAAGCGAGACGTATTTGCCGCAATAAGAAGAGAGAGGCCGAAATACGTAAGTGCGAAGAGCTTGAAATGCTGGCCGACAGGAAGAATGCCCGAAAATTTTACCAAAGAGTTAGGCGACGTACGGAAGGTTTCAAGACCAAAGCGTACTCCTGTAAGAACAACAAGGCGACCTAGTAACCGATGTTCAGAGCGTACTTAAATTATGGAGGGAACACTTCTCCTCCCTACTGAATGGTAGCAGCACGGAAAGTTGTGGAGAAGAAGAACCCGAGCCCGCTGTCGATGATGACCGGGTCGACGTTCCACCGCCTGACTCTGACGAGGTACGAATAGGAACAACGCGGCTGAAAAACAACAAAGCTGCTAGAGCTGACAGCCTGCCAGCTGAGCTATTCAAGTAAGGCGGCGAGGAGTTGATAAGGTGCATGCATCAACTCTTGGGCAGAATATTGTCAGATGAACGCATGCCCGACGACTGGAATTTAAGTGTGCTCTGCCCAATCCACCAGAAAGTAGGGTTCGAACGATACTATCGATATTGAGTAAGTATCGATACTGAGGGTATAAAAATGAGTACTTTAATACTCGATACCTTATTTGGTGATTTTACTCGATACTTTGCAAAGTACTCGTAGTATCGAATACTTATTAAAAAACTTTTCAAATTTTTTCTTCCATTGGCAACCCAATTTTCTTTGCATATATGGACTACTATATCATTAAATTTTTTCCATCACTTAAAATAAACTGAAATTGCGTGTAGTCTGTTTCATAACATAAACCAAACAAGTTAAAGTTTAATGGCCTTATTCATAAAAAATAAAGTAGGTTTAAAGAGCTTAATATTTAAAATTACATTTTCATACATTTTTCAGTTTATATACCTTTTTTATATTTTATGAATAAGGCAATACAATTTTACGCAAAGTTCACGAAAATGCAGAATTTTTAGAAACTTTTTGGGTATGCAGTTTTGTAACCTATTCAAGTTTACGTATAGCCTACTACCGTTGACTTTTAATTCAAACATCCACATTATTATACTAAAATTGAATAGGCTACAAAAATGCATACCCAAAAAGTTAAAAAAAAATGTCTTAATAAAATTTTAAATCCATGAAATAAAATTACTTCTAACGTGAAAGTAAGTTCTGCAATGTGAATTGAAAATCAAATATTTTAAATTTCTATTGTTTTAATTTCAGGAAATAACTAGATATATGATTGAAGAATTAAGTAATTCTAGTATCCAAAAAAAACGTATTTTAATGAGTCCGATACTGAGTAGTATCGATACTTTTTCCCTAATACTTTTAGGGTATCAATACCATGAGCTCGATGCCAGAATGAGTACTCAGTATCGATACCAAGGTCTGAAATTTCGAACCCTACAAGAAAGGCGACCCCGAAATTCGCGCCAACTACCGCGGGATCAGCCTTCTAAACATAGGTCATATAGAGCGTATTGTGTGAAAGACTGAAGCCCGCCGTCAACGAACTGATTGGGCCTTATCAGTGTGGCTTTAGACCTGGCAAATCCACCATAGACCATAGGTATTCACAACACGCCAAATCTTGAAAAAGACCCGCGAGAAAAGGATCGACACTCGCCACCTATTTGTCGACTTTAAAGCCGCTTTTGACAGCACTAGAAGGAGTTGCCTATATTCTGATATGTCTGAATTTTGCATCCCCTCAAAACTCATATGGCTGTGTAAAATGACGGTGAGCAGTACCACCAGCTTCGTCAGAATTGGGAAAGACTTCTCTGAGTCGTTCGCCACCAAACGGTGTTTCAGACAGGGCGACTCCATTTCCTGTGACTTCTTTAATCTCATGTTGGAGAAGATAATAAGAGCTGCAGAACTAAATCGCTCAGGAACAATTTACTACAAGAGCGTGCAATTGCTTGCTTATGCCGATGACATCGATAGTATCGGTATCAAAATCCGCGAAGTCGTTTCTGCCTTTTCCAAGTTGGATAGGGAAGCAAAGCGAATAGGTCTGGTGGTAAACGAGGACAAGACGAAGTATCTCCTGTCATCAAACAAACAGTCAGCACATTCGCGCCTTGGCACCCACGTCACTGTTGACAGTTACAATTTCGAGAAAGTAGGGAATTCCGTTTACTTGGGAACCAGCATTAACACCGATAACAATGTCAGCATGGAAATCCAACGCAGAATCACTCTTGCCAACAAGTGCTACTTTGGACTGAGTAGGCAATTCAGGAGTAAAGTCCTCTCTCGACGTACGAAAACCACGCTCTATAAGTCACTCATCATGTCCGTGCTGGTATATGGCGCAGATGGATGGACAATGACAACATTCGATGAGGCGGCTCTTGGAGTGTTCGAGAGAAAGATTTTGCGGAAGATTTACGGGCCTTTACGCTGAACGATGAGCTGTATGAGCTTTACAACGACACGAACATAGTGCAGCGAATTAAAATACAGCGGCTCCGCTGGCTTGGTCATGTCGTTCGAATGGACACCGTCGCTCCAGCTCTGAAAGTATTCAACTCGGAACCGGCTGGTGGTAGCAGAGGAAGAAGGAGGCCACCACTGCTATGGAAAAATCAGGTGGAGAAGGACTTGGCTTCACTTGGCGTTTCCAATTAGCGTCAGTTGGCACAGAAGAGAAACGACTGGCGTGCTTTGCTGAACTCTGCCAAAATCGCTTAGGCGGTTACAGCGCCAAATAAGAAGAAGAAGAAGAAGAAGAAGGTAGTAAAAAGCATATAAATCACAGTTTAAATATTTATGCAAAATTTAGGAAAATTCAACAAATTTTCAACTTTTTAATCTGAATCTTTACTACATTTTTGGGTATGCAGTATTCTAGCCCATACAATTTTAGTCTAATGAAGTGCAAGTTGCAACCAGCTAAAAAATCCCGCTGATTTTTGATAATATTTTTTTAAACCACTTTTGCGGTTTTTTTTTATATAACAAGTGTAATTCACAAAAAATGGCGGTGATATTTTGAAATGTTGCTAACGGTCTCCCGCACTTAGTTTCATAAGAAATTCATGCTTATATGGAAAAAGTGCAAAAATCCGTCATCCAAAAAAAAATCAACGGGATTTTTTAGCCGTTTGAAACTGGCACTTCATTAGACTAAAATTGCATACCCAAAGTTGTTCTAAAGAGTCAGATGAAACAGTTGAAATTTTGATGAAAATTTGTGGAATTTTTTTCCTAAATTTTGTATAAAGTTTGTAACTGTGATTTATGTGGTTTTGTTAAAGTTAAGTTAAGTTAGCTCAAAAAATATTACGAATATTTAAAAAAAAAGCAACAAGTGGTCATTTGTCACGTATACCTGCGTACTTAGCTCTTCCCTCTGACGTCAGGATTTTTTATAGGACTTTGGAATTTAAAAAAATATGATTATTTCAACAATTTTGTAAAAAAATTCAGTGCAATGTAGTTGAATAACTCAGTGTGAGGGCAGGACCAGGATAAATGTATTTGCATAAAAATTTATTAAAGCAAAAATGTTTTGGGTAGGCGTCGGAGCCAATGATAACCATCAGTTACCACCTCTGTATGCTGAAAGTCATACAGAGCCCCAACAGCTTGTAGCGCTTTGGCTTTTGCTGTTTAAAACCACTCCGGAGGAGTGGTGATGCATCAAGCGGGATTGTTGAGCATGATTTGGAGTGCCAGCAATTAACTACTTTAGTAGGTTTTGTTCTGCGGCAGTTGAGAAGTGCATTAAAAAATGCATACCCAATGAAGAACGAACGAATTATTTTTAAGCACAAGTGCGTGTGTTTATTTGCTGCACTTGGTTTTGGGCGGGAGTGCAATATACAAGTGCGTGTGTGTGTTCTTTGTTTATGCGGGAAATGCATAAGTCGCTTAAACAGTAGTATAAAGATAAAGGTATCCAATATAAGAAAATATCCTGTAGAACATGATTTATGTGGTTTTGTTAAAGTTTTTATAGAAAAATAACAACTAAAAAATAGCTCAAAAAATATTACGAATATTTAAAAAAAATCAACAAGTGGTCATTTGCCACGTATAACTGCGTACTTAGTTTTTCTCTCTGACGTCAGGATTTTTTTTAAAGGGCTTTGGAATTTAAAAAAATATGATTATTTCAACAATTTTATTAAAAAAATTCAGTGCAATGTAGTATAAAGATAAAGGTATCAAATATAAGAAAATATTCTGTAGAAAACGAATCCAGATAGATATAGACAAATGTATACACAAATGCTCAGAATGAAAAGAGAAATCGATTATTTAAGCCACGTGTGTCCGTCCGTCCGTCTGTCAGTCTGTCTGCGTACACGATAACTCGGGCAAAAATTGAGCTATGTGAACGAAATTTGGTAAGTAGGTTGCCCTTTATACAAGGTAGATTGGGATTGATAACGGAATTTTCGAAATATGCAAAAACTAAGATATTTCCGCAAAAGTTAGTATTTGAAGTAGAATTTTGGCATAAAATAAGACAGTTATAAAATTTTGGGAAAATGGGCGTGGCCCCGCCCACTTATGGGTAAATGCTGTATCTCTGTAGTCCCTTCACCAATTCCTACCAAACTCGGTGAGAACATTGCTTAGGGCCTCACTAAGAAACTCGTTGAAAATTTTTATTATCAGACAAGAACCACGTCCACCTCGCATATAACTCTTATTTGCAGAAGTACGAAAACTGCGATAAATTAGTGACTATTTATGCTAATTGACTCAAAATCAATATATGCAATGACCTCTTAGCAGAAAATAGAAACGTGGCAAGTTTATTAATTTCTACCAAACTCGGCACATTTAGCAGTCTTGGCGCAAAAAGGAATTATGTTGAAAATTTTTGAAATCGGACTAAAATTACTGCCACTTACCATATACTAGTAAATTTCAGAAATACGAAAGCTCCGGTCTTTCAAGAACTAAAGATGCTAACTTGAAACAATCTTTTAACAAGACACAAGATTATTGACTATTGTTAAATGGGTTTGGCGCCACCCACTTATGACTACAGAAGTATATATCGATAACCCCCTAACCGATTTCAACCAATCCAATTATCCAATTATTACAATATACCATGGCATATTATTGAAACTGTTTGACATTGGGAAAAATATTCCTTTGAAGAAACGATATTAAATACGTGCGCCGGGTATATAAAGTTCGGATTCGCCCGAACTTATACTTCTTTACTTGTTTTATTAAAAAGGGGCGATCATTTGAGGCATGCAGCAAATGGTATTAAAAGGGTCAACATTTAAGTCAGGGCTAACGAAAATGGAGAAGCAGAAATTTTTCTTTTTCTAATGCACATACAACAATACAATATATACGTAGGTATATATTCTTAAGCATACTTACAAATGTATAAAACATAATCTCGGCGCTTGCTTGCTGCATGCCACACGCAAACGTGAGCACATTTGTTTGAATAAAGATTAGGAATATATTTATTATATATTACGTAATGGAGGTATTATTAAAATGTGCATATTTAGGCGTGTTGTTTGTGTTACTTTTTATTTTACAACGCTTTTATCAACTTGCAATGTTGTGTGTCCAGAAACTTTCAATGTTGTGGATACAGAAACTTTCAATGTTGTGTGTCCGACACCATAAAACCTTTGCTTTGAAAAGTTCCTATAAAAAAGCATAGTGCATAGGGCGACATCTGTAGTGAATAGGGCGAGGTAGATGACATCTAGATGTCGCCCTATGTACTACGTTTGCTACAGCGGAAATAGACGACACGCCGTTTCTTTAAATAAAATTAATTGGTGCTCGTTTGTATGTACATACATATGTAAATGCATGTGTGTGCACCTTTCTATTAATATCGTTGAATTATTTTAATATCTATTGCAAAATTTTATTCAGACAGGACTAAAAAGTATTTTCAATTTCATAGATTGTTTATAATGACTTTTGCTAAAATTTCAAAATCAAAAGTTATCAAAACAAATTCTATAGGACTGAGAAATATTATTTTCTACTTTTTAGTCCATTTATAAAAGCGTTGTATAATAAAAAGTTTTTTTTATATTATTTATTCTGAAGTGAAACTTCTTTAGCGGCGGTTGGTTGGTTGGGAGTAAATTGCCAAATTCAGCGGAAATTGCACACGGATCTGGTTGGGACGGAAATGATGCAATGGTAGTGATGCAACGGAAATGGTGTAACGGAAATGATTGGGGCTGAAACAAGTACTTCTTGTGTATATGCAACGGAAGTGATGCAACAGAAAGGATGCAACGGAAATGGTGCAACGGAAATGGTTGGGGCTGAAACAAGTGCTTCTTATGTGTATGCATATGGTATCTATAAATTTAACCAAAATTTGCTAAGAAAAGTTTAAAGAATAACACTTAGAAAAAGACCAATACAAGAATGAGAGTAAAGGTGACTACGTACATAAATGAAGAAAAGGATAAAGGCAAAGGTAAAAATAACAACAAAAACAAAGATGCGTAAAGATAAAGGCAAAAATGAAGACCAAGGTAAATCTAAACACTTTACTTATATATATAAGAACAAATGTGAAGGGGAATATCTAGCTGAAAAAAATGATGAACATAAAAGTAAAGACAAAGAGGAGGATGAGGATACCGATAAAAGCAAAGATGAAGATAGGGGAAGAAAGATTAAAATAGAGGAAAGGATATAGAGAGAGACACAGAGACTCAATCTGGGAACTATTTTTGGATTTTAGAGATTTTCGGGATTCTCGAGACCTACCGATAAAATAATCGATATTTTTATCACTTTTGTTATCGATTTTGTTATCGATATTTATCGATTTGTTATCGATATTTACCGATTTTGTTATCGATATTCATCGGTTTTTTAATCGATAATTATCGATTTTGTTATCGATATTTAACGACTTTGGTAGCGATATTTATCAATTTTGTTATCGATTTTAATATCGATATTTATCCGATTTTATTATCGATATTTATCGATTTTGTTATCGAAATTTATCGATTTTGTTATCGATATTTATCGATTTTGTTATCGATATTTATCGAATTTGTTATGGATTTTGTTATCGATATTTATCGATAACAATATTCTATATTTTTATCGATTTTCTAATCGATTTAGCTACCAATGGTATTATCTATGTTGCTATTGAAATTTTTATCGAATTTGTCATCGATTTTGTTATCGATAGAGTATAATGATAAAAATGAAGATAATGGAAAAACAGAATAACATGAATGTTATTAAAACGAACAGTGGAACATTGACAGAAAAAAAGCGAAAAAATATAACCTTAAGCAAAAGCAGATGTGTGTATGTATAGATAGATAAGTAACGTAAGTTTCACTTCTACAGTGTGGCCCAGGCGCACTTACTTTTTTTTCGTCTTAAGGCGCATGCGCTAGCCAACCACAAAAGTAGAAAAGCACACAAACCTCACGTCACGTTCGAAAGCATCTCATTGAGTAAAAAAACCGTGGGATGTCAAAACGAATCTTTATGGTTTTTTTCCACAAAAAGAGAATAATAAAAATAAACACGTAAAGAAGTATAAGTTCGGGCGAAACCGAATTTTATATACCCGGCGCAGGTATCAACCATCGTCGTTCCAACTTTCTTTAAACTACCTAAAAGTCTATAACAGTCTTATTTATTGGTAAAAGATTGTTGTAAGTGTTAACTTGGAGTAAGTAAATGTCCTCAGTTACTGAAATATCGGAGTTTTCGTATATCCGAAAATTACCGCTATACGGAAAACCGGTGCAATTTTAGTCCGATTTGAATAATTTTCAACACGCCCCATTTCCAAAAATTTCATAATAATGCTATTTTGCAAAAAAATTCTACCTCACGTACTGATTTTGAACAATTTGGTTCCAATATTTACCGAAATGTCATAGCTTTGCATTTTTCGAAAATATTGTTATATGAGAAGGGGGCGTTGTTACAGTCCGATTTCGCCCTTTTTCAACAGCAGCCTACCTGGGATAAAGAGCAACCTCTGTACCAAATTTCGTTGAGATATCTCAATTTTTGCTCGAGTTATCGTGTACACGGGCAGACGGACGGACGGGCGGACGGACAGACATGGCTTAATCGACTGCTCTTTTCATTCTGATAATTTATGTATACATTTGTCTATATCTATCTCAATTCCTTTAGTCTGTTACGAACAACCGTTATGCGAACAAAGTTATAATACCCTGTGCACAAGTGCGCTCGGGTATAAAAATAATGAACTTATCCTAGAAATGCTTATCCTAGCATTATTAGGACCGCTTATTTAAATGAAACTTATTTCGAGGCTTCCGCACTCAACAACATGTCGGTGTTGTTCTCAAGTTTCTGCAATTCGCAGACATCTTTTTTATTTTTGGAAGTAAATTCTAAGTATGTACTTATGTACAGATTCATGCAGAATATATGTATAGTACTTTAAGCAAAATTAAAACTTGCATCAACAAAACGCCAATACGAGTACTTCAATTTCCAAACGAATCGCTCCCGGATATCAGAGAAATTATAATTTCGACATACTTCGTTGCGTTCGGCAGTCATTCAGTCTGTGCCTTCCTTTGTTCTTTTGCCTGGTGCATATTTTCAGGCACTGTGTGGACATTTCGCTGGCTACGAACGCCACACATTTCTTATTAATAATGCTTTCGTTTCACTTACTTACATATACCTACAATCATTAATGTAATACTTCTATATTGATAGTAAGCTAACATCTCAATGTGTAAGCATTCCGAAATCAAAGCGAGACAGTCTAGTACTGTTTTTGTCAATGTATTGTGTACTTGAGTGCCGTTTTTGTAAATGTGTCGTGTACATGCTTATTTATAAACGTATGTGTTCCTTTTCTTTCGTACGTGTTTCTTGATATATCTGTACTGTAGTGTTTTCGGACGGTACTAGCTCTTACTGCCAATATAGGTGTATTACATATATGCCAACAATACATACTCTTCCTCGATCATCTTAAACTAAATCTTGCACCCTTCTTACTCATTTCACGCGGCGCCGCACAGTGGACAAAACGCGAAATTTATCATTCAAACAGACAGCAACTCTTTACAGTTTTTAAATTTTTAAATTAAATTAAAAGGTTTTTGAATTTATGTCGTTTTTATAGTTAACAGTTGATTATAAAAATTTCTAATACCTGGAGAATTCGATAATCGATTAAAACAAAATGAATTTCAAATAAAAGGCAATTCAATTAGATTTTTCATTTAAATTACAAGTTTCCGTAATATTTACAACGACTTCTTGGCAAAAATGGGAACATTTTCAATTTATATTATAACAAGTAAGAAACTCTAAGTTCGGGCGAAGCCGAACATAAAATACCCGCGCAAGTATTAAATACATGATTTTCACCTTTCCGAGAGCTACCGCTACATGGTAGGCCGAGGTGTGTCAATTTTGAGTAAATTAGCGTCCTTAAATTTCGAAACATTGAAGTTTAAAGCATTTCTCAAATTTACCGTTATATGAAAAGCGGCCGTAATTTTAGTCCGATTTCAATAATTTTCAACGTTTTGCTTTTATGTGGTAAGCATAATAATCATACCGAGTGTGGTACAAATTGGCACAACGATTACCGAGATACATATATGTGATCATAAGTGGGCGGTGTCACTCCCATTTTCAAAAATTTTATCATAAATGTATTTCTTGGTAAAGAGTTGGTCTAAGCATCAATTTTGAATAAATTAGCTTTAATATTTACTGATTTATCGAATATTTCGTATTTCTCTAAATTACCGTTATATGGGATGTGGAAGTGGTTATTGTCCGATTTTAAAAATTGTCGGTCATTTGGTATGCCGTACTAAGGCCACTGTGCCAAGTTTGGAAGAAATTGGTGCAGGGGTTAGCAAGATACAAACATATATTTAATACTTGCGCCGGGTATTTAATGTTCGGCTCCGCCCGAACTTAGACTTTCTTACTTGTTTAAAACACTTTTGTTCCATTGTTCGCCGTTTTTGTCATTTTTGGCGCTTCCGCTGCCATTAGTTTGGCATTGGCGTTTGCTAAACTATTTTATGAACATTCGTAGTAATATTTACATGAATAAATATATATGTACATACTTATATATGTAAGTACATTAGGGCGGGTCGAAAAGCAAATTTTTCTCAAATCCCTTGGTAATAGTGAAAATATATTGTA
>NW_023458557.1:55386813-55393348 GCF_013731165.1 Rhagoletis pomonella
TATCATGAGTCAACAACAAGCCTGCAAAATAGTAGTCTTTTATTTTAGTTGTAAGAGCCCGCGCATCGACCGCCAAGTGACCCATAACACGCTATGTAGTCGAATAAGACCAATTATTGTTAAAAATTTTGGGTTCAGCACAAAGTTTTGTTTCATATTATTAGATAATGAATCAGTTAATGGAAAAGATAAAGTCAAATATCATTTCCCCGCATCCCTTTAGCTTATCGTTAATTTCAAAGTTATCTTCTTCCAATAAAATTTTAATTGTTCACTTGATAATTGCACTAGCCTATAGTCAAAATATGTAAAGAACAGCATTAATATTGCTGGGCTGCATTTAGGTCGCTGGTTCCAAATATTCTAATCTTTTTTTAATATTTGCTATAGTTTGCGAATTTTTGCATATTTAGGAACAATTTCGGTAGTTCTAATAGAAAAGCCATTATTTTCCATCATCGTGGAAAAATTTTGTTTATGCAAATGATTATGGAAACACTGAACAGGCACAACTTCTAGAAACACTAATTAGTTTACTTATGTTTATGCATACAATATAAAAATTGCAAATATTGGAAAATTACAAAAAATGTTGTTAAAAATTTTTTTTTCATTTAAAATAATTTGCTTATAATCTGAACGATTTTCATCATATTATTATCATAAATCAGTAACAGTAAGTTTTGCCTTCAATTTGGTAATTATTACGTACCGATCGAGTGACATTTACCAAAGTTATATCGAAAAACTCAAGTGGATCCCCGGGTTTTTTTCTAAAAAAAATTTCTCTTCAATTGTATAAATAACTTTTAAATAAATGAACCGGATTACAGAAAAGTGTGCCAGGGAGTGACTTTTTTCGTTCCAGCTGACTGCAAAGCAATATCGTCCAATTGGCGAGTCCTCAAAAGGATTTCCCAGGATATGTTAAAGACTATTGCATTTATATACAGTCACTTTTTCACATAATGGAATTAACTAAACACTTATTGCACGTCCATTACTTTCATATAACGGCAAATTTAGAAACCTCGCAAAATGTGCTTCTTCGGTGACATCCGCATCAATTTTAAAGACTGCATAAATGGAGTTAAAATGGGTGCTTCTCACCCTAATTGTATTATGTTAATGTATCAAAATACTTATATGCTTGAAACTACTATTAACTTATCAAACAATTCCTAATCTTTGACAACACATGTTTGACTTCGTTCACCACCATCTTGAAAACAGACCAACTCGGCGTGACCAAGTCCATGGTCCTTTTAATATTATATAAACATCCCAAAACATTAGATCGTTTGAAATAAATCTCGTCAGACTTTTTTGTATTTTTCACTTGATTGCTGAAGTAATGTAGAATTGAAAATTTATAAGGGAAAATTTATAGTTTTTGTAAGTTTTATTTTAATTTCTTAAAAACTTGCAGACTTATTGAAAAATAATAAATGAACCTGAGGTACAAAACTTAATAACCCTTAATTTGATATATCGTCCTGTTTATAACAATTAACGCATTCCATATATATTACAAGCCAAAATTTAAATTTCAAAAT
This sequence comes from Rhagoletis pomonella, assembly GCF_013731165.1. Classification (NCBI taxonomy): domain Eukaryota; kingdom Metazoa; phylum Arthropoda; class Insecta; order Diptera; family Tephritidae; genus Rhagoletis; species Rhagoletis pomonella. Next base: position 55,388,370 of record NW_023458557.1, read on the forward strand.
TCATACACTTTGATTCAATTGCGCGGGCTAAAGATAAGTTCTAAATTAATCTTTCGTGGCCAATAACTATTGGCTTAGACCTAAGACATCATAATATTACTATTACAAAACGGTCAAATGCCTTTTATTTTCCCCCATACAAAATCGAACCAGCCTAATATACATATGTGCTATATTGAACTCACCATCACAGCATTGCGCTTGAAATCCATGAAATTCTTAACCTCGGCTGCCAATTCGCGCAGCAATATGATGCCATCCTTTCGTTTCACTTCGATATCATTCTCCTTAAAACGCTGTGAAGAGGAAAGTGTAAAATGAAAGCAAAAATAAATGAAAATTATTCTTTAATGAAATTTGCAAGGATATTGAAATTTTTAGATGATTGAGGGAATTTCATTAAAAAAAGTTGATTTATCATTGATTCTTATGTCGCATATGAGAGTGATAAAAACTAACTAATTGAGTATTAGGGAAATGTCTTACTTCCTTTGGCGAATCATGAAATTGCATGAAAAAGGCGGTTCTTCCAGTTGTTTCTATTCTGCGCCAACTGACGCCAGTTAGAAATGTCAATTGATCCAAGTCCTTCTGCAACGCTGTATTTTAATAAGCCGCTCTATTTCTATATCGTTTTAAAGCTCACCGTTACCGCCAGCAATGGAGTATAGCCGTTGGCCTGCATGGGCAAACGAATACAGAAGGTGGAGCTGATTGTGATACCGCTAACTCTCTTGAAAATTTTGACAGAAGTGTGACGTCATACATTGCCTGTGTAATATACATATACGGAAAATCTGCGATGACGTCAAATTTAAGTTACTTTCCCGAACTTCACATCAATCAGCAATCTTGTATTCTATCAGTCTGGGTTGTGCTGGGTATGCAGTTAAAGTTGCATGGTTATACCTAATCCCGACTCTTGCGTCCTCGTTTGCGAATTCTGGTAAACATGAGCAACCCATGTCCGAGATGCGGTAACCAATCCGAGTGGAGCCTTGGTTCACGGCAGAAAGAGAGGGGGCCACTCCAACTTATTCGGTTTAAGGGCTCACTGAAGTCTGCAGCCTCTGTTCATCAGTAGGTGCGGCTGCAAGCGGATGCAATGGGTTGTTCGCTGGGTTTGGGACCCGCCGCGTAGAAACAGGCTCCAATGAAAAAGAAAACAAAGCCTCGGATGGGAACCCCCCTTTCAAGACGACCACGGCAAACGTTTAAAGGACCACGATTTGAGGGCATAGACCTGGAATGTCCGGACTCTTAATGGGCAAGGTGCCTCTGCCCGGCTGGTTGATGTCCTCGTAAGGACAAAAGCTGACATCACCGCCATCCAAGAAATGCATTGGCCGGGACAAGGCAAGAAATGTCTAGGGCTTTGCCACGTCTACTACAGCTGCCATGTAAAGAAGCTCAAAGTCGGTGTTGGATTTCGCCGTCGCCGAGTACTGTCATTCACCCCGGTTAACGAACGTCTCGCCACAATCCGCATCAAAGGAAGATTCTTCAACATCTCGCTGATTTGAGCCCACGCCCCGACGAAAGAGAAGGACGAAGTGGTCAAGGATAGCTTCTATGAGCGCTTCGAGCGCAAATACCGCTGCCCGCGCCATGATCTCAAAATCGTGATTGGCGAGGAAGGGATGTTCCTACAACAAAAGGTCCATCATGCTACGTAGTTTCCTCCCTATCGAAAAACGAGAAACCAAATCGATCATGTTGTGAAAGATGGAAAGCACGTTTCCAGTATTTTGGACGTACGCTCACTCCGAAGCCCAAACATCGACTAGGAGCGCTATCTCGTTGCAGCCACAATACGCACCAGCCTCTGTGCAGTAAAAAATGTGTGCCCAAAAATGCAATGAAAGCTAAACGTCGAAAAGCTGCAATCACAACATACGGCGAATTTATTCGCCACTCGGCTCTCTGAGAGCACTCTTCAACAAACCGACATTCGCGAGCAGTGGAACCAAATTTCCCGCTCATTAAGTACCGCCGCCGAAAAAGTAGTCGGATTTCAGCTAGCCCGAAAGAACAACTGGTACGATGAGGAGTGTCAAGAAGTTGCAGAGAAAAAAGATGCCGCCTAAGGGGCCACGCTGCGATCGGGCGCAACGTGAGCCATGTGGACCGTTATAGGAAAAGAGGGAAGCGAGACGTATTTGCCGCATTAACCCTTAATTAGGCGCATGGGGTCAAGAGAATTTCAAGTAAAAAAAAATCATGCCTTCGAGTGCTTGGAGCGCGCTCGCGTTCTTTCTTGCTACGTTATTCCGGGCGGGGTGCGTAAATTAGTCAAGGCCAGATCATTGGCGTGTACTAGGAATGTTAATCCCGGGATCACGGACTTTTTAAGGTCTCCAAAATCGCGGGATTCTTGGCAAGTAATCCCGGGATCTTTGGGATTTTTAATTTGCACTGATGGCAATAATAGAAACTCCTTTTCTTGACCAGTATTGGCTATATTTCTATATTTCTCTTTTTATTTAATAATTAGTACTTTTTTATAAATGTCTAGCTCATTACACATATAACACCGCGCGACAGTAAATTCTAAACCCAAATATCAATACATTCGCGAAACCATGGGCCAAGTATAGTAAAATTGCGTTTTTAGTTTTTCACTCTGACGTCAGTAATTTAAAAATGATTTAAAAAATGCAGAGAAATGTGCTTAGAGAAGAAGTATGGGTATAAAATTAATGCGGAAATCCTGTAGAATTTAAACAGACTCAAGCTTCTGGTGCAGAAGGGCTGGTAAATATTGAATATGTCATTTTAAAATTTTATCCTTGAAATTACGCAATATTTGAATGGTCGCCGCGAATAACGTTGTAAGCGCCAATTTACTCAAAAGTTTTTTCGCAGATTACCGTTAAAAATACTCTCGTGTATCATAAGTTCGCGAAATTTCTCAATTTCCATCAGTTTTCGGACATTAACCTACGCTCCAAATTAAGTAGTGAGTGGAAAAACGCTTTAAATGCAGGTGACCATGGCCAATTTAGAATTAACAAGCGTAATGCAAAGGTGCAGTAATTGTAAAAAACGTAAAGTACATTTCGAAAATTGGAATGTTATAAAAAATAAGACGCTAATAAATAGTGGGGAAGAATATTCAGGAAGAAATGGGAAAGGGGTATTAAAAAAAATTACCAGAAACGGTAATGAGGATAAACGTTTTAAGTGAAGCAGCTGTGTTAATATCAATTTTGTTTTTTTATTCCCCAAATTTTCAACTGCGCCTGTTCTCTTCACTGCCAAGCTTCATATTGGATACTATTCAAAAGCATTTCTCCAATTTTTTAAAAATGACCTATGATGAACAATCAAAGAAACCTTATTGTTATATTTATTACATTCATTTGTCGAAAAAGGTGTAAACGCCACCAGCAAAGATGCTAGGCTTACTGGAAAAACATGTTATTATCCATTGGGATTTGGATATAAAACGTTTTTCCATCATTAAAATTTTGTAAATCTGCCTATTCGTCCTTGTCAATCCAAAAAATTTTAATTTTTAAAATCTAAAGAAATTTCATATTGCATTTGTTACCCATATTTTTATTCTACGTTGCATTGAATTTTTTTTAACAATTTTTGGAATTAATCATCCCTTTGAAATTGGAAAGTCCTTCAAAATAAATCCTGCCAATAATTAACGCCACTTTAAATAAAAAAGTAGGTTTCGAACCCATTTGTTATTATTTATTTCATGGCAGGAGAGCTTCTCAAACAATATAGAAGCAATTTTTTCGATTCAAGTTGTTGAAAAATAATGAATATCTAAATACCGGGACTAATCCCGAGATCCCGGGATTGTGACAACGCCATCCCGAAAATCCCGGGATGGGAAAAAGCCGAAAAATTAACATCCCTAGCGTGTACACATGTGTCGCTACTCCCTTAAGTCCTAACCCCATGCGACCATTTACGTAACATTTTTCAGCAGAGGAGAGTTTTTATTCTTGTATCTATGTTTGAATTAAAAGTTGTGCTTTTCTTTCTTAAAGTTAACTACAATAAAGAGCTTTAATATTTATGACAACACATTTCATTTTATTTATTTAGTCACGGCTAGACCATACTCGCAACCCCATGCGACCACTAACGTAACATTTTTTTGGCGGAGGTAAGTTTTTAATTGTTTTTTTAAGTTTGAAGTCGAAATTATATTTTTGTTTTTTAATTTACCGATAATAGAGTACTTTAATATTTTTACTAATACACACTTCGTTTTTTTCTATTTTGAATTTTTTTTTCAACACTTTTATTGGGGTCACTTTTATTAGTCACCCCATGCGACTAATTGTGTGATTTTCTTAATGCGCCTAATTAAGGGCGATATACGTGAGTGCGAAGAGATTGAAATACCGGCCGACAGAAAAAACGACCGAAAATTTGATTAGACATTTAAAAAGGAAACTTACTGAAGGTTTCAAGACCAGGGCAGGTTGGCCTAGAGACCGATGTCCAGAACGTACTTAAATTATGGAGGGAACACTTTCCACCCTACCGAATGGCAACAGTAGTGAAAGTAGTGGAGAAGATTATTGATGGCTCTTTTCATTAAACTTGTTTTAATACGATTTGGAGTAATTCCAGTTGTTGTTAGAGTTTTTTGAATGAACGCAACTTGTTTCAATTTTCTTTTACAACCCTTATTATGAAAAAGCTTTCGTGAAGTGTAACGTGAAGCAAACGAAAGAGAAAATGTTTGGGTTTAAAATTTAAACCGAACTGTATAAATTCTAAACCCAACATATGTGCTCTCTTTTTTTAAACTTGGAAGGTTTGTATTTGAAACTAAATTTAGTTTGGTCATATATGTAGTCCAAAAAGTTTAAAATTAAAACCGAAATTTTTAACCGTGTATGATTTATTATGTTTCAACTACTTACGCCAAATTCGAACCAAATCGGACCATAAATATAGCATCTTCATCTTCATCTTCATCTTCATCTTCATCTTCATCTTCATCT
>NW_023458557.1:55393358-55460117 GCF_013731165.1 Rhagoletis pomonella
GTCTTCGTCTTCGTCTTCGTCTTCGTCTTCGTCTTCGTCTTCGTCTTTGTCTTCGTCTTCATCTTCATCTACATCTTCATCTTCATCTTCATGTTCATCTTCATCTTCATCTTCATCTTCATCTTCATCTTTATTCAAAACCATTTTTTTATACCCATATTGGGATACTTTATTTTTTTTAATAAATAATTTGAATTAGATTTTCGTATATATGGCAACCCTTTAAAAAACTAAAATCATATTACACATCTACAGGTCAAGCCCTTTTATTTGACACCTTATCTTTTAAAATCGCACGAACGATACAGATTTTATGACTCTGTGTTAAATATTTAACGCAACCCTCTGCAGCAGAGAAATTTTGAATTCGATTTTCTAACATGTGGCAACTCCTTTCATGGAACTAAAGCTATGCTGCACACCGGAAGGCTGGAAAGGGAAGGAAAATCGAACCAACGGTACCGATTTTATGACTGGGCGTTAAATATTTAACGCAACCATCTCCGAACTCGTGTAAGAAGTTTCACTTCAAAAAAATGTCGACGTGCTAGAAAAAACCAGAGATGTATATTAATTTCGCAGGCCTCTGTTATCTTCGCAAAGTCATCCAATACGGGTTTTAAATCTAGTGGCGGCATCTTCCTAGTCGCCAGGGAATACCGACGGATCATACAGTGACTTCTCGTGGCGTTTTCTGCCCCTTGCTTCATCCTAGACATCGCTCCTTTCGATTTTCCAACCATTGCAAATATCCGCACACTTGCTCCATTTCAAACCATTGTTCTGTACAAAATTGTCGATAGCTTTAAAATTTAGTCGGGCGTGGTGTAAGTCTCAAGTCGTTCGCTCATCAAAAGTTCTTCTTCGATTTGCATTGCGAATGGGTACCTCACTAACACGAGAGGACTGCCTCTAAAATCGTTTTGATTCGCTCCTTCACAGTGTGATTGTGAAGTCCAAAGAATAAGTAATATATACACCTGCGCGAAACTGCTGCGCTTGTTACGAGAATAGCCCAGCCAGCAAAACATTCGAAAATTAATCCGAAAACGGGAAGAAAAGTGGATGAAACGCGGAATAGGTCTATACAAGTACCCAAAGTGGTTGTGAAAAGGGTACGTTTTCGGTTATTTTTCTGACTAAATTTTACGTTGACAAAATGTACTAGGGAACTACGGCTAAGGGCGAAATATGTGTATGGGGTTTGACGAGCCGCTGAAGGTAGCTTTAATAAAAATCAAAATTATTTGATTTTCTAGCCGCCATGTTGAAGTTTGATCAAACCGCTTGCGTTGTGTATGGAAAGTCTAAAGAATTTGCCCGCACTGCTAGTATACTCTAGCCACTTGCGGCACCCCAGGCATGCGCTCGCGGTACCCCCGCGGTCTCCCACTCTGGGAAAGCCTGCAGTATATATTTAAAAAAGCAGACAGATTGGCCCACAATAGGTTAGATATATGACTTTCTTTGTTTTCCGCGGTAGACCCTCCGATGGAAGTACCCATGCGTATTAATAAGGCTTTATCAACTACATTAAAATTTTGAAACAAAATTTTCGTGGCATACAAAACTAGGCCGTATCTATTTGCCATTGTTAAAACCATTATTATTTTTCTTTGTGGGGTTAAGGTCGAGGACACGCAATTAGCGGCGCCATACAAAACAGCCGCTCAGCCCCTCAGAAATGCCGCTCAGAGCATGGCCACTTCAAGAGTATTTCATATGTTTTAATTAAGCCGCTCAGCCGCTCGCCGCTTTGCCACTCATTGCGTGGCCTTGGCCTAAGATAGTATATCGTTGGCTGAGTGGAAGGTCGACCTATCTCGGCAGCAAGTTCGAAAGCGCCCTATCTCAGAAAATGTTTCAATAACGCTCTATCTCAAAAAAAACTTTTCAAGAACGCCCTACTTTAGAATTTGATTGGAAAATGCCCTATCTCACAATTTGGTTTAAGAACGCCCTATCTCAGCTGATTTTCAATGTATTTTCGTTTGAGATAGGGAGTTTTTGAACCGAATTCTAAAATAGCGCGTTCTTCAACAAAATTCTGAGATAGGGTGGTTTTCAATAAAATTCTGAAATACAGCGTTTTTCAATCAAATTCTGAAGTAGGGCTTTCTTGAAAAGTTTTCTTAAATAGGACGTTTTGAACTGGCTGCTGAGATAGGTCGATCTTCCCCTCAGCCAGGCCCGGCCGCAAGGGCTAAAATTAAACACCTAAAGCCCCCTGTGGAGGGAAATATTCATACAAATTTGGCATCAATTAAGCCAGGGAGATTCTATCACCTTTCGTTTTTTTTGCTAGGGCTTCTAAAATATTGCAAAAACCGCGATTTTTTGACACTTTAACCTCGCTTTTTTCAAAATTTGGAGCTGATGCAAACTTTACGCTTACGGATTCATAATCAGCACAAAAAAAAAATCTATCAAATGCAGCTTTAACATTTGCCGTACCTAAATTTATTTATATTTTTGTTGGGCTGTGTTAAACATTAAAAAATTAGCAAAAATTCAGATTTCCGATTTTTCTACATTTTTTCTTATGTGGTCTATAACACCCTCCTCTCCCCAATTTAGTTATAGTTTTGCAAAATAATTCAATGAATGTCATCATGCATGTGCAGTAGACTGCGCCTTATTTTGCAACTTTGTCCTAGAAAGCAAGACTCCCCCCAGTAGGGTTCATTTGTTCATGAAAACTTGACCTGTGAAAAAATAAAAAAATTGGATAACGGGAAGACGTGCCTCAAAGGCCCTAAAGTTCAGCGAATTCATGGAGTTTTCCACAAAGCGGTAAATATTTTGCCTATAAGTCAGTGGGAAATTTAATACATTTTAATGGTACTTGATGGAGTTTTGTTCCCTAAAGCCAAAAATAGCTACAGTATTTTAAACCTCTCCATATTTTAAAGTTATTGAGTTTTTTGGTAAAAAGCCGCGAGACTATTTGAAAAATTCTACATGGCGTCTCAAATATGGCATCTAACCAAGAATGATAGAAGATTGCGCCAATGAGAGAGGATTTTTGAGCGTAATTTTTGCGTGACGTCATCTTGGTGCAATTGCGAGAGAGAAATGCCAAAACGCATGTAAAAAATGTAAACAATGCAGAAAAATGTGTTAATTTTAGTACTACATGGCCCAATTTTGCAGGAATCAATAAATATACAAAGACTGATTAATTAGGAACACGTAGCAATAATTTTGGACATGTAGCTCTTTAGATAATGACGATTTTTAGCACATGAAAAAATGGATGTATTAACAGTGGTTGCAATTTCATGTAGACCAAAAGGAAGGTGTGCAGCAAAGTGAATTTTTGGACTTGCCATTTTAAAAAGCCATGCAGAGTGCATATTTATATTTGTGGACGGTAGCCAACCACCATAAACTCCACAGCTGTTGACTCTACAGCTTTTATTTGATGACTTTTGTACCATTTCCGAGAGGATGCATGAGTGTGGCTTTTTTTGGAAGCAAATATTCTATGTCAGTAAAACACAATTTAAGCTGAACTTTTAAATGTATAATAATTTGGGCACTGTTTTGTATTAGGTACGTAACAGCGAGGTAAGATGCCGCTTGAATTAGCGCCTGGCGACCTTATCCACTGGTGCATTACCTCATACCAGCACTAAAAGAATCAGGTACTAACAAAAATAAGTAGGTAGTGAAGTTCATCTATTTATTGTAGAAACTGCTTTTGTATGTATGCCATTGCCAGCAAACTAAACCAGCAACTGTCTACATTCACCATGGAAATATACCTACTACAATTCACCAAGGAAAGGCCAACATAGTTCCATGTAGAAGCTCAGAGCTCACACACATAGCACAAAGCTCGATTTGGTGTTTAATGCATGTCCTCCCCGGCAGAACTGCTTCCACTTTTTCGCCAGGTTTGCGTCCGTAGGAAACGAAGAAAAAAAACTTATATAGCACGCTTTCCTTTTGTTTTCACTATTACACTTTGCCACTGCGCACTTCATTTTGCTTTTTAATGTCTCAATAATTGTTTAAAACCACGCAGAAATATTAACGCACAAATATTAAAATTGTTATTTGGTTTTTTCGTATGCTCACATTCAACAATTGCACCAAGATGACGTCACGCACACAGCTAATTCTGTCAAAACCACAAAGAGCGGATTAGCGGTACTGCGATTGGCGCAATCTCTATTTCTCTCAATCGTGGCATCTAACTAACCGTAAATTAGATTTTGCTTTGCAAATTTTGTGCCACCTGAGAACACTAAAAGAGAAAAGTTACCTACAACTTTGGCATTTGAATGTGCTACGAACTTTTATCAGAAATTGTTGAAAAATTGCGAAAACCGTGATAATACAAAAATTTTTCCCATTTCAACGTTTAAATTTTAGTCATTTTTTAAGAAATTGATCACCATATTGGATCCGCCATTTTTAATTTTAAAAAATATACTTCAGATTCGTAATCAGCGAACCCAAAAAATCCCGAGTGTCGAGCTTCGAACAAATCCAATCAGCTTTTTAAACATTGATCACCATTTTGGATCCGACATTTTAAACTTTGAAAACCCGACTTCAGATTCCTGATAAGCAACCCCAGAAACCCCCTGGTAACGAGTTTTAACCCATGACAATGATTAAAACGTTCATTATCAACGTTTTAATTTTAGCAGTCTCTTTTCGAATGCATATTTACGGGCACTAGGCTCATTCTGACGGTCCAAGACAGATATGTAATTAAGGAATATTCCCCAACAATACCTGAGTGAATACATGTCACAACAACAGTTTTAGCTGCACTTTAACGTGTCACGAAAACAAAAATTTGAGAACATCAGCGTTTTTATAAAAAATCGGCTTGCGCGACCTCCAAAAAAAAACACTTTTTTTTTAATAAAAAAATACTTGTTTCTTTTATTATGCCTAATAACAATATTTTGATGTAGCGTTCATAAATTTCCAAATATAGTGTTTTTTTAACAACTCTAATGTACAATGCACAACCGGAAAGCTACAAACTCCAGCAGCTTTGCTGATTTTTAGTTGCGAAATTGTAATTCGTACCTCATTTTATTGGGGTGGTGATTACCTACATCGATCGAGTCGTCCTCGACTGTTCGTATTCTACTGATTGGGTGCCATTCAGCAGAATAGGAAGTGTTTCCTCCATTGTTTACATATGCTCCGGATCGGTTGCTACATTGCTTAAGAATAGCAGGGACCACACAATTTGTACATTTGTACAGATTTGTAAATTTTGGCTACAGAGTGGTATGGTTTGGAAATTCTTTTATTGAGCTGAACTCGAATTTCTAAACCCCACCACTCTGTGACTGATAAAGTGTACAAATCGTGTGTTCCCTGCTTTACAGGTGTTCGCCCTGGTCTTAAAACCTTCCAATCCTTTAAAAAAGATTTTTATCATTCTCAACCTATGCTCTGAAGACGAGTCATATCGGGCCGTAGCGGCTCATTCCACGTTTATCGATACCGAACGAAATGAAAATAAACTTAAGAACTTGAGTGTCTTATTTGTAGTAAGTAAGAGCAAATAAATCCAGCTTTCAAGTCTGAAAGCCAAAATTTCAAAATTTATCTTAAAATTAGATATTTTTATACCCGAACGCGCTTGTGCACAAGGGTATATTAATTTTGTTCACATAACGGTTGTTTGTAACAGCCAAAACGAATCGAGATAGATATAGACAAATGTATACATAAATGCTCAGAATGAATAGAGAAGTCGATTAAGCCATGTCTGTCTGTCCATCTGTCCGTCCGTCCGTGTACACGATAACTGGAGCAAAAATTGAGATATCTCAACGAAATTTGGTATGTAGGTTTCTGTTTATCCAAGGTAGGTTGGTGTTGAAAATGGGCGAAATCAGACTGTAACCACGCCCACTTCCCATATAACGGTAATTTTCAGAAATACGAAAACTGCGATATTTTAGTAACTACTGGAGATTATTCACTCAAAATTGATAATTACAATAGATTTTAGACGAAAAATAAGAATATTATACATTTTTGGAAAATGGGCGTAGCCACGTCCACTACATGTGTATATCTTGGTAACCGCTGCACCAACTTCTTCAAAATTTGGCACAGTTGTTAGCCTTGGTACAGCATACCAGTTTTGAAATCGGACTGTAACCACGCCCACATCCCATACGACGGTAATTTAGAGAAATAAAAAATCTTCGATAAATCAGTAAATATTAAAGATAATTTATTCAAAATTGATGCTTGCAACAATTCTTTACCAAGAAATACGCTTATGAAAAAATTTTGGAAAATGGGCGTGGCACCGCCCACTTATGATCACATATATATATCTCGGTAACCGTTCTACCAATTTGTACCAAACTCGGTGTGGTTATTGTGCTTGCCACGTAAAAGCAAAACGTTGAAAATTATTGAAATCGAACTAAAATTACGGCCGCTTTTCATATAACGGTAAATTTGAGAAATGCTTGAAACTTCAATATTTCGAAATTTAAGGACGCTAATTTACTCTAAATTGATACACCCCGGTTTACCATGTAGCGGTAGCTTTCGGAAAAGTGAAAAACATATATTTAACACTTGCGCCGGGTATTTAATGTTCGGCTCCGCCCGAACTTAGACTTTCTTACTTGTTTACTTTAGATTGTACTATTTACAAACTCAAATGATGTGTTATTTTTTTATTTTAATTCACAAGAACGATTATCGTAGTCTATCCAGCAAAAAACACGATTACCTTAAAAGTAAACATGGAATCGAATAGCTGGGAATCGCTTAAAGCTGGGTTATGCAAGACTTAGACTTGGCTTGACTTACCTAGAAACTTAGACGCGATTACGCAGTGTGTCAGCTTTTACATTTTCCCTTTCAAAACAGTCTCAGCACTTGTATTTGTGCACGTAAAGTTGTAAACGTTTTATTTGTTTATACACCAAAATTGATAGAAAATTACCATTAAAAAAAGCAGGGACCGTAACGGTTATAAGTTTTATAATAAAAATCACTTTTTAATCGTTATTAACTGAGTTTTATTTTTTGCTCGGAAAATAATGGTTCGGTCGGCGAAAATCCTCCTAGATGTATCCTCCAAGCGGGTGCCGACTGGGCAATGGGCATCGCTGCTTGCACCGCTGTGGCAAGGGTAGGCTTGGTGCTTGCTCCTGTGCTGTGACGGTGCAAGCAGGCGGGACCTAACTAAGGCCGAGGTATAAACTCTCTTGCCTCGCCGCGCGGCTGGCCGTATTGGCCCGCCCAGGGGAGGCTGGGGTGGGCATACTTAGGCTATTTCTATGGGGTACCTGGCGGTAGGTATAAAACGCCCCCCAAATCAAGGGTGTCATGCATCACCGTGCCCATTGGATGGTTTGCAGTCAGGGGGCTTTCCGACTGTATTTTAACGGCGCCTTCCGGATACCTGTCCGCCTCCGGGAGTAACGGTGGACTTACCGCGGCATGGGGCTCTGCAGTGGCCGACCGTTCGTTTCCCTCCATATTTTTATCAGGTCGCAGAAAGGTTTCGGCTCAGTATGCGACCGTACAAACCAGTTGAAATGAATACATACAATTTAGCCCCGGATCCCTGCACGGGCAAAAATTCCGCCGACGGACATGGCGTTAATAAAGTCGGAAAACCCTTGGCTACCGCTAGTACGGCTCCACGGGGGCCTTCACGGCCAACTCCATCGGGCAAGCCCGAAAGTCCTTCTGCGCTCATCACCGGCTCCAATGTACCCCTCTAGAGACCCAAGGTACCGGAGACCGAGACGCAATGCAGGCCTGAACGGCCGGTAGAAATAGGTTGTCGGCCCTCCATGTCCGAGGCTGCTGTGGACAAACACCTCGAGGGTAGTTCAACAGCGGTCGCGGCCGTGGAGGCACCCGGCACTAAAGGGCCCACTGTGGGCGCTGTAGCTGTTAGGCCTGTCGTCAAGCGCCGAGACCTGAACCCTCAAAGGGCATCAACCGGCCGCCACAGGGCGAAGAAGGAGGTTCGTCCGGCCGTTAAGGCGCAACGCGAGCGAAGAGCCGCTTCAAGGCTGCTCGCAAAATTCGGAGATAATCCTGGTAACCAGGAACAGAAGGCGCTGGTGGAGTGGGCCAAGGGCATCCTCGCGTGCCGGAAACGGACGGAGAGCATGGACGCCCCCGCGAACCGCGAGGCAACTTCCAACAGCTCCAAACCAACAGGCTCAAAGAGGCAACGGTCAGTGGATAAAAGCACTGAACTGGAACCTAAGAAGCCAAGATCTGCTTCCTCTTCCGGCCCTACTAACCCTTCTCGGGCACAAAGAGCCTTCAGCGACGTTACTAAGGACCACTAGGTTCTAGCGATAATAGATAGGGGGCACCCAGAGGGGAATCTTACGGCGGACAGATGTAGTTTTAGGTTTAGCGTGGGTACCTTCCGCAATCTAATGCAGTCCAAGCTCCACGGAGCCCCTAAAGCTCAACGGATCAATTCAATGCGAAGATCAGCGCCCCGAAATGCAAGCAGCTCGGTACCATTTGGCAGTGCGGAATGGACACACTAACCACCTTGGTAGGGTTCGAGGCCTATCTAAACCTCTGCCGTGCTATGGGTCCGGCACCCGGTTGCAATGCAACTCCACATCGAGCCAACACGACTCTCCCCGCATTCGGGTTTAAACCACAGCCACCACGATACTCCCCGTAGGGCCAATCCGCACGAGCAGATTGGAGCAAGCTCCAAGGGCAACTGCTCCCCGTGGTACCAGAATTAAGTCTCCGGTCAGACCTCGTGGCCGAAGCCACTACCAGTTGAGTTACCATACTACTCTGGACTGGTGGCCATCACCCCATCCACCTTCCTACTCGACTCGTCTTCGCCTTCTAAAAACTTCACGTGCGAAATTCCTCAAGTTCGTTATCGTCAAATGTGTGGAGGGGGTACTACCGAAGTCGTACCGTCCATCCGTCCATTTTACCCCCATGCTGTCAAGATTCCTCAAGTCCGAGTATCTCGGGCATTCGCAAAGCACGTGCTCGACATCCTCAAGCTCCGCTCCACACTCACACCCCTCAGAGTCATGGAGGTTCCTCTTACGCAAATAAGCATGCCCCGTTAGTAGAAAATCCAAACTCAAGCAATGCCCAAAGTCCCGATTCTCTCCCATAAACCCTACACTCGGAATGAAGCGGTATGTAACATGATCATTGGAACTACCATCCCAACGGTCCTGCCACACACCACGTACTCTGTCATCCAACAACCGTTTACACTCAAGATAGCCCCTCTCCAAGTCACCGTCCGAAACCCACCCAGTCAACGGTAACATGTTCATGCCTCTTCTCATCCTGAAGGTCACAGCCCTCGCTATAACCACCAGGTCAAGAGGAGCCACTCCCATCAATACCTGAAGCACATCCGTAGAAACAGTGCGACACACCGGAAGACAACCCAGCAACAATACCCTCTGACAGGATAGGGCTTCTGGCGACCTGCAACCTTCATAACTGTTTCGTACCAAATAGCGGACCCAAAAGTGGCACAAGCCACGAATAGGCCCCGATAGATGGCACGAACAGCACACCGGCCGAGGCCCCATTCACATCTCAGGATGCGACGTACCTTTACCACAACACCAACAAGGCACTCCTTAAGACACACCAGGTGGGGAGCACAGCTCATGCGTTCCCCGATGGTCAGCCCCAAATACCTGACTTGCGTCACATATCTAAGACTGACCCCGTTGACGCGAACCACCGGTGTACGTCCCAACGATAGCTTCCCCTTGAGTAACATTGTTACCGTCTCGCCAACCGAAGTGTCGACCCCAATACGTTGCCCCCACCTACCGACGATCTCAAGCAGCCATTTTCCCTGCCTTTCTATATCTGACCTGGAATTTCCTTCTGCCAAGACGAGAAGGTCATCGGCGTACGCACTAAAGCCACAGACTGGCTCGAGCTCCCACAGCAGGGAATCCATCATAAGGTTCCAAATAAATGGACCACTGATGGACCCCTGCGGACAGCCACGAGCCACATCGGCCTCAACAGTCCCCGCAACACCAACCATGGTAGCTCTGCGATCGGAGAAATAACTCCACCAGAGAGCTATCTCTGCACACCCCAGCTCTTCCAAACGCTCAATGACTCTGTCCCAACGTAGGTGGTCAAAAGCCCCCCTAAAATCAACAAATATGCCAAGGACATACTTGTTGACACTCCCCCGTACTACACTCTGAACATTCAGCCAAGCAGCCTCTACGCTACGTCCTGTCTATCCGACATGCTACCCCGCGTTAACTCCTGAAGCCGCTCAACCATGATCCGTTCCAGCACTTTTCCAAGTACTGGAAGGAGGCTGATACCCCGATAAGATGCAGGATCACTCCTGATCTTATCGGGCGACTTCAGGAGGGGAACAACCCTGGCAATTTTCCACTCACGTGGAAAATAACCCTCCCATATACATTTATCATAGATAGCCTCCAAATATTCCGGAATGAACTTCCACAAGCATTTGCACATCTTTCCGTTCAAACCGTCAATACCCGGTGACTTTCTAGACCTAACCAGGCCAAACGCATAACCCAACTCACCAGCATCTAGTGGGGGGACAGGCACCTCTTGTGCTTGAGGAACCTGCACCTCCGCCCTAGGAAAGAACGTTCCTAACAGAGCCCCTGCACACTCCCCCCACGATGATAACATAGTGTCACCAACGCGAAGAAAGGTGATTTCCCTACTCTGACGACCCCGACAGATCCTGAAGACCTGTCCCCAAGGATCGTCCCTATTTTCCCCTACAAATCTCCGCCAGTCCTCCTCTTTCGTCCTGACTAACAGATCTTTGTATTCCCTCATCTCACTCCTATATTGACTCCTAAGCTGGGACAGATTATCCCCCCGCTACGCCTACATCTTTGAAACAAACGTCTCGATCGACGGACAGCCTTCCTCTTGTCATTGAGCGCTCGCGACCACCACTTCACCCGCCTAAGATTAGGCGGCACCCATTTACGCAGCGCGCGATCATTTACCTTCCAAACGATGGCACTTCCCGCATAGCCACTTCGGCTGGGAAACCGTATTGGTCCCAGTCAACCCCACTGGTACGCCACCTTCTCGCATGACATACAGAATCCCTGTCAGGAGGCGTATGGGGCAAGATCACAATCTCAATAAGATTGTGGTCACTTACACCCCATCCACCCCTAACTCTCCAGTCGAAACTGAAGTCCCTACTGCCTGCCGCATTCGTCAACGTGACATCAATGTCGCTAGCACCCATTGGACCGTCGAATGTAAACCACTCGCTCGGGACATTAATAATGTCCACCTCGTTTACTGCCACCCATTCTGCTAACGACTCCCCCCGCTGCCAGCTTCGATATCCCGACATATCACGGGATGTCTTGCTGAACCATGCGGTTGAGGAGGCGTTCGCGTCTAGACCGATGACAACAGGTCTGCTACTTGCCAGAAGTAGCACCGTGTCAAGGTAGACGAGGTAGGGTTCCAATGACTCACCAAACCTACAATAGATGCTGCTGACGAGCAGCCTCCCGAACCTACCCTCTACACTAACAACTACCCCTAGCTCAGACGAGTCTACCAACACGCACTCTAAGTGCGGGTTAATCACCACAACTGCAGCATTGGCCCCACGGTCGGTGAAAACCCTGGAGCCACCAGGGAGACCTCGTACCACACCCTGCGTGGCATAAGGTTCCTGGAGCAGAGCTATGCTGCAGTCCTCCTCTACCATCAACGCGCCTACATCACACATCACTGAATAAGCCCCCTGACAATTTAGTTGCTGGACCTTACCCATCTTAATGTCTGGCAAGCGCACGGGCAACAATTGCACCATAAATCGGGCAAGCGCCTGTCATCATAAGATGATCAGCCGGCTTTCCCCTGAAGGCGCAGTTGCGACAATGCATTGCATTATCGCAATTCGCCATACGATGCCCTTCCTGCCCGCACCACAAACAGACCTCCTTTTTTGCCTTACATTTAACCACACGGTGATCGAAGCCCATGCACCGGAAGTAAGCGGGCGCAAAAAAGTCCGGCCGTACTCGGAACGAAAACCACTTGATGTAGCAACGGCCTGCATCAAGGAGAGCGGACATTAACTTGTCCGTACCCTCCAAGACCACATTTGTTACTCCATCCGGAGTCTTCTTCCAAGGACGGCTGATCATCCTTACGTCCTTCTCAAGGCATCCAGGGCTGAACTCCTGAAGGTTCAACCGGTACAACTCCCCCATGAATTCATCGGGGGTTATCTCAGTGTGAACCAACTGAACCACCACCCTGGTTCCTTGCTTCCTGATGCTGACATCGACCCCCACCTCAGAGAAGCGAGTATTCTTCGCAACCCTCTCCCGCTCCGCGACAGAAGGTGTACGAATAATCGCACCGCCTCCCTTTAGAGGGTTAATTTCATGCACCCTCGCA
Source organism: Rhagoletis pomonella (assembly GCF_013731165.1). Lineage (NCBI taxonomy): Eukaryota > Metazoa > Arthropoda > Insecta > Diptera > Tephritidae > Rhagoletis > Rhagoletis pomonella. The sequence continues at coordinate 55,405,788 of NW_023458557.1, forward strand.
CCTAATGAGGGCCCCACCTTATCCACAACCTTCTTCACGACCTCTTTTGAGGACTGACCCGACATCAACGAATATGTCTCCACCGGTTTTGGAGCCACCGATGCAGGCATCGAGGGCACAAGTGCCTCCGGTGTCGACTTCGGTCGGGCTCCCATCAGTGGAACCACAGCTGGCTGAGCAAAGACCCCATTTCTTCCCCGACTGAGGACATCAACCTTGCCGTTAAGATGGGCATTCTCGGCAATAGCCGTCATTAGGAGCTCCTCGTACTGCGAGGAAAACTCCAACAGCCTCTTCGCGGACAACAGGTCAATTCCTTCTAACCCAAAAACGGCCTCGCTAAATTTAGCGGAGATCGCTTTTAACTTCACTTTCACTAGGACAATCACCACGTGATGATCGCCTTTTGGTACTTGCAAACAAATACCGTAGTCACTATCTACTATCAACGCTTAAATTGCACTCGACTGTACTCTTGATACACAATGGTAATCAAGGTACCGTACACCGACGCCACTTTTAAGTAAACAAGTCCCCGTTAACCGACGCCAACTGATAAACAAATACCACCACAAAGCGGACGACGAAAAACTTGTCAACAAGTTCCCGTTAGCCACGCGCACAACTTGGTAAACAAGTTACCGTACACCGACGCCACTGGTAAGCAACCAAACCAAACGATTGTACGAACACCGCACAAAACGGACTGCGAAAAAACTCAACTAGCTACAAGCGCAAACTGACAAACCACGACCTATCGCTTCGACAAACGAACTGCAACTATCTTACGGCGGACAATTGGAAGTCCGTCCTAGTGGGCCTCTGCCGGGTCTATAAGGAGATTCTGGGCAAACACCCAGGACCCCGCCTGTAGTTCGTGACGCGGGTCTTTACCAGGGCCGCATAAAACTGGTTTCCTGCGCCGACGAGAGGTCGGCGAAGCTGTACAAGCAAGCCATAGCCATGCTGGGGGAACTGTGGCCCAGCGCGAACCTTGCGGCCGTCCATAGGGATGAAATCCCTTGCAGGCCCCGGGCCAGGGCATGGGTGCCAGAAGAACCCGCTAAACCCGAAGGCATCTTGGAGATTATCCAGCTCTCCAACGACTCACTACCGACCCTTGATTGGAGAGTAGTGAAGGTCAGCGAGGTGAAGGACCAGCAGAGATATATCACGCTTGTGATAAACGAGGAGTCTCTGCCTACCCTCGCCGAAAACAATGGCGTAATAAGCTACGGCTTTTACTCCATCACCCTTAAAACCCAAAAAGGGAATGAGCGCATCTCCCAAAACGCGGAAGGCACAACTAGCGAACCCGTGGCTTCAAACCCGCCATCTAAAGATGACACCATAAAAGGGGAGAGTGAACCAGCTCTGTCCAAGGGTAACCTGGATGGACAAGTGGAGACTCAGACCCAGACCCAGGAGTCAAATTTAGGCACAGACAGCGACGCTAGTTCCGTGCCTGGCCTTTTGGGATCTGTCTTTAGTCGATGGAGCGAGATCTCGGAGGACCAACTCCTGGCTTCCGACGATGAGGATGCTGACGTAACAGTAATATCGCTCAAGGACGACTACCAGGACAAAATGGACGACGAGACTTTGAGCATGGTTGACAATGGTGAGAGTCCTACAGATTAACCTCCACCATTTGAAGGCAGCATCGGCTGCTCTGCTCCTGCACCTAGACGAAAGAGGAGAGGAGCTTGTATTTGTCCAGGAACCTTGGGTGGTACACCAGAAGATTTGTGGACTCAATTATAATGCGTATCATGTCGTGTCAGCCCCTGAGGCAGGTAAGATTAGATCATGCATTTTAATAAAGAAAAACTTCTCTTATCTTCTACTCACACAGTTTAGTGACGAGGACACGGTGAGCAGAAGCGTGGAAGTACGATCAAAACCACTCTGGCTGGTCTTATCCTACATGGCACATGACCACGCCACTTATCCCCCGACTCGGTTGCGGGACGTTGTGAAAGAGGCCAACAAGAGGAAGTTTCCCATCGTTATCGGTACCGATGCGAATGCTCATCATTCGCTGTGGGGATCCACGGACACTAACAAAACGGGGTGAGTCTCTTATCGATTTTATTTTCTCAAACAGCCTAGCAATTTGTAATATCGGATGTAGGCCAACATTTGTAACCTCTAACAGAAGGGAGGTACTAGACATCTCTCTTGTGTCGGATAGCTTTCCAGAAAATATCAGTGAGTGGCATGTCTCAAATGACCACTCCTTCTCCGACCATAGATACATAAATTTCAAGATCTCTTTCGAACCATCATCTTCAGTCGCTTACAGAAACAGGAGACGAACCGACTGGAACAAGTTCAGGAATATACTCTCGGACCTCCTTTTTAGAAGCGCTTCTCACGGTAAGTCTCGCTTACCGACAACATCTGATGAAGCGGAATCTGTAGACTTCCAGCATGTTTCTCTCGGTGGACTAGATTCATCGGAAAAAATTGAAGAAGCAGTGGACCATATGACCAAAGCCTGTAACGCGGCTTTTTCCGCCTCCTGCCCTATCACAATTCCGAAGGGGAAAAAGAAGCCACACTGGTGGATCGTAGAAATCGCCACCCTGAGGAAGGAAGCTTTTTAATAAGGCGAAAAGAGACGGATCGTAGCATTCCTATCAAAAAGCCTTAAAAAACTTCAAGCGAGCCATCAAAAGGGCTCAGAGGACATCATGGAAAAACTTCTGTGACAACATTGAGGAACATTTGGAAGCCAACCGTTTACGGAAGGTATTATCAAAGAGCCCTATTTCTCCCAGCTATATCCAAAGGCCAAAGGGCGAGTGGACTTCATCTCGGGATGATATGCTAGAGATTCTTGTAGCTACACACTTTCCTGGCTGCTCCGCGGCGGGGAGTAACTCGGCCCCTACGGTGGGACCATTTCCGGCGGGGGAAGCCATCATAACCCACAGGAATGTGGATAGGGCCATAAAATCTTTTAAACCCCAAATCCCCTGGGCTGGATGGCATTTTCCCAGCGGAGCTGTAAGAAGCATCTGACATATTATTCCCCAACCTAACGGTAATCTATAGGGCTTGTCTCAACCTGGGACATATACCAAAATCATGGACATGGGCGAAGGTCGTCTTCATACCGAAAGGAGGCAGAGCCTCTCATGTGAAGCCCAACGATTTTCGACCAATCATCCTTTCTTCTTTCTTCCTAAAGATCCTGGAAAGGATACTGGATACATTCATTCGGCAAAAGATGGATCCTAAGAAGCTATCTGACTGCCAACACGCCTACTCGAAAGGCAAATCGGTGGAAACCGCTCTCCAGAAAATAGTTTACAATATTGAAAAATCCTTGGCATACAAGGAGCTAACTTTAGGTATCTTTCTAGATATAGAAGGGGCCTTTAATAATGTGCTCCCAGAGGCGATCACATCATCTATGCTCCGGATCGGACTTGATCGATCACTCGTAGACTTTGTCAGTCTTCTCCTTAATCGGAGAACTATCTATTCGGAGATGGGTGGAGCTCACATCACAAGATATGCGACTAGGGGCACTCCTCAAGGGGGAGTACTCTCATCACTCCTCTGGAATCTTACGGTAAACACCCACTGGTTCCACTTCTAGGCGAACGGACGGGTTCGAATTCGAGCTCTCAATTGGTATCACAACGGATCCACTGGGTCTAACCCACCCACTGGCCTCTCTCCTATGTTGGATGAAGGCAGCCGCTTCAACCTAACCTAACCTAACACTTGCACCGGGTATTTAATGTTCGGCTCCGCCCGAACTTAGAGTTTCTTACTTGTTTACTTTAGATTGTACTATTTACAAACTCAAATGATGTGTTATTTTTTTAATTTTAATTCACAAGAACGATTATCGTAGTCTATCCAGCAAAAAACACGATTACCATAAAAGTAAACATGGAATCGAATCGCTGTGAATCGCTTAAAGCTGGGTTATGCAAGGCTTAGACTTGGCTTGACTTACCTAGAAACATAGACGCGATTACTCAGTGTGTCAGCTTTTACATTTTCCCTTTCAAAACAGTATCAGCACTTGTATTTGTGCACGTAAAGTTGTAAACGTTTTATTTGTTTATACACCAAAATTGATACAAAATTACCATTTTACCAGTTTTATTATAAAAATCACTTTTTAATCGTTATTAACTGAGTTTTATTTTTTGCTCGGAAAATAATGGTTACGTTTTAAGTTTTATTTTTTGCTCGGAAAATAATGGTTACGTTTTAAGTTTGATTTTTTGCTCGGAAAATAATCGTTACGTTTTAAGTTATATTTTTTGCTCGGAAAATAATCCTTACGTTTTAAGTTTTATTTTTTGCTCGGAAATAAAACTTAATTTTTGGGTATGCGTATGCGCTTTTTTGCACTTTTTCTTTAGAAATGTGGTTCTCTTTATTTCTGCCCTGGTATCTGTATTTTCATTACCCACTCCACAGTGGCGTTAAAGGTTCAATGCAGCCGCCCCCTGTCTATTCACGCATGCGCATACGCATACGCAAAAATTAAGTTTTATTTTCTGAGCAAAAAATAAAACTCAAGAAATAACGATTATTTTCCGAGCAAAAAATAAAACTTAAAACGTAATCATTATTTTCCGAGCAAAAAATAAAACTTAAAACGTAACGATTATTTTCCGAGCAAAAAATAAAACTCAAAACATGACGATTATTTTCTGAGTAAAAAATAAAACTCAAAATATAATGATTAAACTTGATTTTTATAAGTAAAAATTAAAAAATAAAAATCAGTGCCGCTGAAGGTACTCCGAGTAATAAGAAATATATTGGTTTACTCCTTATGCACGTAGCATTTCTCTTTCAGCGTGATTTTTTGTGTTGAAATTTCAAAGGATAATCGTTATTTGCGGTCCCTGAAAAAAAGGTACACTTGTACCTACTTTTTCATCCCTGATGCAAAGCATACTTTAATGCATCGTACAGTTCCATAAGTAACGTAACTCTTCTTCCTACCGTTTTTTCTGGCAGGCTGTACAAGTGTTTTTGGGTAGTTTTGTGTTAGTGTATTTTGAATAAATTGTAATAGAAATATAAGAAATTGTAATAGAAATGAAAGAAATTGTAAAAGATAAGAGCAAATGCTAAAAAACAGGTAATCTCAGCTGTAGGCATATTTTGGCAATCAGCTGATAGTTTTTTGGTTAGTGTATTGGTGTTTTTGGTTTAGTGTGTTTGTGTATTTTGAATAAATTGTAATAGAAATAAGAGAAATTGTAATAGAAATGAAAGAAATTGTAAAAGATATGAGCACATGCCAAAAAACATGTGATCTCAGCTGTAGGCATTTTTTGGCAATCGGCTGAAAGTGTTTTTACTTATGAAGTGTAAAAGAGTTGACGCAGACGAGTGTGTGAGATTGCTTTTAAGTATTTACATGTATGCTTTTCTTTTCGGAACGATTATGTTTGTCATCCGTAACAGTTTAAAATTATACAAATTTTAAAAAACTCGACCAGCGACTGCTGCGATTACTTATCTGCTAAAAAATCTGAAATGTATCATACATCTGTTTGAGAGCATCGATGATAGAGCTAATTATAAAGAGATGTTCCTCAAGCGATGGGAAAACTTAGCTATGCTGCAACTTATACAAAGAAACCATCATTTCCATTGTGACGTTAAAAACAGTATCTCATACGATTTACCAGGTAGTAGTTTACAATGACGTCAACTGAGACAGTGGAAATGAAGAGCACGAGAAAGGATTATCCTGTTCTAAGGTAGCAGAATCTTTTGTGTGTTTGTAAAATCCAATTTTTTTTTAGAAATAAAGTTAGTTTAATAGTAGAGTATTGTGGATTTATTTATTCATGCTCAACTTGTCACACCCGTCACAAAGTCAAATCACTCGCTTCACAGTTGAATTTGGAACATTAATATATGATTTCAAATAGAGGTAAGCACCTTTGGCGTAAATGTTGAATATGTTTATTTAACTTTACAATGAACAATATATTTAAAACCATAATCAGAAGACAAAATTTGCAGAAAAAACTTTGATATAAGTAATAATAATCATAAATTGGCGCTTACTCATATGTTAGTGTTTGGCCGAGCTTCTCCTCCAATTTCTGCCGAGGGACGACCGCTGTTAAGAAAAAACATTTTTTCTACATTTTTGCGATGTTGCTTTGACCAGGGCTTGAACCCAAGCACTGCGAAGTGGAAGCGCATACTGCTTACCACTACACCACAGCGGCCTCTGATATAAGAAAGTAATAGGTAATTTGGTTTGCGTATCGTCACACCAGTCACAGCGACCAAAATGCATTCAACTCGTTTGGATAAAATTCTCTTTGAAATTTTTTTTCTAGGACTTATAGTTTAAGTTTAAGAATTAAACCTTAAAATGTTAGTTGAAGTGTCACACCCGTCCCCGTGGAATGAGCAAAATACAACAGCGCCGCCCCATCGGGTGCAAAGTCTTTAATCTTTTTGGTTGGAATCAACAGTACGTCCTCAAAAAGCTTTATTGATGCCGTTTGAATGGTAATATTTACTATACATACATATGAACTATATACATATGTTAGTATTAATATATGTTTAAATATACTCTTAAATGTAGATAAGTGTCGAATATTTTTTTTTTAAAGCCTCTGGTTTTGTAGAAGTGTTTACTTGAGGCACCAGGGTGCGCAATGAATAATTACACAACTGACTGAGCTATTGAATGTTAAAACAGAGCCTTTCTTTTTATCAAATGTAGCAAAGTACGTACTTATTCAAAAAGGCAATACGCCCATAAAAGGCTAATACCACGATTACCTCAACATCTGAATGTTAAATTCCTCTATTTTCCCTTAATATTATACAGCTTTAGCTACATACGTAATTTGTGTAGCTAATGAAATTTTTAAACTAACTAATTAGTCCAGCAATCACCTAACAGACCATTTAAGGCACAAAGCGATGCATAAAACACCGTTTATGGTCTGATTATGCATACTTCGTATAACTTCGCACAACTTCGCATAAACTTCAAACTGTAATTTCGTATGTACTTTGTATGTATTTTGTATTTGTATTTTGTATTCCATTACCCAGAAATTAGCAGAACTTTTACAAACTTGGCGATCTGTTGAGATTAGATTTTGCTCCACATTTTCTTAAGTTACATTTTTATTGCACTGGTACAAATGGTTGTGCGAAGTTATGCGAAGTATGCATAATCAGACCCTTAGTCTGCTTACTGAAGTGATAGTATCTATACATATATATAATACGCGAAGGCATTTTTTGTTCAGCATAAAATATCTGCACCGTTCATTCAATTTTCAAAAATGGGGTGTAAAGATAAAACGCTTGGCCTGTAGATATGCAAACTGGTTTTATTTTTTCGAAAAGAGTTGCCACCTGGTGAAAAACTAAATTCAAATTATTTAGTAATTAATGTCATCAAATCCGCACCGTTCGCTCGATTTTCTAAAAATTTATTCAAATTATTAAAAAAAATAAATCAATTATTACAAACTGGGTATCAATCGAAATGGCTTTTAAAAGCTTTGTTTCTTAGCTGAACTATAGGAGGGCTGCCACCCGTTTAAAAAATCATATTAGGTAAGAGCAATATGTACCACCATATAGCTGCCAAATGAAAGGGGTTACAGAAAGTAGTACTTTGAAAATATTTTTAAGAGGGTTGCCACCTGCTTGAAAAGCCGAATTTAGTTTACACAAGTTATACGAAATATCAAAATATGGATGTCAAACGAAGGAGTGTTTAGAGATCTTTGGTTTGAACGCAATGAATATTTTTGAGGTGTTGGAAGAGGGTTACCATCTGTTTAAAAAGTGAAATTCAAATTATTTTATAACTTAAATGAATTATTAAAATATGGGTATCAATCGAAGGGAGTTTGAAAAATTTTTATTTCTGAGCTGTATTTAGCGTGGTTGTCACATGTTTGAAAATTTAAATTTCACTTAATTCATCAGTTAGAAGAGAGTTAACAATGATTAAGCTTGAAAATACTTTTGAAGAGGGCTGCCACCTGCTTGAAAGGTCGAACTCAATTAAACAATTCAAAAAGTATATGAAATACAAAAATATCGTAGTCCAACGAAAGAAGGTTAAGAAATCTTTACTTTGAACATTTCGAATGTTTGAAGATAGTTGCCACGTGTTTAATAATTTACATTCAAATTATTCAGTAAGTTGGATGAATTATTAAAAGATGGGTATAAATCGAAATGGGTTTCAAAGGTATTTAATCCGGACCTTTATTTAGGAGGGTTGCCCTTCGTTCGAGCAATCAAATTTGAATTAGTTCATCGGTTTACTTTCGAAAAAGAATTTCAAAAATGAGAGGTCGAATTCTAGACCTTAGCCTGTAGATATAGTATGTATGATAAAGTTTTATTTTTTTAATTAAGAACTTTTTTCATCGGTATAGGGTAATTTGAAATTCGATGAAAATAAAAACATGCACTATGCGAGACTGCTCTTCAGTCAAGAACGGCTACACGGTTTTGGTGAAATATGGCATTCGGATTTATTATAACTTTGACTACCACTTGAAATATTTTTTTAAGTTTTTGAAATTGATTTTTTTGCGTTTTAACACCATGCGGGTTCACAAGTGATTTGAAATTAAGTGTTCTGTTCGCACGCAGGTTGTGTATCTTTGTACATACATATGTATGTATTTATGTTTGCAAAGCATTATTTTTCTTTTGTGTTTAGAGTTCCACGCGTTTAACTTGCTTATTAAATATGCCCAGACAGAGAAATTGTTGAAATTTGTCGGACTATTTTGCAAATTATTTATTCTCACTCAACATTCAACCAATAGCTGCCGGTGGAAATGTGTAGGCAAGGAATATTAAAATAAAGATAAAATACTTTCTTTATTTAGTTAATCATTGGGAACGTCTGCGCCTGCCGCCATGCGTAAAGATTTCTTATGAACATATGTATATATAAATGTATGTTTCTTTTGAGCAATTACTTAAATTTTAGTTAAAACTTATTTGGCACGTTGATTTGCGTTCTCACACATATATGTACTGCTATGTGCATGTATGCAAATACAACTTCATTCTTTGCATACAAACTGAGTCGTGCTGCACCTTAAAAGCAATTTCTATTTTGTTTTAAGTAAAATTTTGCATTTTATGCTACTCAACGTTCATTTCGTCCCAAAATTTTGAACTCTACTTTCGCCTTGGTTACAGGAAGTTGCTGCTTCAACTGCAATTGAAAAAGAGTTAAACAAGTTGGAGTTCTGCTACGTAGTGAGATGCTTTGTATGGAAAGATTTGGAAGGCAGAGCCTTAGGCGATGTTCTGTTAAAAATGCGTGCGATGCAGGAGAATTTCATGCTCCGGTAGACGCACATATTTATCTTTATGAAACTCGAACACATACATACATACTGTATACTTAACTAGCATATACTGTCACAGAAACATACAGCTTAACATTCTTACATTCATTCATTCATTAATTGTATATGCCTCTTTTATGTACTCCATTCTCGGCTCTCTACATAAATATAATGCGTAAACTCTTCTTTTAGTGGCAGTTGAGAAAACTTTTCTAATTAATTCACAAAAAACTGTAATGGAAATGAAACCGGCAAAAGTAAGGGTTTGCATTGAAGATGCTTACATATTTGCCTCTCAAAAAAAATTGCAAACCGTAAAATTTGGTATTTTTAAAAATCCTACTGAAATTCTTTGTCTCAATAAGGTGATAATTGTGCGCTTGGGTGCTTTGAAAATACTTCCAACAATCACTTTCTTCCTAATACAATTTTTAGCTGGAAATTAGCCATATCTTGACCACATTTAGGGCCGGTTGTTCAATGTCTGATTAGCACTAATCGGAGGTAGAAGCTCTGGTTAAATACAACATGTTATAAGCATGATGTCGAAAACGTCGATAATGATGTTTAACCGGCAAGTAGTGATAACCAGACATTGAACAACCGGCCCTTAGTGCTCAAGGTTCGAAGTGAATTTTCCTGACCCGACAGCAACAAAACGATAGCATTTTAATATTGACAGAAAGCTAATGTTCTCCCATAATCATGCCATTTAAAAATAATCCTTTCACAACCCTAATTTTGTATTTAATATAATTGCCTTAAATTCTGTATTTTTAATTACAGTACCGGAAAAATGGCTGAACTCGTGATGTTTTCTTGCTTTAATAATTTGTATCACATTGTATAAAACAGAGAATTGAATACACTGGATCACAAATTTCTGTTTTTTTTTCATTCACCGGATACTACTATCCAATTCTTATGTAGAAGCGCTAGTTGATTCCGAAAATCGAGTTAATTTTATTTTCTTTATATAAATTTTCGAGATATTTTCAATTTACCGTTATTCAGCTTAAAAAAAGTGGTTGCACATAATCACATATATCTCAAATAATTCTCCAATATCAATTTTCGATAGGTTTGATGGTTTCTGAGAAATCAATTAATCATTCCAGTTTTTTTTTTCTTATGAAAGTATAAAAAATAATAAAATTTGTGTAAAGGCCTGTCATGTTACAAAAAAGTTACTCGACTTTCGAAATCAGCATCGAGTGGGAATTTTTGCTGTAAAGCAGCGATTTTAAATTTTTTTCTTTTTGACCATTCATTACTTCTTTATTTATCCATCGATTTGCTTCATTAGTAACTTGATTTGTTTGTAACAGAACAGGCTTTAGCACAACTGCAAAAATTTCACACAGAACCTGTTAGTTTTCTAATTTTTCATTAATTTTTTTCATCAAAAGAAAAAAAAACTGGAACGATTATTTAATTTGTCAGAAACTCTCAGTCCTATCGGAAAGTCACATATGGACGGTTTATGGAAAATTTCGTTAGCTTTCATTTGTTGTATTCCACTTTGAGTTTGTTAAATTGGTTCATGAGATATAAGTGACTAAGAGGAACGACTTTTTGTTTTAAGCTGAATAACGGTAAATTGAAAATATCTCGAAAACGTATCTATAGAATAAAAAATTAACTCGATTTTTGGAATCAGCGGTGAGTGGCGTCTGGTGAACAAAAACCAAATTAAAATTCGTGATCTAGTGGTATTTTTAATTTTTATTTTTTCGATCACAAATAATAATTTTTTGGTTTTTATTTTTATTATTAATTGTTATTGAGTTTTATTTTTCCACTTAAATATAATGACTATCTATAAAATTTAAAAGGCCATACAGACGCCACCAACTGAGATTTTGACCTGAAAATTTTTGGACTTATTCCTTTTATAAGTGTGTCGCTACCTCTGAAAAGGCTAGGCCGGAAATCACGCTGGTATTTTCATTATTCTTAAGTAAATTAAAATAAAACTCAGCAAAAATTATTGCTATTATAATAATTATTTTTGATCGAAAAAAAATAAAAATCAAGGAATAATTAATTTCTTTGAGCGAAAACATAAACCTCAAATATTAATTATTAATTTTAATCTTTATTGGTTAAAGTCGAAAAATAAAAATCATTGTAAATTACAGTAGAACGTACCAACAAAAATTCGTGAGTATAATTAAAATTGTTCTACGACAATTACAACTTGTTCATTATTTTGGTTAACATTTTAAAAGTAATGATTTTTTTCCGTCCGTGATACGCATTTTTTGATTGCCGGGGCGTATGATGAACGCGAGAATGCGCATTCTTTTCCTTGAACTGTAAAATAACAGTAAACTATAGACCCCACTTTGGCATTTGTAGGGACTGCGTCACAGCGTCCTCTAACGATTATGAATATGTCACATTAAAAAATTTTAGTTTCATTTTTAAATTATTGGAGTTTTCGAATAAATATTGTGCTCATGACACACGCTGATTTGTACTGAAATATTTTGGTGGAATTTGCTCAGGAAAGCCCAATCGATGTGATCAGTCTAATGTACACACAATATATATATGTATGTAAACACTTTTAAAATACATGCACAGATGAATGTAAAAGTTTACGTCTATTCAAATTTTAAATCCTGTGCGTGCATAATTAAGTGCATATCGTCGTTTAAAGTACAAAACCGCGTATCGTCATTCTGCAAAACCGCGTAACTGACATTTGCTGCCAAAAATTGGATTTGCTCACCCAAGCTCTTGGCTCAATCCTTATCCATTCGTCCTGAAATATACTAGCTAGAAATGCGATTGCTTTATGAAATAGGGAACCATTTTGAAATATGAGTGATTATAATCTCTAGAAAATAATTTATGAAAACTGACATACGCGGTTTTGCATTATCTTGGTACGCGGTTTGGCATTTTGTTGATACGCGGTTTTGTACTTTAAACGACGATGTGTGTGTACATTAGAGTTGTTCAAAATTGCATGATTGTTCTATACCGAAACATTTTTGAAAAAAAAATTAAGGAGTGCTCAAAGCGCTTAAAGTTCTTCATGTATTTTATATTACAGTGGACTCTCTGCCCATGTACACATTCGCATTCGCAAAACATTCGTATCATTTGATGCGAATGCGAATGTGTAATATGATGCGAATCATTCGCATAACGAATGCGAATGCAAATACTGGCAACATCCCTGGCAGTGATCCGACTTCGACCACATTGTGGTAGATCTGCCACTTTTTTGAGCATCTACCACATCTACCACACAAGGTCTAAAATCTACCACATACATATTCGCATTTTTGAATAGTTTTATTTTTGCTCGACATAATTTTCTTAATTTTAAGAGCAACAATTGTCCAGCACTAAACACTAACAACAGGCAGAATGGGAGGATAAAATAAACTGTCTCCATACTCAATTTTTCGAAAGGAAACGTGGTTTTATTGTGTTAAATTGCAAAATATATGATTTAAATAAAGAATTAGAGCGAAAATATTAAAAAAGGCGATTTTTGTGAAAGTATTAGCAAATTTCATTGCATCTAAAGTTTCTAATCATTGTTTAATTTTACTTGAGAATTGTCAAAATCGGAAAATCCCAAGTAGCGCTTTCTGGAACGTGCCACATTTGTTCGCTACATCGGTATGTGATAAAATGAAAACCTGGCAGTACTCCGCAAGGTTGCAGAAATCTTTCAAAATATGTTCGAAAAATATCTTGGTATGGAAGGAACTGCTTTACACTGTCAAGGAAAAAAATTGTCAAAACTCAACGCAGTTTTTAGTAACTTCAAACTTTATTATACTACAGTTAAATTTTTTTAGATTCTAATTAAAATGTTTGCAATTTAGGTGCAACCTTGCAGAAGTTTTTTAATTTTTGTACAGAGTTTGATTCAAAACCTGGGACCTACCACATTTTTTTCTAAATCTACCACATTTTTCCAGACTCTACCACACGATTTGTTTGAAGTCCGATCACTGATCCCTGGTAGATGCATGCCCACGTTCTTTGGCAGTATTGGAGGCATTTTTATGTTACAGAACGACGTATGTAACTTTTAATACAAAATAAATTACAAATAAGAAATATAATGCAAATAAAATACATATGGGTCATTCCACACAATATTTACACATCAATATTTTTTTGGGGTGAAATATATTTTTTACATTCTTTATCGAAAAAAGAAGATACCTATAACTTTATTTCGTCATGATATTCGAAAATATCGAAAAAATACCGAAATTTTGAACTGACGGAGAAGTATCTTTTTTCAATTGTTTGCAGTTAATAAACTATTTGTCGGAGAAAATCAGTTAAGGTAACAAAATGTGCGTAATTACCTCGGCTTTCCACGAGAGTGTGAGATAGATTAGAACTTTTGCTTTAAAAAGTCGCATTTTTTATTTTTTCATACCTGCGTACATAAACTTTAGTAAAAACTTTAAGTACGCAGGTATCAAGGCGAATTAATATAAGGTGATAGCAGGAGTACAAAAACAACAAGTAAGAAAGTCTAAGTTCGGGCGGAGCCGAACATTAAATACCCGGCGCAAATATTAAATATATGATTTTCACCTTTCCGAAAGCTACCCCTACATGGTAAGCCCAGGTGTATCAATTTTGAGTAAATTAGCGTCCTTAAATTTCAAAATATTGACGTTTAAAGCATTTCTAAAATTTACCGTTACATGAAAAGCCATAATTTTAGTCCGATTTCAATAATTTTCATCGTTTTGCTTTTATGTAGCAAGCACAATAAAAATACCGAGTTTATTACAAATTGGTAGAACGTTTACCGAGATACATATATGTGATCATAAGTGGGCAGTGCCACGCCCATTTTTCAAAATTTTATTATAGACGTATTTCCTGGTAAGGAATTGTTGAAAGCATCAATTCTGAATAAATTGGCTTTAATATTTACTGATTTGTCGAAGATTTCGTATTTCTCCAAATTACCGTTATATGAGATGTGGGCGTGGTTATTGTCCGATTTTAAAACTTTTCGGAGATTTGGTATCCTGTACTAGGGCCAATAACTGTGCCAAGTTTGGAAGAAATCGGTGCAGCGGTTGCCAAGATATACACATGTAACCATAAGTGGGCGTGGCTACGCCCATTTTCCAAAAATTTATAACATTCTTATTTTTCGTCTAAAAATTATTGTAAATGTCAATTTTGAGTTAATAATCTTCAGTAGTTACTAAAATATCGCAGTTTTCGTATTTCTGAAAATTACCGTTATATGGGAGGTAGGCGTGGTTATTGTCCGATTTTGCCCATTTTCAATACCGTCCGTCCTACGCCCGAAAGAAGTACACGTACCAAGTTTCGTTAAGATATCTTAATTTTTACTCGAGTTATCGTGTGCACAGACGGACAGACGGACGGACGGACGGACGGACGGACGGACGGACAGACAGTCACCGCTTAATCGATTTCTCTTTTCATCCTGATCATTTATGTATACATTTGTCTATATCTATCTCGATTCGTTTTGCCTGTTACAAACAACCGTTATGTGAACAAAGTTATAATACCCTTGCAAGTGCGCTCGGGTATAAAAATTTACGTGTATTTTGTTTTTGCTTTGGCGGCATAAATTGTCAAAATCTGTAAGAGTGTGTGTAGAAATTCAAACAAAATTTTTCAATTTGATATCAGAAGCCGTGCGGCGAAACGCATACACAAAATCAGCTGAGCTAGTAACACCACCTTATATAAATTCGCCTTGGCAGGTATGAAAAAACTTGTAACTTCTACAGTCTTGGTGTTTCCATTCTCAAATTTTTACAGCTTACTAAGTTTGACAACTATTCTGGTTAAAAAAAATAAAAATCAAGCATGATGAAGTTAATAAAAAAAAATTTTAAATAAAAAAATTGCGATTTTTAATGCAAATATTTTTTTATTTTAATCTATCTCACACTCTTATGGAAAGCCGAGGTAATTACGCACATTTTGATACCTTAACTGATTTTCTCCGACAAATAGTTTATTAACTGCAAACAGTTAAAAAAAGATACTTCTCCGTGAGTTCAAAATTTCGGGAATTTTTTTTCGAGATTTTCGATTAACATGACGAAATCAAAAAATAGGTATCTTCTTTTTTCGATAAGGAATGTAAAAAAATATATTTCACCCCAAAAAATATTAATGCGTAAATCCTTACCAAACTCGGTACGAGCCTTGGGTAGGGCCTAGCTAAGAAATCTGTTGAAAATCTTTGAAATCGGGCAATAACTACGCCCAACTGCCATATAACGGTAATTTACAGAAACACGAAAACTGCGATAAATAGGGTTGCCAGATTTTTTTCGCGCAAAATCAGTACCTTAGACTTTTTCATGCTATAAAAATCAGTACTTTTCAGTACACTTTTACTCAAAGCAAAATTATGAATTTAATTGTTTTTAACCATAATTTGGTATAAAAATATAATGTAGTTCACAAAAAATAAAAATGCTATTCATTTTAACATGAGTGTACACATTAACATGAAGTATAAAAAATTCTTATCGTATCATTTTACACAGGAGTTAATATAGTATTTAATATTTATGACATTTTTGAATACATAGCAACAATGAGATAATTTCCACGTTCCGTGTTTAAATAGTCAAAGAATTCTTTACACTTAATTTAAAAATTGCTTTTAATTCGGAGTTATCTTTTAAAAATTTTAATTAGAGGTCGGTTTCTCTCTTTGCTCCAGGAAGCAAACTTTATACTTAAGAACCTCTCAGTTGCTTCGTTCCGCAAATGTGTACCTCGGTAACCGATTTATTAATTTCCACCAAACTTGGTGCACTTAATAACCTTAACTAACTTATACTTCATTACTTGTTTTATTTTAGTTTTCTAGAAGTAAAATTGAACATATGAGTCGATACATATCAAGCCTGACTAAGTCCATCATGAGACAATTTTGGGAAATTGTGGTTCTTTCTTTTCTTGCTGTCTATTTCAAGTAGCTTTTGCAAAACTCTAAAAATGTTTACAAAATAGATTTTGGAAGCAGTTTGCGAAAAGAAGCATGGAAAGTTAAGCTATATTCAAAATAGAGAAGTCTTTCCGTTGGACTTAAGCAAAAAATCCCATATGGACTTAGTTTTGAAGAAAAATTTCCGAAAATTTCTTAAGGTGGACTTAGGGAGGTTTGATATTTATCGAACCATATGTAACAATCTATGTACAGTAGCAGAACACAATAGGGGTATTCTCGAAATCTTACAAAGCCGTTGCACATAGCACGGATTGCATGACTTGCAAACAAACAACAACAAAATACAGAAACCTCTCCTAACGGACACCTCTATTAGACGGACATCTCCCTTGGGCGGACATTTTCTCCTATACCAAGTTTTAAGTATAAATTTCGGAACAAATTACTCTCTCTTAAGCGGACACTCTCTTGGCCGGACGCGGGCAGTTATTTTGCATAAAATTGACACAAAAACATCTATTGAGCGGACGCGAACCTCTTATCAACGGACATTAATATTTCTTTTCATAACAAATCAAACAAAAACCTCCGTTGAGCGGACGCGAACTTCTCATAGGCGGACTACTAAATGGAAAAGGGGGGCTTCCCGCATAAAATGTGATTTTTATGCATACATTTAGTTTGGTTTGCGCAGTGGTTTAGATTCGTTATTTGAATTATCAGAAACCCTTGGAGAATCCAATTCCATTTCTGATGAATTTATAACAATAGATAATAATACTGACACTAAAAAAAATTTAAAATAAAACTTACGTCAATCGAGAATATCCCAGTTTTTTATGTAATGAATCTATGGTTTTATGTAGTTTATGGACTGAAATGTAATATTTATTTTTATTTTGTTAGTACTTAATATGTACTTACGCACATAAATGAAATATGCACTTTTGAAAAAATACATGCACATTTTTGTTTGAACGATGTAATATCAATATCTTTTATTCAAATAAGAAATAGTGACTATTCAATTAATTAAAACATTAAAAAGCTCTAAAATACGCTTCCCTTCCATTGAGCGGACACCTCTCTTGGGTGCACAAAAATGACTGACGGTGAGTGTCCGCCCAAGGGAGGTTTCACATGGGAAACAGCAATTCCTATCGCTGCAAAGTATGCAACGTCTGGACCTATGTACATATTTTGCAAAAAAGCATAGCAAGATAAATGCGACTCTGTGCTAGCTGTTTTGTTGTTATAATTGCTACATAATTCTCTCATTCCTCTTTAATTAATTTTTTTGCTGTATCTTGTTGTTTTATTTGATACAGAATTTCGCTGCTTGCTAAATATGCACGATTGAGAGAAATAGAGATTGCGCCAATCGCGGTACCGCTAATCCGCTCTTTGTGATTTTGACAGAATGAGCTGTGTGCGTGACGTCATCTTGGTGCAATTGTTGAATGTGAGCATACGAAAAAACCAAATAATAATTTTAATATTTGTGCGTGGTTTTAAACAATTATTGAGACATTAAAAAGCAAAATGAAGTGTGCAGTGGCAAAGTGTAATAGTGAAAACAAAAGGAAAGCGTGCTGTATAAGTTTTTTTTTCGTTTCCTACGGACGCAAACCTGGCGAAAAAGTGGAAGAAGTTCTGCCGGGGAGGACATGCATTAAACACCAAGTCGAGCTTTGTGCTATGTGTGTGAGCTATGAGCTTCTACATGGAACTATGTTGGCCTTTCCTTGGTGAATTGTAGTAGGTATATTTCCATGGTGAATGTAGACAGTTGCTGGTTTAGTCTGCTGGCAATGGCATACATACAAAAGCAGTTTCTACAGTAAATAGATACATGAACTTCACTACCTACTTATTTTTGTTAGTACCTGATTCTTTTAGTGCTGGTATGAGGTAATGCACCAATGGATAAGGTCACCAGGCGCTAATTCAAGCGGCATCTTACCGCGCTATTACGTACCTAATACAAAACAGTGCCCAAATTATTATACATTTAAAAGTTCAGCTTAAATTATGTTTTACTGACATAAAATATTTGCTTCCAAAAAAGCCACACTCATGCATCCTCTCGGAAATGGTACAAAAGTCATAAAATAAAAGCTGTAGAGTCTACAGCTGTGGAGTTTATGGTGGTTGGCTACCGTCCACAAATATAAATATGCACTCTGTATGGCTTTTTAAAATGGCAAGTCTAAAAATTCACTTTGCTTCCTTTTGGTCTACATGAATTTGCAACCACTGTTAAAACATCCATTTTGTCATGTGCTGAAAATCGTACTTATCTAAAGGGCTACATGTCCAAAATTATTGCTGCGTGTTCCTAATAAATCAATCTTTGTATATTTATTGATTCCTGCAAAATTGGGCCATGTAATATTAAAATTAACACATTTTTCTGCATTGTTTACATATTTTTATATGCGTTTTGGCATTTCTCTCTCGCAATTGCATCAAGATGACGTCACGCAAAAATTACGCTCAAAAATTCTCTCTCATTGGCGCAATCTTGTATTCTATCATTCTTGCTAAACATGCATGCTACCACCAAAAAACCTAGATACCACCTTGCAATGGGGTACTCTCGTACTCCTCCGAATTTTGAAGAGTATTTTGCATATTTACAATACCCCTAATATGATTGACTGGAATGAACTTAAGCAATTCTGATGAACACTTATGGTGGGACTTAGTCACCTATAAATAAATAGTTAATGTCAAATGTGTTTTTTTAATCTTACCGACATTAGTTAGTCAGTACACTGAGAATAAAATTTTGTAATTGTGGCACGAAAAACTTTCGTAGTGAAACTTTCGTTCATAATACGAACACATTTGTCACAACGAAACAAGATTTTACGAACCATTCGTAAATATAACGAAGGCAAACACATTCGTAAATTACTGAACAAATCTCTGTGCGAATGATTTTGTATATTGTAGGAAGGCATTCGTAATATTTACGTATGGTTTTAAAATTTACGAAATCTACAATTCTGTATTCGCACAATTTACTTAATACTTTCGTACATAGAACTAATGCAGAAACATTTTTATTAAATTCGTACAACAGATGAATATTTTCGTACAAAATACTAAATTACCGGCAGTTTAATATTACATCATAGTTTTATGCACCGTGTATCATTGCTAAACTACTAGTTGGCTGCTGTGAGACGTATAATATAATTTTGAACGCTTTAAGAAGGGTTTTCTGG
Organism: Rhagoletis pomonella; assembly: GCF_013731165.1. NCBI lineage: Eukaryota > Metazoa > Arthropoda > Insecta > Diptera > Tephritidae > Rhagoletis > Rhagoletis pomonella. Next base: position 55,425,332 of record NW_023458557.1, read on the forward strand.
ATAAAAATACAACACACAATTAAGTATTAAAGCTGTGGATATACCTACATATGCTTTTAAGCATACAATATATTTAACATCGCCCACGCTGAACCTTTCGCTCTAATATGGGACTTCATAAATAGGGAATTTCATCAGTTACCTATCAGCGGCAAGCCAAAGCCAGGAACAGACGCACTACTTAATGAAATTCAATGTAAGTACATGTATGATTTTTCACTGAAACTTGCCTTTCAGACGCCTTATAATTTTCTTTTAATTTAAAGTCGTCAAGGAAACAAACATAGAAGAAGCTGGGAATTCGCCAAGTACCTCCACATAAAAATATTATAATGTTTATGTAAGTGAAATTAGTATTTTTTATATTCTTTCATATTTTATATCTTATTATATTTAATAAGAGTTGTTGAGTTTCATAATCTAACACTTTGGTATAAAAAAATTGTAGTATAGAACCTATTCGTATGCATATAAATAAATAAGTTTTATTATAGGTAAAATAACCTTTTTAATTAATTTTAAACTACAGTGTAGTAAGAAAGTTTAGGTAAAACTTAATATTTACGCCAGTTATACTTGCAATATGTGCACTTCTTTCATGGAATGTATGATTTCTTTTATTCTTTAAACTATAAAAAACATAGCTCAAATTATAACAAAACACTTTCATTACATTTTAATCATTAATGTTAAGCGTATTTGCAAAATATTTTGTTAAAGAAACCCGCTTACAATTAAGTAAAAACAAAAAAAAAGTGTTGTGTTATAATTCGTACTATGTTTTTTACAGTGTGGCGAATGAAAGCAATCGGAAATTCTACGAAACAACCGCAGATTTTACGAAAATAATTTCGTTAAATATACGAATTATTTTTGTGCCTTTTTCAAAAATATCGTAAAAAATAAGGAAATAGTACGAAATTCGTTAGTAAATAGTACGAATACATTCGTAAAATGTACTTAAGATCTGATGTCCCATATTTTCGTAATATGTACGAACACGGTTTTGTACTATCAACGAAAACTTTCGTGTACTTTCGTGACTTTCAGTGTAGATTGCATTTCAGATAGTACTACATATTTTGAAATTGTGGAAATTATCGATGGTCAAAATTTGAAAAATTAAGAGAAATATGGGTTTTGTTATTTTACCCGATATAAAATCCCAACAAGCCAAGTCCGACAATAGATTGTTATATACCATTTTAAAGGCTTATATACATTCTTTGTTGGAAAAAAATGCGTAACACCGGCGACAAAAAAAAACAATCCAAAAATTAACGGCAAGTCCCATCGACTGCACTTTGCACTTTATTACACCGAAATTTCACGATTTTTTTTTTAATCTTGCGGGGTAAAAATCTCGAGAGAAATATCTTACACATTTTTGATGTTACTATAAGGATGCAGCTTAAGATTTGAAAGTTTTTGTGAAAAAAATTAGGAAAATTATTTTTTGTCCCGTATTCGGCTCCCATAAATATGATCACCGTAATTATGAGTAATAAAAGTTAAATGGTAACTGTATTCATTTTCATTAAATAATGTAATTTCAGTACTTAATTCCACTTAATAATAATAATAATAGATTGGCGCTTAGACATACATATGTATGTCAGTGCTTGGCCGAGCTTCTTCTGCGATGTGTGGCGTGTGCCTTGATGTGGCCCACAGAGGGGAGGGGCCTACAGTTTTACGCCGACTCCGAGCGTCAATTTTTCATGGCAGAAATATACTCGGAAGTTTGCCATTGTCTGCCGAGGGGCGACCGCTGTGAAAAAAAAAAACCTTTTTCTATATTTTTTTGCGATGTTGCTTTGACCAGGGCTTGAAACCCGGAGTGGCAGCGCGCACTGCACCACAGCGACTTTTGTTAACCTAAGCGAAAGCTTTGACTTATTTAATTTCATCTATTTTAGCGCACATGCTAAATAAAACATTGTTTTAAAAAGTGTGTTTGAATTACTTTATTAGAAACTTATTTTATCTATTTTTGCTCTTTTAATAAATTTTAATTTTTAATTTAGTTTTTAGTTTTTTTTTTTTTGTTGTACAAAGAAAAGTAAATAACGTCGTTTAAAGTACAAAACCGCGTATCGTCATTCTGTAAAACCGCGTAACTGACATTTGCTGCCAAAAATTATATTTCCTCACACAAGCTCTTGGCTCAATCCTTATCCATTCGTCCTGAAATATACCAGCTAGAAATGCGACTGCTTTATAAAAAGAGAATCTTTTGAAATATGAGTATTTTCACTCTCTAGAAAATAATTTATGCAACCTCACATACGCAGTTTTGCATTATCTTGATACGCGGTTTTGCATTTTGTTGATAGGCGGTTTTTTACTTTAAACGACGATATGTATACTTTTTTAATTTATAGAAAACGTATTGCTGAAAGACCAACAGAATAACGCTAAGACCTCATCGTTAACAGATCTTTCAATTAGTCTTTCGAAAGACAGAAAAGAGCTTTCAAGAGTGTTGCCGAATTGAAAACTGTCTTACGATAGACTTTTGTCTTTCGTAGGTGAGTTATATGACAATTGCTAGAATTGCTTTGTTATGATCCCCTCATAATAGAAGGTTACAGCTATTTAAAAATATACAAGCTTATAAATGTTGTTATTTCTTAGAGAATTTTTAATTCTAACTTTGAGAAACGAAAGAATACCGTAAAAATCAAAAATCAAAACAAGTAAGAAAGTCGTAAGTTCGGGCGGAGCCGAACATTAAATACCCCGCGTAAGTACCGCTACATGGTAAGCCGGGGTTAGGGATGGATAAATTCGATGTTCGAAGCTTCGATATTCGAATTTTAATCGAATTTTAGCTCCAAAATGGCGAATTTTTGAAATCGAACTTTGTGTTGCTAAAATTCGGATAAAATCGATTTTTTCTAGAAAAAATCGAATTTCATATTTATTTCCAAAATAATCAACTCTTCAACTTTCTTGTTTCTGACTAAATTTACCATCACTGTGTGTGGCACTCCATTTGTCTTAGAGATGCAAGTAAAAAATACATGTTTTTCGATCTGATGCATCGAGACAAAAAATCTGTACCAAGAAGGAACTGTTATTCTTAAATTAAAAAAAAGTGTGATGATGTTGATTCTTTATTTTAAATTTGTAGAGGCTTTTACGTTGGTAGCACGAAGCTTTTGCCTGAGAAGACCCCTAGTAAAATTTTCCGAAGAATAATTTTCTAGAGTACACCAGTCCTCTAACGACCTTCCAAATTTGCTTTTTGCGGGATTTATTGAAGTAAGGATCAAAATTACCCTTTTAGGCGGGAGCTAATAGGTTAAAATGTTCTACGAAAATATTTCCCATGAAATTTTATTATATATGTCTTAACTTTTAATTTCGCTCAGACACTTATTTTAACTATTTTTTTTAAAACTACTTAGGCCGAGACATGAAAATTTAGTAGGCCATGAAATAAAAATACGAGCTAACTTTCGCAAATCCACCGAGTGTTTTACTACTGGATGGGTATACTTTCAGAAAATATTAACAAAGTCCGAGCTGGTTTGGGCTGTCCTACAGTGTAATTTAGTTTAGCCTTTTATACAGGTGACCACTCTCTTCAAGCACCTCAAAAATATTGTAATTGTTGCATAGTATTTTAAGCATAACACTTCTTTAACAAAATTAGACTTTTCAAACAGGTGGCACCCCTCTTAAATGCAATTCAAAAATAAAGTTTATTCAAAATCATTTCGATTGATACCCATATTGGGGTAATTTATTTAACTTATTAAATAATTTGATTTTGATTTTCTTACATACTGTAATGCGATAAAAGCATATAATTCGCAAACCCCACTGAATTACTAAAAACCACCTTGTATGAACACCCTTTAAAGCTAATCCAATACAAGAATTTACGATATTAAAAATACAACACTGTTCTATGTACAATAGCAGCTAGGTTTAAGGCATAAATGAAAAAGAAAGGAGCGTCACTTTTACGCGCACACTTAACCCGAACAGTTTGCATTTTTTAATAAAAATTGGAGATCGAGTGGTCGACCGGGAATTGCGGTGGTTGGTCACCCGCTCAACCAAAACCAAAGTTCAGCAGCGTAGCCGAGCGCCAGTATTGGGCAATTACGGCAATTTGCAATTCCAGGTAAACCCGACAGCACCAAGCAGGCGTTGGCCGGCATCAGAGCCGGCGTAGCACCAGGGCTCCGCGAGAAGTAAGCAGCGTGCAGAACACAAGTACGGCAAGGAATTGCCGCACTCCAGATAGCCTACACCAGGGAGCGCTAGGGCTCCATGCTATGCAGGCGTTGGCTGGCATCAGCGCCGGCGGAGCACCAGGGCTCCGCGTGAATTCAGCAGGTACGCCCGCTGAATTAACGAAGGGGAATTTTACCAACTCGACAATACATTCATATGGCACAAAGCTAAAACCATATTACACATCTACAGATCAACCCCTTTCATTTGACACCTACCACCTTTTTGAAACTCGAACGAATGATACAGATTTTATAATATGTTATTAAATATTTAAGGCAAACATCTCCGAACCCGATTAAGAAGTTTCACTTCAAAAAAAATTTGGAAAATTCGAATAAAATCGAATTTGCACCACCAAATTTCGAATCGAATGGTTGGGCAATGTTCGAAATTCGGAAAAAAATCAATTTTCAACCCCCCACTACCCATCCCTAGCTGTGATGTATCAATTTTGAGTAAATTAGCGTCCTTGACTTTCGAAATACATATGCAGTTCCAAGCATTTCTGAAATTTACCGTTATATGAAAGGCGGCCGTAATTTTAGTCCGATTTCAATAATTTTCAATGTTTTGCTTTTACGTGGCAAGCACAATTACCATACCGAGTTTGGTACAAAGTGGTAGAACGGCTACCGAGATACATATATGTGGTCATAAGTGGGCGGTGCCACGCCCATTTTCCAAAATTTTTATTATGAACGTATTTCTTGGTAAAGAATTGTTACAAGCATCAATTTTGAATAAATTAGCTTTAATATTTACTGATTCATCGAAGATTTCGTATTTCTCTCAACTACGGTTATATGGGATGTGGGCGTGGTTATTGTTCGATTTTAAAAAATTTCGCCCATTTGGTACGCTGTAGCAAGGCCAACAACTGTGCCAAGTTTGGAAGAAATTGGTGCAGCGGGCGTGGCTACGCCAATTTTCCAAATATTTATAATATTCCTATTTTTCGTCTAAAAGTTATTGCAAATATCAATTTTGAGTGAATTAGCTTCGGTATTTACTAAAATATCGCAGTTTTCGTATTTCTGAAAATTACCGTTATATGGGAGGTAGGCGTGGTTATTGTCCGATTTTGCCCATTTTCAATACCATCCGTCCTACGCCCGAAAGAAGTGCACGTACCAAGTTTCGTTAAGATATCTCAATTTTAACTCGAGTTATCGTGTGCACAGACGGACGGACGGACAGACAGTCACCGCTTAATCGATTTCTCTTTTCATTCTGATTATTTATGTATACATTTGTCTATATCTATCTCGATTCGTCTTGCCTGTTACAAACAACCGTTATGTGAACAAATTATAATACCCTTGTGCACAAGTGCGCTCGGGTATAAAAATGTTCGTTCTATTTATTTTTGAGTATTTTCCTCCGGCTGTTATGGAATATGTGTGTTTTCATTTATTTATTGATTGTTTACTATTTCTGGCGCGACATTGTGTGCCGCAGCTCCGTTTTTCATCGCAGATCGGAGGCAATGAATCGGAATCGTCTCAACTATTCTACACTGACTGTACTCTTTCGATTTCATACATTTGTCTGAAACCAGAGATTCTCCACATAAATTCCATTTATGTAATTGATGCCGTTTACGTAGACATTTCTATATGCATGTATGTATGTATTTCTATTTTCTTTTGATTTAATAGCATTTGAACACATTTGGCTACTATTAAGCATATGAAATCTCTTTGTAAGCTTTCCGAAGATGATATTTATCTGAGTTGCAATTCTGGTTTTTCACTAAATGCTATTTACCTGTTAAATACGGCAATCATATCGATTTTCTTTCATATTTGGAAAAAATTACAAAGAACTTACTTATTTGTTCAACTTCCCATACATGTGTATGAGCAAATATGCCATTGAAATAAGTTCACCTACATACAAATACATATATTTTACTTGAATCAAAAGCTGGGAAACTTAATGAGTTATAAGAGGAAAAGAAAGAAATTAAAACGAAAAGAATATTTACTTTAAAAAGGAAATAATTCTTTGAGAATATAAAGTTTTTTGCCTTTGACATTTTTGATACCATTACCGTTATCATCATCAGCAGAAATATGAAATAAACTTGCACATAATTAATTCACAGAAGTGACATTTGTGTTTTGTGCAGCGATTTATGCCTGAACCAAGCAAGCGGTGAAAATGTAATTTGTGAAATTCAGGGAAAAGGACATTAAGTATGGAGAATTAATTGATTTGAAACCCAAAAAATTTAAGGTACTACAAAAGTACATAAATTTGATTATATATAACTAAATGTTTATACTCAAGGACATTTTTACATGATAGAAAGTCAAGGAAAGATAGCGCTACTTCAGAGTAATAAAGCTTCATTTGAATATACACACATACCTATGCATATATAGATCTTTCCCAACGCAATTATCATTATTTTAATTTTCATCATTAACATAATCATCTGCGTAATATTTATAGTAATGATGACAATCAGCAGCGTAATGATACGTCTACGACACGTACACTAAGTAACTGCCCAACAAACACTGTAACGAAAATTTTCAAAAGTGTGAGAAAATCTTAATTCTCAATCGGATTTTTAGCATTGCTTATCATTTAAAACTTAACATTTTCTAAAAAATTTTTCAATTACCAACATAAGAACGGTTTGAGAAACATTTGAGAAACTTTTTTTTAGCATTTCGTTCCGTTCTATCTGTGTATCAGTAGTGCTACATCAGTTGCAAAATGGCTCCTCGACCACGTGGTCGCTGTTATTCGCAATTTGTCTGTCGGAAAATCGCTCATATTCGAGTGAACTCAAATGCATTTAATATATGTATAATATTATTTTGTGACTGATCTGTCGACATAAGCTACTGACTGGTCATTAAACCTTAAAACCGAATTATAGAAATAGTCTGCTACAACGATAGTGACCAACAATTTTCCTGCTTAAAATGAAATAATATTTTTATGTTAAAAAAACCACTGCATATGCATATGTATGTAAATGTATGATAAAAGGGCATATGCTCTATTTAAAATGTAATAAATCCAACAAAAAGATTCTATTTCTATAAAAACTGTGTGTTTCTGTTACATGCATCATTGGCAACACTATACGAATATTTTAAGGAGAATAACTGGATTTCTTTTCGCTCCGCTCCTCTCAAGTTTGAGAAAAAGTTGAGAATTCAATATTTCTCAATTTGAAAATAAAGGAAAATTCCACATTAAAAATGTTCCCTTTAGTTTGAGAACGCTATCAACGGTTATTTGAGATGCATTTGAGAAGTCACGTTTGGGATTTGAGAAAAGGACTGATTTTCAAATGCATCTCAAATTTAACAAAAATGTTTATTGGGTGGTACTCGTGCACATACACACAAGTGTCAGCTGGCGCTCGCTTCTTCGACTTCTCCCTCTTGATGCAACTTTCCAACGGTCTTAGCTACTAGAGAGCCAGCGTCGATGGGGAAACTTTTCATGCACATATGTATGTATGTATTTTATTTGCTTGTGCTTTTACAAAACTGTTTTACGAAATGGTGGTGGAAGCATGTCAGTAACCCAGCAAATAATACTATGTTCACACTGAGCCATAAACTGGAGTTTAAGGGTCATTTTGGAGTTTAACGTTAAACTCTGCTCTCAAACTCGGAGTTTACCATACAAACAATTTTCGTTAAACTCGCCTTAAACACCACTTTTATTTGGTGTGTATGGGAATGCAACCATTATTCTTGACCTAATTTGGCAGCACAGCGCTAAAAATTTGCAATCAATTTGGCCGCACTAGTATAATGAATTTCGACAATTAGCCTGTTCTTGTACTATAGGCTATAATCAGAAATAGTCCGAGGTCGTTCCCTACACATAAGTCTAGAATATCCACAGTTTAGTTGTGCAAAATGTGGCTCGATAGCACTTTTCGTGCTGATTTCAACCATACCAAAATTATTTGGCGGAAGCAAAAAATAAAGAAGTTGTCAATGGTTAAAATTAAATTATTCTTTGAAATATTAATATTTTTTGTACTAAATCACCTATTAAAAAACTAATGATGTCAAAATAAAGGTAATTAATGTTTTATGGAACGAATTTCCGTCATCCCTTGTCACTACAATTAGTGAGCAACAATATAAACTGTGTTTTTGTAAAAACCCTTTGGTCGGCAGACAAATGACCTTGATCTGAAGTATCTGGAATGTGGACCCGCAATCCGTAAAACAAATGAATTCTACTGGCAGCATATCACTCTCCATAAGAAAATGCAGGTGTTCGTTATAAAAAACCAACCGTTTGAAATATTTGCCCCTGATTTTTATTTATAGTCATACAAAAAGCGGAAATGATTGGAAACTGTGTACCCTGGGAAAAAGGGGCAAAAGAATGCCAGAATAGGACAAATGAATGCGAGGGATTAATACTCGCAAGCCACAGGAAATTCCTGTTAAAACTTCACAACAAAGGGTTTTTATGCACTTGTTTCATAAGCATGCGGGTACCACTTACCAAAGTATTCTTTGTGTTTAGATTGCTTATATGTAAGCATTACAATACAGGTCTTTTGAGTACCACTTTATGTGGAGGTAATCCGCTGACAGTTAAAAAGTTTAAAAATTCAGTAGGGTAATTGTTATGCTCCCGAACATCATCACAAATAATTTTATCAACATTAAAGTATGACCTTTCTTATCTCGGCATACGCTCCAAAATGTCTGCATTGAAAAAAGAGCCCAATATAACAGTATGCAAATGTCCCAATATTCCCAAGGATTTCTTCAATTACGTATATTATTTGAGAAACGTCCCAATATTCCCAAAGATTTTTTCAATTACGTATATTATTTGAGAAACTACAAATTATGTTTCATGAGGGAGGGCTCTCATATTAAGCGTAAAAGTCAAATGGTGTAAAAGAGGAAAATTTAGACCAAGGTTTAACACAATTTTCAATTAGGGTGACACGGAGACCATGGGGAACTTCAGGCAAAGTTGTCTTTCCCCCAAATAGAACTTCTTTATCACTTAGATCACGTAAAAGTCTGATAGCTTGATGAAAATCGACGACTCGACTAATTTCGTGCACTTTTTATCCTCGATAACTCGATCAACTACAAAACATTAAATTCCGATAACTTGATTTAAATCGACAGTCCAAAAAAATTTCGAGAACTATCGATAAATTTCGATAACTTTGCGTTTTTATTCTCTACAGCTCAATAAATTTCGATAACGCAATACAATTTTATAACAATAAATTTCGATAACTCGATACTTTTGTATACCGATAAAATTCTATAAATTTCGATAACTCAATATACTTTTAAAATTCGAAAAATTTGGATTCGATAAACCTACAAATTTCTATAACTAAAATTTCGATAACTATAAAATAAGTTTGGATAACGTGATAATTTTCGATAACTAAATTTTTCTTGACTGGATATATTTCAGTTCTTATCGAAAAATTGCAATAAATTTTCTCACCCTTTCAGTTACCCTTATTCTTATGTATGTACATATGTATTTATGTAGAAATACATATGTATTTGTTTGTCGTTAATTTTGCCTTCACTTTTTACCTTCATCGATTTTTATCATTTCTTTTTTCATCTTCACATTTATCTTTTCACACAAGACGGAGTAAAACAAAATGCGAAAACAGCTCAATTTGAACAGGTTGCAACAACAACCATACACAAATGAGAAAATTTTTAAACGACGATTTTGACCATAATTTTCAACCAATAATGTTTTGAAATCGGTTTGGTAGAATCGCTAAACGAAGGAGGACAAAACTTATGTTAGCGTATTAATATACAGATTTGTTTCTAAGTTATTTAAATTATCTTTAAAAAGCATCAATACTTTTGTGATCGGTCAAGTAGTTTCCGAGATATTATAAATATGTATAAGAAATATAAAAGTTTAATTTTAACTTCTTTTATTGGCTTTGTTTTTTATTAGTTCCAAATAATCTTGATATGGTTGAAATCAGCATGGAAAGTTCTACCGAGCCACATTTTTGCTATTTTTATAGCTTAACGGCTGGTATTCTAGACCACGAATACCTCGGACTTCTTCAGTCTAAATCCTGGAGTACAGGAACAGGCCAAATGTGAATAATACAAAGTAAACAAACAACTGTCAAATTAAACTCTGAGTTTCTTAAACACCCAAATGAGAACACTTGATAGTTGTTCATAAGCACAAACCGTTAAACTCGAGTTTATGGCTCAACGTGAACATAGTATAAGTATAAGCAAAGAGACAGAGGAGACAGGACGAAACGAATGCCCAAATGAATGCTACTAAAAAGTGGCGTCTCAGACGAAGTAACACATTCTTTAATTTAAAGCTTTGCCTATCGCATTACGATTTCTCTTTTGCTGCAGCTTTTTCTGTATTTTGAAAATCATCTGGGAGCAGTTTTGGGCGCTGGTTGTTATCAAAAATTTGTTACGCGTTCCTCTTTGCTTTTCGCTATAGTTTCTTTTGTGCCACGCTTTGTTATAGGTAACCAATGTTGTCATCTTCACAGTTTTAACTGTAAACCACCGTTTTTAGACATGCTTGCAGTTATTTTTTTAATTTACCTACTAGTAAAATTTAAAGTTTTGTAAAAATTTCAGAATTGAAAGAATAAATTGAGATATTTCTTTTGCTTTTTTTTTTTTGAAGTAAACGAGGGGTGGAGGGCAGCATTCCTCCTTTGAAAATAGGGGCGACTGCATTTCATTTATATGGTTAAAAACCTGTAACATTCCAAAAATTCCTTCGTTTTTGAAGGTTACAGTTTTTTTTAGTGAAATTCCAGTTTGATTCTAAAATCTGATTCTAAATCTGGCAACAATTTTCGTAACGTACAAATTGCTCGTATTATATCATAGGAGAGCTCCAAATTATTCATTTTAACCAAAAAAAAACCCCATAAATATTTAAAATATCAATAACAAGTATTAAAAACGATTTTTTTTTTTTTATTAAAAAAATCTAAAATCTATCCTTCATTTCATTTCATTTATTAAACTATACTGGCTCCTTATTAATATTTCGTATGTTCTATGACTCTACATACATTGCAGAGAATCCTTTCACTCTTCCTTTTCAATAGAGAAAGCTCACTGAAATCCCTTTTCTTAGAGCTGGTGGCTTTCCAGATTTGTCACTTCGCTTTCTGATGTCAAATTAAAGAAGTCGGCATACATATATATAGTGTGACCACTTTTCCAAAAACTCATTTACGTACACAAAAGATTGTAGCAACACAAAATTTTAAAGAAAAATTTTGGAAACGATTTTATTGCAGTTTATTAGTCGATATCCAAACACATTTTTGACGTACAAACTTCAGCATATTTATTTGCGAATTGAGAAATATTTAGGTACATACATACATTCAAAACTGAAATAATGCAATTTCTGCTAAATTACAAAAGTGTCGGCTTATATAATCAATTCATTGATCTTGAGTAGTTTTCCTGAACGCGTAATCTGAATCTGATGCAATTTCTTTCAGCATTTGAGGCTGCTTCTTTACGAATTCGAAAAATTCCGTAGTCATTTTAATGTTGTACCGAACAAACAAAGGTTCTCGCAATGTCTCGATTTCAGTTGTGATTTCTTATCGCCCCAAATCTGATTGATCAAAGAAAATACGCGTTCAATACGCCCGCTTTTAATTTTTGTTTTATCTCAACGGCCGCTATACCGCACTTATGCCTCAAAACGAGCCTACGATACGAATGAGTTTAATATACAAAGACTCTAAAGCGAGTTGGAGTCATTGAGTAAACTCCTATAAATTTGCTGAGTTACTCACCCTTAACGGACACAAGAAAAACACAAATAAAGTATTCAGCAGACAGTGTTGGGGATTTTATCGTCATTTTAACGATTTTTTAATGAGGTGTTTACAATTTCCATCAACTGATTCATTATAATATTTTCAGTTTTTATTAGTCTAAATTTGCATATTCGTATGTATGTTGGGCCCTCCTATCGATAAAATTTACTTACAACAATATCTCTTCGATTCAATTTACGTACATTTTCGCGATTTTGTGGTTAGCTTCGGTACACGGTACATGGCTACAAATTTACGTACTGTACGTGTCATTTACGTACAGTTGCCCTGCAAAAAATGGGACTAATCCGGGATGACTCCGGGAGCAATCGCAAAGGAGCATGCGACTAATACCACTTTTGATCTCTTTATATGGAATGAACTGATCGCTTTTGTTCGAGCATGTCCTATGAAGAGACTAATTGTTCACCTTTATACCCGAAAGGGTATAAAAAGCGACTAGTCACTTTTAAAAAATAAAAATAAAAATTTGCGCCAGCTTAGATTCGAACCGAGTTGCTCAGTTTTGTTAGGCGAATACTCTCTCTGTGTGCCAACGCCGCACATGACTAAGTGCGTACATATCATTAAATCGTTAATAGTACCCGTTAGAGATGAGTTGGGGACTAATTGATCTCCAATTATACCCATAAGGGATGAGTCGAGACTAATTGACCTCCATTAGCACCCGTATGAGACTAGTTGCGACTAATTAATGCCCAATTGTACCCAATTGAGAGTAATCTCGGAATACTCTCTTTAGAGATTAGTCGCACAATTTTTTGCAGGGTGGTCACACTACATATATAAGTATTAGTACATATATAAAAATGAATGTGTGTGTGTCTTTTACCGCAGTACAAGAAACTGAACCGCTTTTTAATGAAACTTTTAGAGTAGGTTTATGTGATCCACTGGGGAGCTATATAATATGGTAGACAGACGGAGAAAATTAATTTGAATTAATAAGCATAAATGCAAATTAAAATTTTACCCTTACAGACGGCAGTAATGCGAATAAACCAGACGCAAGGTCGTGGGTTCGAGTCCCACGGCCAGTATACTTTTTTATTTCTTTTTCATTCTTTTTTTTTGTAAGTTCTATATTTTTTTTACGTTACTTTCAGTTAGTTGTTGTTGAATTTTTAACTAAATTCATCTCTAAAAATTAAAATTAACTAATAGTAAAATAAGAAATGTGATATAAAATAAAGAAAATGAAAATAAAATAAAGTAAAATTAAATATATAAATAAAAAAAAATAAAAAAATATAAAATAAATAAAATAAAAACAAAAAATTTTTCGCAATCGCTTCAACCGAGTATCGAACCTGGCAGCTACAGGCTTGTAGCTCCCAACTCTCACCACTCGGCTACCGCGTACGCGAACTAGGCTGCTTCGTTTGCTTACTTGTACAAAAGACAACAACTGGCTGTTTTTACCAGTGTTGTCATCGAAAATTCCCCGGATCCGAGTTAATTCCCAAAAATTTCGTGCATTTTTTCGGCTGCTTATGCTCATTTTAAAGAGCAAAATGCATGAGTTAAAGCAAATTAAGGCTGGTTATGTAAATAATCGAGCCCGTTTGTCTACCGTATAAGTACATATGCGACTACATACATATCTTATTACATTAAACGAGCAATTCTTGTATATATATATATCCATAGGGTTCTCGGAAACGGCTCTAAGGATTTTGATGAAATTTTGATGTTTTGAATTTTAAGATTACCTGAATAGGCAATATCTTCCAGAAGACTCGTATAAGGTTGCCGAATAGGTGGCATTAGTTATAAATTAAATAAAACATCATAATATGGGTATCAAATGGAAGGTATTTTCAAGATCCCTAGTTCAAAAATATTTTTAATAAAGTTGCCACCTATTTTGAATCGCAAATTTATTTAAGTTTTTGTTTAGTAAAATATTACTATTCATGGGTACCAAGAAAAGGTTATTAAACAATGCTTTCCCTATATGCAAAATGTTATCTCTTAAGATAATAGTGTAAGGTTGCCACTTATTTTCGATTCTACACAATTTATCTAACACATCGCAATGAGGATATCAAATGAAAGGTATTTTTGAGAACTTTGGTCAGAAAATATTTTCCATCAGGATTGCGACGCTTCCTTGTAATACAATTTTTTATTTTGTTAATCTCAATCAACATTTTTTTATGTATACATACATAGTACACAGGGTTGCCACCTAAATTTTAGAATAAGGAATTTTCTTAATAGATATGGAAATCCAATTTTTTTGTTTATTTTCAAAATATGTTTTTAAAGCTATCCAGATCTTGAAAACTTTAAAATGTATATGCACTCCGGGCAAAGCTCGGTCAACCTGGTACTGCCTTCTTATCTACTATAGAAGCATGTACTCAACTAGAACGTTTACTCAGCATATTGCGCTGAATGAGAACGTTGAGAAGGCGTGTGGTGCTCATACTTGCTCTTGCTGAATGCTTTTGTTCTGCGCCATCTTGGGAAAAATACTACCTTAGGCATAGACAAGAAATTAGTAAAAATTTGTGAATGTAAAAGATCCCACCTCATTGCAAATTTAAGAACAATCAACGGCGAGGAATGTTAAACATATACACTGAGGGAAAAAAATATTAACATCAAATAGAAACGTAATTGATCTTACTATAAACGTCAACGAAAGTACTGTATATTGGTAAATATTCAATTTAATTATGTGCATATTAAAATGACCGCGTTCGTACTGAAAAAGCATCCTTGAAGTGAATAATCAAGACAAAAACTAAAAAAAAAAAATTTAATTGCATGTTGCCTGTGGTGGAATTCGAACCCGACCATCTCCAGATATCAACAACTTGTGGCAAGCCATGATTCAACAATACAAAGTTCGATAAACTGACAGTTGTCTCTCTCGCACCGCTCCCTTAGCAGTGGAACCGTGTTGCTTCTTTGCACATTTACATGGAAACAGTGTAGCTTTGGTGTGAAATAGAAGTATGAGCGTTTGTGCAATTTGTTTATTTGTATATGCATATGAAGCATATTTAACTGATGAAAACATAAACTGTTTTTAAATTGGATGTTTACATCAATCTCATGGTAGTCTTATTTTAATTTTGAATCATTTTGCAGTTTTTATACAGCTAAATAGTACATAAATTACGTAGTTCACATAGATACATCAATATTACGTTCAACATTTCATTTAAAATGCCAGATTTCCTGCAAATACATTAGAATTTACAAAAGGAATTTCACTACTAATTGCCTACTTTGCGTACTTTTCTACTACCATTTTCGCACCAAGAGATTTCATTCCTACCCTTTTCTCCGTCCTCCGTAAAAGCAACCTTTTGTAAGGGAGTGTCAAACCGCAGCTGTCAATAATTATCTAACCTTGTATTATTGAATCATGGTGGCAAGCATCTTTGCGCACTCAGCTACACCCAGGCATATAAATTTGCTTTCAAATGTTGAATATCCATCAACACCACAGCACGCGATTTGTACGGATAAACATGTATGTACTATGTATGGATGTGTGTGTTGTCACCGCTCTCAGAGCGGCGCTCTGCATTCTTGTGTTGCGTATGTACACTTCCATATACACGTTTTACTCATGATACAAAAAAGAAGGTAGTTTCATTGTCAGTTTTCGGGCGCCATATTAACTACCTGACAATTAAGCAGATTGTGACATTTCGTGCTGCCATACCTAGTCCTCAATAATCATTTATTTATTGTAAAAAAAAAAACATTTACAAAATTAAAAGGAAATTTGTCTTCGATATGCGCAATAACGAAAATTGAAATTCATGACGTGATAAATATTATAGTTATGGAGGAACTCTCGATTGAAGTGACGCTAAGAGTCTGGAAGTAAGTAGTGCGTTAAGTGCAGCTTGGCCGTCAAGTAAACTCCTTCCGCTCCACCTATTTTCCACCACGTAGTCCATATCCTTGAGGATTGCAAATACCTCAGCCTGGAAGACCGAAGCATACTTGCCAAGAGAAAAGTTAATCTTATCCCCATTAACTCCGATAAAGACCTCAACATTATGGAATCTCTTCAACAAAGGTAATGGTGATGTACTATCCTATAGCATTGAAAAGACACAAGTGCTCAAATCTCTGCCGCCAGCAATTTCCGCATCGCACTCAGTGTTATACCAGCATCCGTTTGTTTTTAGTCTGCAGGTGGTCTTTAAGGCTCCCCCACGTATGAAGGCACAAAGTGACGGTAAGTGCATCAAGAGCAACGGCACGTGTTGTAGAGAAATCTTTCGTACCGCACACGGCAGTAATTCTTTGAAGTTTTGCAAGCAGACTTCCCACGCTCTTGATTGAGAATCTGCTCCACCATACCACTTCCGCATAGCTAATTATGGGTCTGATCATAGAGGTATAAATCCAGAGGATTCCCTATGGTGCACACCCCACGTTTTACTAAAGACCAGTTTACATTGCCAAAATGCTGCCCATTCTTTAGAGGTTTTGTGTTCCTCGTTAGATTTCCACAATAACTTTGTATCCAGTGTTTCTTATAGATACTTCACTTCCGGAAAATTCTGAATTGTGACTCCTTTCATTGTAAGCGCAATGAGATCATTCAACCTTCTCCGAATCCTGGTTTCGGACTATGATTTAATGACGAAATATCTAACATTACATCTTCTTCGGACTATTTAACAAAAAAAAATAGTTTTGTTATGTAAATTTATTTATTTTGTTTAAAATAAAATGAAAAGCAGCTTTTTAACAAATAAATGTTTCAAAACTAGATTTTATTTTATTTCTTCATCTCTGTACATCGAATAATTCAAAGTATCAAAGTAGAGTCCGACCGATTCCAGTTTTTTTTCAGGTACCGATGCCGATGCCGATTAATCGGCTTATGGGGAAAGAATCGGCCGATGCCGATTCCGTAAAAACTTACAAACAAATGTATTAATTCATTAAAACAGCTAAAAATTCATCCTGCTGTTTAAGGTAAATTTTCCACTCATTTTTGAGAGCTGTCTGCAAATGTTTTTTGATGTTGGCTGTGGTTTGTCGCCTCTTATTTACGTTACCAAGAGATATTGCCTTTGAACATATTTCACACTTTATTGTGCTCGAATTTCTTTGGAAAAACTTCCAAATAGGGTTTGCCTGAGCCATTATTCCTATAAAATAAAAGTTTGTAAGATTTAACTGATAATAAATTGCACTTGCTTACCAGGAATTATAAAAAGCGCGAATTTATGGCCAATTTCTATTGAAAAATCAAACGTCAACATATACATACGAGAGACAAAAGAGAATAATCAGAACAAAATGTGAGAAAGAAACATAGCTTTTACAGGACAATTCAAATGAAAAATTTTTGAGACAAGATAAGGGGTATTCAACTGAAATAAAGTATAAAGTCCATATGAAAAGCAATTTCAAATAATCGGAAAAGAATCGGCAAAAAAGTGCCGATGCCGATGCTAAATTTTGTGCCGATGCTAAATTTTGTGCCGATACTTGCCGATGCCGATGCCGATTAATCGGTCGGACTCTATATCAAAGTATCTTTTAAACGCTTGAGAAAAACGTTCAAATTTGATTATCGAACACATCATTTTACTATTGTTTGTATGTAAATTTTACTCCCAAATATTTAAAAGAAAATCTCCCGTATCAAAAAATTCAATATGGCAAAGCTATACTTAATGTTTACTTCTGCAGAAATGTCAAAAATCTGCTTTATAACCAAAAAATAGTAGTAATGAAACTACCTTCTTTTTTGTATCATGGTTTTACTTTTAAAAACGTTTTGACCCAGGTTTTGCACCTACAATATTCATTTAAATTTTGAGAACGAAAATTTTCAATTCAGTTTTCAAAATCCATGTTTTTGTTTTTGATACGAACATTTTCAAATCGTTTTTAAAAACGATTGTTTGATGATTGAATATGCGCATGTTGAAATTAAATCCTAAAATGTTTTTTCTTCATTTTGAAAATATGCGTTTTCAAATATGATATTCAAATTTTATTTTTATTAAATCAGAACAAGTCTTTGGTACACACATTGTCAAAAATATATTGATATACATATACTTATAAATAAGTTACAACATTTAATAAATTAAATAGAGATGTTTTACATATTACTATATACATACATACAGATGTTCCTGCCTTACTTCCAAGCTGGGCCTGCTAATTTTGCTTCACGCTGGTCAAATCCTGTAATTTAAATAAAGAAAGTTTTAAATTATTATTTAATAACCCATAAGAATTTGTTTTTGTAAGTTACTCTTACCAAAGCTTTTTTTCGGTCAAAGAAATCCACCAATGTCCCTTTTATGTAGTGGGGGGTTAGAATGGCAGAATTGTTTATATAAACTCCATCGCCTTTTCTGAAGATTGAAGTAACTTATTTATCTGAACACAATTTTTCCGACAAATGATGTAAACATATGAAAGTTTTTCATTGTAGCTAGGTAACTTTTTAAATTCTAATGGAAAACATTTTAGTTTTAAATATTTTTCATGCCTAATTGACTGAAATTAAATTAACGTTTTTATTTTAAAAATGTTTAGTTTTATTTTGCTTGTTGAAAACTGTGTCGCACTACAACTTGTTGGGACAATATTCAGCCTCATTGCGTAAGTCGTAAATTAGGCTGAATTGTACGACTCGACAACATTAGCATTGTCTACTGTCGTGCTGAAATAAGTAAACGACGAAAAATGTCGAAAACTATGCAGTGCTGCCAAGTTTTTCCGTTTTAATACACTAGTCGAGTGGAAATTTTAGGCAATGGCGCTAAATTTTCGATACGATTCGACTCTCGAAAAACGACTTGCATTCGGCACGACTCTCGCAATGAGGCTGATTGTAAAGTGTTTCATTTTAGTTTTTAAAATACGCATTTGTGACGCTATTTCTTTGATGTCGTTTGTTTTCCTCAGTAAAGTAAAGTAGTAAGTAGTAAAAGAAAGAAGTAAATATATTATAACGATCGTTTTTGTTTTGCGAATGTTTCTTTTTAAAGTCGTAAGTACAAATATTAAAAAATCGGGTTTTTTTTCGAACGTTTTCGGCCTTCTTTCACAATAAAATAAAGCAGTTTCCTATACTTTTCATTATCCATGTGTCTTCGCTGGAAAACTATTTGTAATGTAAGAGTCTTTTTTACTAATTGAATTTTTAGGTAAAATTATTTTTTATTTAGTTAGAGATAGGGCTCATTTTGAAAACAACATTTCAGGCTATTCAACGTGCTATTGACCCATAGTTAAAATTTATATTCTTTCTAACTCAAACGGGTTTAGCAAATAAAAATTTACGTCGAAAAAATGCGATAATTATATTATTTCAAAAAGGAACGAGGCCAAAAGGGGCGAAATAAGAAAGTAAAATAAGAAAAGATTAAATAATAAAAATCTATTTGACTTATTCCGAGAATTTTTCTAGTAATATTATTATCATTCAAAATGCAATCTCAAATGGTGCAATAAGATTTTTCCTTCAAGAGTTACGGCCACTTAAACTGCCGTGTCCTCGAATCTAACGACGCCATATGCTTTCTAACTCATTACGTCATCTTCCAGTGGCCATAGTTTCTGAAGGAAAAATTTTGAAGTTACAATTGCTCGAGCTCGAGTTCTGTGATCTACGGCTGCAATAGAAACAGACGCTTTGAGATTTGTATTCATAATTATCCTGTTCTTAATTTCTTTGGATTTCATGTCAAATCGCAAGTCTACTGAATTCATGCTACTTACTGCAAACCATTTAAAAATTTAATTACAATCTACACGTATATCGCACAGGTAACGTAACAATCTTTTTCTGTAACATAACAGTCGATTATCAGTTCAATAAATACATTGTTCGTGAGTTCCATCCTTAAGCTAAGAAACTGTGTACCGACTTTTGAAAATATTATATAGGGAGTGCAAACATTTTCGATAATATAGATAGTAACAGTCCGCAGTGGCAACATTCATAACTCCTAAACAACAGGAGCTACAATATATTTTAGGTATATATTAAATATTGCTACAACTTGTGCTTTCAGACGCAAGAAGAAGAACTATTCGAAAATTTTATTCTAACGAGTATTAGCGGTATTTGAAAATCACTGTGAGGCAAAACGTAATGTAACAGTCCGCTCTATATTATATATGTGGTCATAAGCAATAATAACTTTTTAAATAGCTTAGCTAACGAGATGGGAGTTTCACATGAACATAGAATAGTAGTGGCAGAAAACGACAGCATGTATAACTCAATTCTTTCTTAAGTCGACTTAGGCGGTTATTGCTTATGACCACAGATTTATTATTATTTATTTATTATTATAATTTAATCCCCAGAATGCACGTAAATTTTACCAGAGAGTTAGGCGACTTACGGAAGGTTTCAACACCAGGGAGTACTCCTGTAAGAACAACAATGGCGACCTAGTTACCGATGTTCAGAACGTACTTAAATTTTAGAGGGAATATTTTTCCACCCTACTGAATGGTAGCAGCAGGGAAAGTTGTGGAGAAGAAGAACCCGAGCCCCCTGTCGATGATGACGGAGTCGATGATCCTCCGCCTGACTATGACGAGGTACGAATAGCAATAACGCGGCTGAAAAACAACAAAGCTGCTGGAGCGGACAGCTTACCAGCTGAGTTATTTAAGTACGGTGGCGAGGAGTTGATAAGGTGCATGCATCAACTCTTGTGCAGAATATGGTCAGAAGAACGCATGCCTAACGACTGAAATTTAAGTGTGCTCTGCCCAATCCCCAAGAAAGGCGACTCCGCCATTCGCACCAATTACCGCGGGATCAGCCTTCTAAGAATGCCTGCTCGGGATTGAAAGGCCTTATCGAGCGGGTTGTGTGAAAGACTGAAGCCCACCGTCAATGAACTGATTGGGCCTTATCAGTTGGGCTTTAGACCTGGAAAATCCACCATAGACCAGATACTCACAATTCGCCAAATCTTGGAAAAGACCCGCTAGAAAAGGATCGACACTCACCACCTATTTCCACGATATTTTGATTCGTATGCCTGCGTGGGCGTGGCTGCCGCCTGAAATTCGAAAAAAGGCAATTATTTAAACTACTACTGAGGCCGCACTACTCAGTCCATGTCATTGACGTGGATATCAGTAGAGGGGTCTTCAAACAAGCTATCTAACGCTATCTTTTGTGTTTATAAAATATAAATACGCCATAACGTTATCGCCTGAAAACTAAAAATCGGGCTGCTGAAAATAGAGATTTCGGGCATTTTCTCAAAAACTGGTCAGTCGATTTTATTCTAAGTTCCCTCAAGTCAGCACAAAACCTTAGCTTTCATCTGGTATATAGTTTATATCTGGGAAAACTCCTGTTGTGGAGGTATTGCTATTAAAATTGAAAAAATATCGCTCCGAAAAGGGTCAAATAGTTAAAAATTAACATATCCGTCAAATTTGGTTACTGTAAGATATAAAAATAACATACCCAGTTCCCCGAAAAAAATCGCCCATTCCCCGATTGCCACTTAAACCAAAATTCCCTGCAAATGGGGGAATTTCCCGCGGGTTGACAAGTTGAAGGATGCAGCTGTGCTAATCACTTCGTACATGTCTTGGAAACCACAATTTGTGTGTATTTTAGAGTTTTTTTCAGTCACATGCTGAAATTGTAACATTCTTCCCCATTTTACTTGCAGGCATGTACACAGTATTTAACTATGCTACATGGGTTTATCACCCGCACTTAACCTACCTGGTATTTACTTATAGTTGTACATAAATATGTATGTATGAATGCATTTAGTTCACCCAATGTGCCGCTACTACTTACATACATATGTATAAATTGCCACTGAGCAAAACTACTTGAGAAAAATCATTAGTTTAATAGCACGAGTGCAACACCGTACACGTGATAGAAGTAAAACTTCTTAAAACTACGAGGCAATCAGACGAATACAGTTGTTTATTGTATCCAAAGTTGGTACCAAGTTGATAAGTTTTTATCATTTCTCATATCTTTTTTTATTTTTAATATTTTCGAATACATATCCTTGATATCAACCTATCCTCGATCATCCTTTTCGCTTTGTTCCGTATTCGAAAAACTATGTGTTTCAATGGACACATCGATTTGAATACGTAATTTAGATTTAGAGAATATTTTTAGCAATTTATTTGAGAAAAATAAAACATTTAGTTTATTGTTTGTATTTTCGTCGATTTTAAATTTGCTACCCCAAAATAATTGATATCAAATAAAACACCTCTTTGAGGTAAAATTTTCGAGTGACGAAAGCTGAACTAGAAACACAAAATTTATGATATCAATTTCGTGACGAAAATTATACGCATTTTTTAACTGCCTTTCAAACGTACGGAAAATATTTTTATTTATTCGGAACGTTGCGAATTTCCGTTTACTGCTAAGAAACACAATTAAAAAAAAAAAAACAGAACTTTTGCAACGATTCGTATGAATAAAAAAAATTTTCCGTACGTTTGAAAGGCAGTTAAAAAATGCGTATAATTTCGTCACGAAATTGATATCATCAATTTTGTGTTTCTAGTTCAGCTTTCGTCACTCGAAAATTTTACCTCAAAGAGGTGTTTTATTTGATTTTCGTACACTGGTTGAAAGAAAGCTTTCAACTCACATACTGACACAGTGCAGTCCCCCGCTGAATGCCATAGCTTTTTGAACGGGAACATATGTACATATTTACGTAGAAAATATATATGGTTGCCGGGTACACCGGAAAATTGATGGTAAATGTAAAGCTGACGAACTTACAGGGAAAGGTAGGACCATCCAAAACCTTCCAGGAAAGGACACGGTGGATATACGGTGGATTCACTTTCAAGCAGTTTATTAAAGATCACACCATTATAGTAGTCTGGGAACGCTGGAACAACCTGGTATTTCAATAAAAGGTAAGACCACGGGCCACTTACTAATGTGGAATGAGAACCAATATTGACCTATTTGACATGTAAGACCGAATTGAAAAAGTTACCAAGTTGAAAAATTAATTACCAAATTACCAAACTTGATAAATAAAGAAAAAAAATACCAATTTTGGTTAAAAATTACCAAGGCGGCAACGCTGCTCGGAACCCTCTGGTGGTAGTAGAGGAAGAGGGAGGCCCCCACTGCGATGGAAAGACAAGGTGGAGTGGACTTGGCATCACTTGGCATTTCCAATTGACGTTAGTTGGCACAGAAGCGAAGCGACTGGAGTGCTTTGTTGAACTCGGCCAAAATCGCTTAGGCGGTTACAGCGCCAAATAAGAAGAAGGAGAATAAGAAGATGTTGGAGAAGATAAAAAGATCCGCGGAACTAAACAGCTCAGGCAGAATAATTTACAAAAGCGTACAATAGCTGCCGTATGCCAACGACATCGATATTATCAGTAAAAAACATGGGCTACGTCTGCTCTGCCTCCTCGGGATTACATAGAGAAGCAAAGCGAATGGGTCTGGTGGTGAACGAGGATAAAATGAAGACTTAGCAAAGACGTCACTGTCGACAATTACAAATTTGAAAATGTGGACGACTTCGTTTATTTGAGAACCAGCATTAACACCAATAATAATGTCAGCCTTGAAATCCAACGGCGAATCAATCTTGCCAACAAGTGCTTCTTTGGATTGAGTAGGCAATTGAGAAGTAAAGTCTTCTATCACCGTACAAAAGATCACACTTTATAAGTCACTCATCATTACGGTGACCATCCGTCCTTTATTTTAAAGGACAGTCCTTTATTTTAACCCCCTGTCCTTTATAATTTTGTTCAAAATAAAGGACACCTTTTGTGCAAAATGCAGAAAAAGTAGCAGTTTTGAAAAAAATGTATTATCCTGTTCCAGGTAATAAATGTTACATAACAGAAAGTACAAAACAATTTTATGGTTCACCCAAAACAAAAAAAATACACAAAAAAATTTTGAAATGTTATAAAAAAATGTTCATCAAAATAATTTTTTTTTCTTTTCAGTAAGAAGTGGTTTAAAAATTAAGGCTCCGGTGGATTATGAACATTAAATTCCAATTTTTAACCACTGTGTGCTGGCTTCGTCTCGCAGTATGAATTATGATAAACGTATTTTGGTAGCAAGGGATTGAGAAGTCCTTGAGAAGGATTTGGCTTCATTTTTCGCTACAGCAGGGGAACTTGTACAATTAAATAATATAATCAACTGATAAATATTTGATTTAAATTACGATATGGGTAAGGTACTTTTATCATACAAGTTGTATTCCCAAATCATTTTCAAAAATATGTCCTTTATTTTACGATGGTTAATATGGTCACCGTACTCATCATGCCTGCGCTGGTGTATGGCGCCGAGGCATGGACAATGAAAACATCTGATGAAGTGGCTTGGGGTTTTGGAGAGAAAGATTCTGCGAAATATTTACGGATCTTTACGCGTTGGCGATGAATACCAAAAAATTAAGTTGTTAAAACTTGTCAAATGTGTGTGCGCTTATAATTATAACACGGGATGTACAAATTTACATACATAAAGAAGCCTTCAGAAAATATTTTATGAGCGACTTGCTGCCGAGCGCAGAGGTACCGACAAGATTTTATGCTGACAACCAAAAAAAGGCAAATAAAAGCTGCTACTTTTTAAACAACAACAAATACAGAGTTTGATAGAAGGAATAACAAAACTAACGAAATTTCTACGCGGCAAGTACGAGCACGAGATTTGAACGGAAACAAAGCTAAAGAAAAGTAAAAATAGGAGTGAGGATATCGAAACAATTAGCAACAAAAACAGAAGTGCCAACAACAACTTTTCCAACAGTAGAGTGCAACTTCAACCACAGCAATCGCAACCACAATATAACCAGTAAACAACCTTCGGTGAATTTGGCGACTGCCTTCCTCGGGGATGAATATGCTAGGGATGAAATTATTGGTATACACGCCTTCCAACCACGCAGGGTTGCTTTTAAGAAACAAAAAATAATTAACTTCAAATAGTTTCAAAAAGTATAGTGTAAAACGAAATTTACTGAATAATTCCACATAAAATGGTATACATAAATGACTCATTTTCTAAACGATTTAAATAAAACGCATTTCATAACCTTTTTTGTGCAAACGGCATTTGCGAATTGATAGAAAAGTACTACGGATTGTAAATTTTTTGTTAACTATGAGGTGAATGAAAATTTTCAATCCGGCCTGACGGTTTTGAAGAGTTTTTTGTTCTAATTTTATTACTAAGGCGTCTAATAAATGCATGGCTTTTAGTTCTAGTAGAATAAATGTCAGTAAAGACAAGTCTTTTTTGTATAATTTTTGATTTTAATTGCTCAACTTCTTTTTCACCAGAGCAACTGGCAAGCTGGCAGCTCGCACGTTGTCTAAATTCTTAAGTAACAAAGTCCACAAAAGAATAAATTGCTTGTATTACCATCAATACGCCATGTATAAATTTTAACAATTTACCATTTACACACCATTTATAATTTTCTTTTAATAAAATCACGATTTGTCAAATGCTTAAATTTGTTTATCTAATAAAAATGCAGCACACAAGCCTGAAATCTAAGAAAAATTCTGAGGAAGGCCATTAAATAGCAACACACAACCCCGTGCCTTCCTCAGGAGTGAATATAACTACAACAACAACGACTACTACAACAACAACCCAAAAAGGTTGGTTACTGTCTATACTGTGATCGCAACAGAACGTAACGCAGCAAACCACAAAAGATGAAGGCAACGCAAGGCACAAACATTCGTATATATATTAGGGCAGGTCGAAAAACACAAAACTTTTGATACGAAAAATAGTAAATAAATACTGTTTCTCTGCGACAATATCTTCAGTCTGCGGAATGAGCTTGACAATTTGAAAATAAGGGTAGGAATACCAATCTTTGAAATTTTTACAATGACTTGTGCAGATCAAATCCCGAACTTATTTCTCACCATAAAATTATAAAAAAATTAATTTTGCAGATTAAAAGTAAGGAGCATCAATACTTTAACGAATCATTAAATTAAGTATGAAATAAAGATTAATTGATTAAAATGTTACTTTTATTTATCCCAATTTATTTTTTATGATTTTATGAATGGAAGTAAGTAAGTTCCAGATTGGATCTACACAAGTCGTTGTAAAAGTTTGAAAAATTGGTATTCCCACTCTTATTTTCAAATTTTCAAGCTCATTCCGCAGACTGGAGATATTGTCGCAAAGAACCACGATTTGTTTTTAGAATAAGGGATTAAAATAGCTCTCTTTAAGACCTATACAATTTTCGTATGCATTTTAACGTCGAATTTCATAACGCAGGAACTTGAGGGAGTTACACCCCTCTGTGGAATAGAAGTTGCTCGACACATATTTCCGCTTCTCCGCTATGTGCCTCAATGCGTTGTATGCATGTACATATCTATATCATATTTCAAAATGGTTCTCATTTTTATAAAGACGAATGGATAAGGATTGAGCCAAGAGCTCGTGTGAGCAAATCCAATTTTTGGCAGCAAATATCAGTTACGCGGTTTTGCAGAATGACGATACGCGGTTTTGTACTTTAAACGACGATATGTATGTATTTGGTAAGTAGAAAGTTTTTCTTTTTCGTGGTTGGCACCACCGAGCGCTGCTGAAATGGCCGAGTAGTGCGCATTAGTCGGAGGTAGCAAGCAACCGCAACAGAAGACGACATGCCATAACCGCAAGCGATAGATCCGCGCATACTCCTTGGTAGTATGGTGATTGTTTTTGTTGTTGCATATGCGTAGTGCAATAAATTCATCTTTGAGTGCGTATGTATGTGCATACGTACATACGTATGTAATCTTGAGTCCGCGTGAGTATGATGCCGCGAGCAAGTGCTCCAGCTTCTGAGCTCTTGTTGTTGGTTCGTGGTCTTAGTGGTGATGTCAGTTGCAATCCAGAACAGCAGCAGCAGCAGCTACTGCAACAGAAATACATAATGGTGCGAAAAATAAATAAAAACAAATAAACAGCAGAAACACATTCGAATAAGTACAAACGCGTATTTAGTGAAGTTTCAACGCTCCCTGCAGCGCAAATAAACTAAAACTGGGACAAGGACATGCGTTGGTGTGGCAGTCGTTGCATATACGGTATGAGTGTATGCATGTATGTATGTATGTACCCTAATGCTTGGCGTTCAAATTATGTATGTTTGTATGTATGTATGTACATATGTATGTGCTGCGTGTGCGCTGTTGTCCTTTTATTTAAGTTTTTATAAAGATCCTTATGTAGTTAGAACATATTTTGGTTGTACAGCAGGCTTTGGATTTCATTAAAGACAACAAATTTTCGTCAGATCTGCGTTTCGACCACCTTCCCAGTTAAAGTGTTACTCATACGCCCATTAAGCCCAAATATATATTAGATGGTGGAAACCAGCTGCTTCATTAATGTGATATGGTCCTGAAGGAACCGAGAAAGCAGATACACATGCCAAATTTCCAGACATAAAAGTTATCTCAAAGGAAAGACCAGCCATGGGAGAACTGCACTCGCTGTGTTCAAATGGAGCACGCAAGGCGAAGTGCTTACTTATAGGGCATTCGCACGAGGTGATTTTACAGGCAACAAAAGTTGAATACGTAGTTGAATGAGAAGTTGAAAGTGAAAAAGTTGCCATCCCTATTCAGACGAGGCGATTTTGGATTCAACACGATTCGTTATTTACATTATTGAAAATCAATTTAAATCGCAAAATTTTATCAATTGGCGTAAATTTGGGAAGCCAAGCGTTGGTAGAAGTGCTTTTAGCGAAGCTGAAAGATAAAAGAGTAAAAAAGTAAAAAAGAAAAAAAAGTATGTATACAGAACAGTGTTGGCATTTTTGGTACAATTGTACTTGTTTGATACAATTTCATTTACAATATACTTTCCTACTACGCAGTACTTTTTAGTAAAATTTTGTAATGAATACTAAAAATATATAGCTCTGAAAATTCACAGTTCGCCTGTTCGTATTTACCTTTGTAAGTTTTGAAAAATGGCTTGAACGAACCAGTATAACATAGCCTAGCCAAATTTTTAAAGAAACTTTTCGATATTAAGTTTTATTACAACAAAATGTCAAAGTCAGCTTCATATAGAAACAAAGTCTTCGTTAGTTATAAGAAGAGATTTTCTTAAATATAATACCTTTACGGCACTAACATATTGACAAGGTTTTACTATTTATTTTATTAATCTTTAATTTTAATTATCTGTTTATAAACTATATTGTATTCTTTAAGAAAAACTGTATAAACCCAAGATTAAATCTTTGCGAAACATCCAAAAACCAACATATTGTCGTAAAAATTTCGAGCTTTATTAATATTCTTTAGTTTTTATCCCATTCAATTTTAGTATAATAAAGTGCAAGTTTAAAGTAGCTGGGACTTACCGTTGAACTTGGCAATTTTGTTTTGTCGACGATGTCAGCCATTTTCTTCCATAGGAAAGGTGTTCGACGATTTTTTTATATGGAGTAACTTAGCAACACCTTCATCAAAGAAATCTTAAAAAGTTAGTTATATTAAAATTTAATGGGCTAAAAAACCACACACTCAAAATAAATCTAGGAAATCGAATTAAATAGATCGAAATTTTTACGAAAGTGTGTTGGTTTTTTTAATGTTGCACAAAGTTTGAACCTTGGATTTGTACGGCTTTTCTTAAAATATAAAGCGTATTTGTACAAAAAATAATTAAAATTGAATAATATTAAGATAAATGGTCAAATCTTCTCGTAAAGTTTTGATAAGCACTTGAAATTCTATTAAAATGTCAAATTTTAGTACTGAATCCAAAGGAAATGTCTCTTTTATCCATTAATAATAACTTAAATATGATTTTTGTTAAGATGTATACCTGAAAATGGTGCATACATATTTGCGTTAAATGCAATACATGTGCACGTGGAATCAATTTGTAAAAGTGTAAAATACGTAAACGTATGTACATAAACAATAAAACTTTCTCATGAATACCATAAAATCATTGGTCTTGAAGGGAATGTACTAAGAAAATATATGAGCGAATTAAAAAGTGTATACAATTTATAGCCGAAAAGTACATTTTTTGTATAGATTTCGTACTGAAGGAACAATTTCATATCCCAACACTGATACAGAATGTAAACAAACACAGGGTTGCAAGGAAAAAAAGTTGAACGAGCTCAAAGTTGGCTGGCGACCAACTTTGTTGAAAGCGATTAGTTGAAAGGCCGTTCGGACGAGGCGATTTTTGCTTTCAACTAAAAGTTGCCGGAAAAATCGCCTCGTGCGAATGCCCTATTAGTCTGCCGAAATCTCAACTTCTAATGAATCTCTCAAAGGGCGATTCCACCGTCACGGGTTGGACATTTGTACAGAAAAAAATGTCTTTCTTGTTCAAATTTAAGTATAAAGTACAGAACAATTCTACGTTTTGCTAAAGCTACATCTAATTGACTATTATAAGAGTTATTACAAAATACGAAAAAAATTCCAGCTTACTTGAATATGGCGAAAGATCCGATTTATTTCTTCTGTCACGGGTGGGACAAAAAAATAACCTGCTTTTTAGAGCAGGTATATTTTACGGAAACTCTGCGAATTTATTTCACTTTTCTGTGTGAACTTCATGTCTTATAATAAAACATAGAACCAGGAGCACATACAAAGCAAAAACTACAAAAAAAATTATGGCTTTATTACACAAAAAATCCGAAATTCCTCTGTCACGGGTGGGACAACGTTTGTCACGTGAAGGACACGTAAACATTTGTATATGAAAAGGAGCCTTTAGTGTGGTCCATATATAAAGATTAGTTATTAAAAAATATAAGAAGCCAAATAGGGGTTAAATTCACACACTTTTACCTTAAAATGATGCCTGTTAATGGAAGAAAATACTTAGCACCGTCAGCCAAAAAAATTATTAAAAATGAACGCGATTTCCTAGCGTCTTGAAATTTTCACTTATACCTACTTAAAATTAATGGACTACAAAACTGCATACCTAAAAATTCTAAACAAAAAGTTTAAAACTTTTGGGTGTAATTATTGAAGTTTGTAGAGTTTTTATAATTTTTGTAAGAAATTTGAAATGTGGATTTATGTGGTTCTGATTAGGTAATGTGCTAGACATTTATAAAAAAAAACTATAAACATTAGATTAACAAAATAAAACACCAAAACAGGTCAAAATGTAACTTAACTTAATCAGCTGACCACAAGGGTATATAGATAATGGACGAGTCCGCGCATCCCCCCTCCTCCCCTGCGTCCACCTCAACAAACAAATAAAGCTTATCAGCCCTATAAACCTACCTCTGACAACTCTCCCACGCATAGCGGTCACGGGTGGGACATGCTTCTCTGTTGAATTATTCTTATCTAACTACGTGGAAACAACAATGCAATTGTGGTAAATATTTGCAATGAATTTCTAACATTATGTAACAAACACGAAACACAACCTCAACTTCTGTAATTAAATATAACAAATCTTACCTATTTTTGTCACGGGTGGGACAAGACCAAGACTGCTTAATAATAACTCATAATATACATTAAGCACTCACAAAATTTAATATATAACACAACTTTATTAAAAGCAGATGAGTTCTACTATAAATTTTTCTTACCAAACACTTGAATTATGAATCGCAAATTATTTGACAGTGCATTCAACACAACCTACTTTAAACTCAATCAAAATATTTACTTAGAACTTGATTTCAAAACGTTAAAAAAGGTATTAAAAATGGATTTAAATCTTTAATTTGTCATTTTTTGGTTGATTCAAGATTTTTACAAATATCTTATCCACACGTTTGTTAGTTTTATAAAGAAAATAATTTTCGCACTGAGGTCCACTTTCCCATGGAACCTCCCCAAACGATGAACTGAGAATTACTCAGTTCTAAAAAATAAAGACATAGAAATGCCTGGAAAGTGATGTTAATTTTCTTGTAGGTCTTGCAGACGGTAAAGAAAAATACAGTTTCTAGCTTTTAAATACTCAGAGATTTTACAGCCTAATAGTTTGTATGCCTAGCTGGAGATATTGTCATATTTAGCCAGCCCAAACCCTTAGCGCGTCACGTGATTAAATGCTACATCAATATTATGCCAGATATGGAGTCTACTTTCGCCTAATATCAATAGCTGCGGACATTGTTAGTTTCCGTAGAATATTGTATACTTTACCTATAACTGAATTTGCATGAACTAAATAGGTAAGGTTAGCATTACCCAATTTGACCCAAGATTCGTTACCTTTGATGCAAATTTAACCCGTTCAGCGGAATAACCGAATAACTTGTTCGTTTCTGTTCTCCTTTTTCGTCTTTTTTAACTTATGCGATATTTTAACGCACTATTTTATACAAGGCCTAAATTAATATGATGTTTCCACGATTCGTAGTTCCCATTTGCTGGCACTTTTTCCAGTTGCTCGAAAATTAATTAATGAAATATTCTCCATATAAATTAAAATCTTGAATGTTAAGTTTGATTTACGGGACCAAGGAGCTGTGGAAGCGCAGTCATCTTGAAAACAAGGATGGTCAAAGTATTTATAACTCATGGAAACAGTAATTTTCGGGCCTTCATTTACATGTAGAGATCTGGTATAGCCGATTTCAGACTTCCCTTAATATTTAGTTAGATCTTTTTGACAAAATACTCTTTTTTCGATAACTGCGTTTTAGTACATATTTACGAATTGTGAGCCTGCCGACTACTAGAATCTTCGCGCGTTCCTAAATTTCAATAAGTTATTTAATAACTCTGAAGAGTATAGGATTAATTCGTAACTTTTGGCCGTTTGAAATTCCATTCTGTTTTAAATAAATTAAATATTGTATTACATCTCGATTTGTAGTAGCTTATTGCTGAACAGATTGTTCGGCTCAAAAACATATTTTACAGCTGGATGCTTCTTCAGTAAAACGTTACACTTTCAATGAATTTTTAATATAAAATTTCTAATTCAAGCTAAGCAAGATAGAAATTCGCCCGACTACAAAGTAGTGATGTAAATTGTATCGAATATCGAATAGTATGTATTTGATACTGCTGAGCAGTTTGAATATTCGATGAGTATTGAAAAAATATGTCGATACTTCGATACTCAAGTCATCGTTAAAATATATTTTCATAGCAAGCGTCGCCAAAGCAAAGTAACGGCAAAATTTAGAATGGTTGTGGAGCAGTGTATAACCAGGTTTCAAAATGATAATTTACCGGAACACAACGTGGATCAAACGAACAGCAATTCTCTTTGGAGTGATTTTGGTCAAAAATATAAGTAAGCTCACAAAAGTTGTTTAGCGTCTGACATAGGCGAGGGTAATCAATATATTCAAGAAGATTTATTGGAGAGCCATATAGATCCGCTCGAGTAGTGGTAAGAATGGGAAAAATATATCCCCAAATAGCTGAAATAGTTAAAAATTATTTATGATAAGTACATAAAGGTAACAATAAGCTTCAGTAGTTTTTATGCAATGTTTTCGATTGAAAATATTTTTACTAACAAAAATCATTATGAGTAAGAACATAAAATTAAAAGTCATACGACTTTTATCGGTTTTGGTAAAGGGGATTTTTAAAGGAATAATGTAAAAGTATCGAGTATCGAATACTTTTATTCGATATAAAGATTACCTGGAATTATCTTAGTCGTCGGAAATTTAATTATTTTGTTTATTTAACTTTTGTTATGTGGTTTTTATATTTTTTGAATTTAAATTAATTAAAACCTTATTGCACATCTGGAGGCCAAGTCCTTTCATTTGACAACTCACTGTTTAGTCCAACAAACATCGCACATCTTATAATTTTTCGTACAGGTGGCACCCCTCTTAGAAAAAATTAAAAGCTTATTGCACATCTAGAGGCCAAGCCCTTCCACTTAACATCTCACGTTTGGTAATTCAACCCTATAGAATTTCTAAGTACTAAACACAATACTGCTATCGATACAGATTATATTAAACAAATTCTCCCAAAAATGTGTTCAGTAATTTTATTATTATTGTGCACAAGTGCGCTCGGGTATAAAAAAATTTAGGTAGTGCTCAAAACGCTCAAAGTTTTTCATGGGGATATTCACGATCCGGTGCATACTGTCTAGCATGGTGCAAAGATAGCATAAATAGCATGACTGGATAATTTTGCTGTTGTTTGAACACATGGAACAACAGCAATAATGCTATTTATGCTATCTATGCACCCTGCTACACAGTATGCACCGGATCGTGAATACCCCTCATGTATTTTATATGGGGAAAAAACCAATTTTCGTAGAAATAGAATAGAATTCTTGAAAATCAATATTTTTCGATCGGAACACTTTGCTTATCTTCAGCAGATTCCCAGTAATAATACCCAATTGTTTATTTAACCATTTGTTCATGGTAACTATATTTTATAGGTCCTCCAAAACCCCCAGAAAAAGTAATGGGGGACCAATAAAAAATCGTTAATATAAAAAATGGTTAAATAAACAATTGGATATTAATACTGAAAGTCTCCTGAAGAGAACCACAGATTTCCGATCGAAAAATATTGATTTTCAAGAATTGGTTTTTGTTATTTTATGGCCTTATAACAATTATATTCAAAATTTTTTATTGAGCTTGAGGCGTTTTTTTAATGAAACCTTATTGTGGAAAAGCAACAATAATTTAAAAAAAATGGTAGAAGTGATAGCTATTTCGGAAATCACCACATTTCCTCATCAGACTTCTTTCAGTAGGACGCCTACGCACTGTGCTAAGTTCGCCTTGTTAATTCTTGTTGCTTAAAGTTAAACATTCTAATAATAGAAATATTAACAAAAACCAACAACCACATGATCAAGTGAATTGCAGCGGAATAGCTGCGCTTGATTGTAGTTGGCTAAACAAGTGAAATAGTGGAAATAAGCAACAAGAATTAATAAGGCGAACTTAGCACAGTGCGTAGGCAACTGGCTGAGTCAGTGGGATCGTCAGCTTGAATCCTACTGAAAGAAGTCTGATGAGGAAATGTGGTGATTTCCGAAATAGCTATCACTTCTACCATTTTTTCAAATTATTGTTGCTTTTCCACAATAAGTTTTCATTAAAAAACGGCCTCAAGCTCAATAAAAATTGTTGAATATGATTTTCAAGAATATTATACCATTTCTAAGAAAAGCTGTTTTTCCCCATATAAAATAGATGGAAAACTTTGAGCGCCGTGAGAGCTCCATAAATATTTTTTGATTTCAAAATATAGATAAAAAAATAAACTTTTTAATATACCACGCTTATATAATTGGACTAAAAATTAGAAAATAATATACATACATATCTCAGTCCCATAGAATTTGTTTAGATAACTTTTGATTTTGAAATTTTAGCAAAAGTCTTTATAAACCTTTTATGAGATTGAAAACGAAAAACGTGGAGCGCATGCAATAAAAAGCATTAGATTTAATTTACAATAGTCAAACTAAATCACATACATCTACAATTTCTACATAGAAAGTACAAATTCGAGATCGATTTTAAGTGGTCGTTATTCATATACCTACATACCAGAGCTGTGAAAATGTGAAATCATTTAAAATTTTAATCATGAAATATTTACAAGTAGGATTTCATTCTTTTCTTTTTGTCTCGTAGTGTGGGTTATATTTTTTTTCAATCTACAATCATTAAAAAAAATTTATTTCAAACAGCA
>NW_023458557.1:55460127-55501910 GCF_013731165.1 Rhagoletis pomonella
AAAAAAATCGGTAGATTTCTATGAAACTGGGTATCTGGGGTTTTCTGGGTCGCTGATTACATATCTAAAGTCATTTACCAAAAATTCAAAATGGCGGATCCAATATGGCAGACGAAAATTAAAAAAATTCGGTAGATTTCTATGTAACTGGGTACTATTTTCTTAACTCTTTCATAACCAAAGGTTTTATAACTCCAAGTATTTTTATGTTCTAACACACAACCCCTCCTCCCCTCTTCTCCGTGGATCCGCCACTGATCTTATATTTATATTCAGATACATTCCTGTTAATAATTACTTTTGAATTTTGAGATTTGACATACTGTCACTAAAATGTAAATCTAAGCCAATTGGTTAGACTTGGTTATCGACCTTACCCTCTGTATTTGCGAAGGTGTAAAGAATAATATGCAAATAGGCGGCGTTGACTTACCTTTTTTTGTATGTTTTCATATGTTAATGCTTTAATAAATGCAATTTCTATTTGAATGTATTGTCAGGAATGTATTCCAAGTACCATTAAGTATTTTAAAAACAAAAAAATGTTGACTTTCGTCCAGCTAGATCTGCTATCCGAACCACAGTTTTATTGAATATCTAACAATTAATTACAAAAAGCGCAAAGTATCCACGGATTTTTAATAATGTAGATATCTTTGGCTGTAGAACAGTTCGCTATATTTTTTCTTTAAAGCGGTGGCTAGCAGTGGCGATAATCGGAATAGTTAAATATGTAATTTTTATTACTTCAAATGTACAGGGTGCCTGCAGGCATGGGCAGAGAACGAGAACACGCTCAAAGAGCATAACCATCACGTGTACGTATACAAGCAAGAGCGTAACGATGAGAACGCGGCAGCAAGCAAAATGAATTAGGCACACTAACACATTCTCACTTTTAGCGATCGCTTGTTTGTGGTAGTGCCCACCTCTGGTCATAACTAAGTATCCCATAATTTTTGACTGAAAAAAAGGAAAAGTCCACCACGTTAAACAATTTCGCGGGATACAGGATTGAAAAACACAATAAAGGGATATCAAAGGGCAACGGAAAAAAGTTCAGATGTTAATACATTTTATTCGTTCAAGGAACTTAAACTCGTATGATAAACTACATATCCTTAACTAATCAAATTAACTATCAACAAGATCACTCCATCATCACCATCTTCAGACTTGGTATAATTTTTGGTGATTTTTTTTGTTTTTTGATGAACCTTGTAATATACTAATTCGATGTTCAGGTACAGATGTCTTAGTGATTCTATGGATGGATGTCGGTGTTGGCAATGCCCAACGGTACCTGGATGTCACAAAACTATACGCAAAATTGGGAACGTCATTGTCAAGAGCTCTGCCTGGTTTTCACGCACTTACGGGATGTGATTACAACCCTTCATTTTTCCGTAAAGGAAAAAATAAACCATTTAAGATATTGTTATATTATATTGTGATAAGTTTAAAAAATGCCGATACGGTTAATGAAGCTCGATGGAACTTTTCAATGAAGCTTATAAAGCAAAAGACACTCAAGACATGTTTAGAAAAAATATGCGCAATTGTGACGCATCAAGCTTGCCATCATGCCACTCATACATTACCAGTATATGGCTGCATGTCACTCATACATTACCAGTATATGGCTGAACGCAAACTTACAGCAGCCAACTAACAAATCACCAGAGCAGTATGGTTGGTCTCTTAATAATAAAAGTATGAATTTGTCTGGTTTAATGGAGATCAGTCACCAGAATTAGTCGCAGATGTACTTGAAAACACCGAGGATCAGGAAAGTGACACAGAATCAGGTATGCAGATTTAACAGAAAATTTTAAAATAAAAATATTTTATTCTTTTAATCAATTTGTTTGAATTTTGTAGACATGGATTCACGAGCATCTAGTGATTTAGATTCAGCAGAGGATGATGCAGAAGATTCCTATCGGGTCGAGGCCGAAGAAGATGTATAGATTACCCCACTCAACAAATTTTCAAATTTCGATTTTTACTGGGCTAATGCTAGTCATTTCTAATACACATTAATATTAATATTATATTAATATTTATTAATTGTTTGTTTGCATTAAGATTTTTTATATGTTTGTATTGCTGAATATTGTTGGAAAAAATAAAAAAAATTTACTATTCCTTAAATGTATCTACACCTCGCAATAACAAAACCTTATAGAATCAACGGAGTTTTTTAGCACCTTCAAACTTGTACAAAACTGCACAATCAAAATTTTACTACGAAATCTGATTAGAAAATTGAAAATTTTCAAGAAAATTTATTGAATTTTTCTGAGTTTTGCACAAAGTTTAGACATTTAATTTCCGTGTCTATGTGGTAGTATGAACTACATATATTCTTATAAAATATTTGCGAAAAAAAAGGCGCGCGAAAATGACATTTACATCGTTCTGCCAGGTAGTTAGTACCGCAATTTCGTTCTGCCAATTTAATTTTAGACTTGAAATCGTCTAAAGAATAACATATGAAAATTTCAGACTTAACTAAATAAAAAAAATTTCATTGCTCTCATCACACGTTTGGGGCGTTCTGCCACCCTTTTACTACCGGCTGATCGTTCTGCCAATGTAACCTGATGGACTATCAGAGCCTCGATGGGTAAAATTGCAGCCTTAACTAAATCATATTTTTGGTCGATGATTTTTACAAGTTAAGGGCGTTCTGCCTCCCAGTGCTACCCTAATCACGCTGGCAAAAAATAGGCCTTAGCTAAATGATCGCGAAAAAATGTCACTGGCTCTCCTACTAGTAGACTAATATGGGCAAATCTAAGAAACAGGTACACTTTCAAAACAAAAATTTAAATTGTATAATTTATAGGCACACCTATGTTTTATATATGATTGTATTCGTAATCTCTCAATAAATCGACAAATATAAGTGTAATTAAATTTCATCAAGAGCTTCAAAAGTTGGACGAAGAATAAACATTTAGAACGCTGAAATAGAAAACAAAAGAATAAGATAGGTT
The DNA here is from genome assembly GCF_013731165.1 of Rhagoletis pomonella. Classification (NCBI taxonomy): domain Eukaryota; kingdom Metazoa; phylum Arthropoda; class Insecta; order Diptera; family Tephritidae; genus Rhagoletis; species Rhagoletis pomonella. Next base: position 55,463,130 of record NW_023458557.1, read on the forward strand.
CAAATTACGCTGTGCAAGTCTTAAATTTTCAGCAAAGATTTTGAAAGTTGAATTTACTTAATTTGGATATTCCAAATTTAATGCCATCCCCTGTTTTAAAAGATTGGCTCCGGTTTTCGAGATAACGGTACTTAATTAATTTTAAACTATTTTATAAATAACTCCCTCAGTTTTGAAGTTATTTTACTAAAGTTTTGCACATAACGCTTTTTTAATATTACCTTAGTTATTCCTTAAAATTATCGAAACAGGTTCACATTAACATATAGCTCCAATACAACTGATTACTCAGATATGTGTTTTTGCGCTATAACTCTAACTTCATATCTGAATAATAAATTGTATGCCTGCTATATGTTAAATTAAACCTATACTAAATTTTTACCTGCTTAATTGGAGGAGTTATAACGCAAAACAACGTCTCTGAACAATCAGTTGTATGGGAGCAAGTTTGTTACAGTGAACCGATTTAGATAGTGAAGGTATATACAAAATAACTAAAATAAAAAAAAACTTTTTAATATACAACGCTTTTATAAATGGACTAAAAAGTAGAAAATAATATTTCTCAGTCCCATAGAATTTGTTTTGATAACTTTTGATTTTGAAATTTTAGCAAAAGTCATTATAATCAATTAACGACATTGAAAACGAAAAACGTGGAGCGCATGCAGTACAAAGCATTCGATTTCATTGACAATAGTCAAACTACGTAACATTCTACAGCGAAAGTACAAATTTGAGATCGATTTTAAGCGGTCGTTATTCATATGCCCACATACATACATGTGTTACTTTTCATATCAATTCAAGTGTATTACATGCGCCCCACGCTTTTCATTTTCAATGTCATTAATTGTTTATAATGACTTTTGCTAAAATTTCAAAATCAAAAGTTATCAAAACAAGCGTGGTACACTAAAAAGTTTTTTTTTAACTTATTTTATACGTTTTAGTCTTGTCTGTATAAAATTTTGCAATAGCTAAAATAATTCAACTTGCAGTGAAAAGATAAAAGAAGACTATGCAAGCAAAATGTTGTTTGCTCACATTTAGTATATGCCTACGTACGCACATACATACATATAGCAGCAATTAATTTCATCTAAAAAACTGGCGTGTCGTCCATTTCCGCTGCAGCGTATGTAGTGCATATTTTTAACTTCTTCTGGCGAGGCGACATCTATCTCTAGAGTTTTTCTAATTGTATATCTTTGATATGATAACTACGACGAGGTTGATATCTAGACTAGGTGGTCTATGGTGTTCTGGACATACAACATTGCAAGTTGATAAAAGCGTTGTAAAATACAATCGTGTGCAAAATTTTTGTAAAATATCTTCAAAATTGGGGAGTTTTTTATAAATAGTTAAAATTTAAGCAAAGTGTCAAGTACATATACCTCTAAAAGTGGAGCCAATCGGGCAAAACTGGGGATTAGAAGCCTCCAATTATGTAAAACGAACTATCAGAACCTTTGTTGAAAAAAATTTGATTTGATACCACGCTCGAAATATTCTGACTACAAGAAGGTAGCATCAGTAAAAGTAGTAAATCAGGAATTTTACACACTTCTAGAGACAATTTCATTGAAGCATTTTACAGGTATATGTAACGTTATAAGGACTAGTAGTTATAAAAAGACTTAGAACGTTTCGACGTATCTTCCAAATGTGCCTTCAGTTAACATGTTTTTGAAATAAAAATTATGCTCAAGATTGCAGAATATTTTATCCTTAAAAGTTGGATTACTCTGAGAGCACACCTCTTGCTAAGGTATTAAATTATTCGTAATTGTTTGTAGAATACAATATATACTTAAAAGGTTTTTAATATGAAATGCTTCAAAAGCTATACGCGATAAAACAAAAATTTTGAAAATTGTGAAAAGCAGAGTTACACACTTTTCTTTACATGCCATTTGGTTATTTTTTAAAGCATACTATAGTTATCAACTACATATGAACTGTACACATAAGTACTTATTGCACATAAAATTTCAAACCAGTATATGGTGTGCTTCAAAGTTATGACATAATTAACTATTCACCTCTTAAAAATTACACAAAAAATTCACATGTTTTTAATATTTTTTTAATGAAAACATCTATAACTCAAAAGTTATGCAATAAATTAATTCAAAATTTTTTTGAGGCTTCAAGAATAGTCTATGAATATATTCAAAAGCAACCAGCTTGATTTAGTTTACAGCAATGAAAATAAAGCTAAATAATACAAAGGTTACATCGTTTTTTAGATTTACCCATATACATTGCATATTTTAAATATTCAATATAGCGATGCACAATTTTTCTGAATTTTCCATTTTGAAAACACTACTGGTAACACATAAAAAACGAAGCATCAACTTTGTTTCTGATGCGCCGATTGCTCTAGCAATGCGTTTCGATAACTTTTCAGCAGCGCGTTTCTGTAACCTTGCGGGATGTAACTATGTAATATTGATGCGCCTAAAAGATGCAGCGATTTCTATTCTCAAGTTACATACCTGATGACAGTACGTTTTTTAAACTATAATTTTATTCATTTTTATCTCAAGCGAATGTTTCTGTAACTGTTGTGAAAAAAATATTGCGATAAATGATGCGATGAATATATCACTAGCTGTAAGTCAAGCGAGTTTTAGTTTTCGCAGCAAAAAACGTCCGATATGAGCGAGATATGTATGATTTCAATAATTTTATATTTTTTACATTAAAATTTATATACAAAAGACATACTTTGTACGGAAAAAATGTCTGATACCGTCAACTTGAAATCAGAATATTATTATAATAAAATTGAATGGGCTACAAAACTGCATATCAAAAAAATTGTGCCAAAATAGTGTGAAATTTTCCCGAAAATTTGGCAAGTTTTTCTGAACTTTAGAACAAGTTTGAAACTTATGTTGAAATAGTTTGTATTATAGAATATAATTATATTTTTATAACAAATTTACGAAATTCTTTAATTTTTTTTTGTGAAAAGCATTATGAACAGATATTGTAAAAAGAAATTTTACGGGAAACTTTTTTTTGGTTGGTTGGTTGGTTTTTTGGGTTATTCAATAAATCTGAATAAGGGCATTATATTTTCGAAGAAATGAATGTTTGTATGTATGTTGCCATATTTGTTAACAAGACAGACTTGATAAATTGAATTTAAATAGTAGATAGGCAACCATCATTTATATATTCTGACACTGAAAAAGAAAACTATTGAATCAATTAAAAATGCACATACATTTGGTTTTTGTCCCTACTTTAATCAATTAAATATTTTTAATGCTCAAAATATATAAAACTTCCTAATTGTTGCTTCAATTTGTCACAAATACGCAATAACATATGTATGTTCTTCATTCTAATAGTTTTGGCGTGTGTGAATCGGTAACAAAGTTGTGTAGGGAAAGCTGATGAATAATATTTTTACTATGGTGGGACAATTTGCTGTGTGAAATGAAATTTTTTTACAGCAGTAAATTTTTGACAACCGCTGAGTAAAATATTATAAATTGAAGTGAAATAAATGTTTTAAAAAGACATCTACCAATTCACAATTCATCAATTTAAGCTTTTAATCAATTTAATTTTTATCAATTAAAGCTTTTAAAACAGTTAAGAAATGTGTTAACAAGAAATATTAAATATAGTGTATTACTTCTTAATTTTGTCACCAGAAACTCCATTTTCTAATAGTTTAATACTTTGCTTAAACTTGGGGTAGAAAAATTATAAACATCAACAAACTTTGCCATTGTGAAAATTTTCTATACATTTGTCAAAAATTTCACTTTTTGATACTTTTTCTGCTTGGCAACTGATACTTTTTTTCAAGCTCGCGGCAACGCTGGTTGCGTAAAATATACGTATGAGGTGAACATCAAATTAAAGTTTGTCAAATCTGTGTCAATGAAATTTAATTTATTCCTTGTCTTGTCTTAATTAAAATAAAATTGAGTCTTCTTTTAAAATTTTGTACTTTATTTTAAGAATAAATAGTTTGATAAAAATTATCAATTTAGGATAATTTTGATTGTATCAGGCGGATTCTAATCACTACGTAAAATTTACGCATAGTTGGTCTTAAGTTAGGATGGAAGGACGTTATGGTTCTAGGGTTAAATAAGTTTATTGTTTTACGCTTTTAAATAACATTGGTTTTTGGCCACTTTTTAAGTCTTCTGGCCCATTGTGCGAGACTATTTGAAATTTTTTCCCAACTGAGTTACGACCGTCCAAACATTTTAACATTTTCGATGACCGCACGTAAACTTTAATGGCATGAACGATGTAATTACAGGTAGACTTCAAAATTAAGCTTTCAGCTATCATAGGATTCATAAACAACTAGTGTATTCATTATCAAACAGTGGGAGCCTAAACCACATTTAGAGTACTATTCATAAAATCGTATTTTGGTTCCAATGCAATCATTCAAAATAGAGGGAAAAATATTATCCAAACATCCGGTGTTAAGAAAATTGGCCTATTCCTCATGTATTTTTGCATACGTGTATGTACATCAACAAATGAAATGATAAACAACAATGCGACCTTTGGAATCTCATTTAAGATTTATATACATATAATTTATCTTTTATAAATTTGCATACATTTTGACTTTTTGCCTTGAAGTAGGCAGCAGTTTATTTCTAGTAAAATCGTTATTTGATTAGCCCTCCGCAATAAATTTGATTTAATCGTTTTAGTACATAATCGAATGATTCTCTTCGAATTGATGTACAAGACAAAGCTTTTTTTAATTCTCTAATTTCTTTTTTTTTTTAATTTTTGACGTAGAATACGTCTTACCTTACGATATGGAGGCTATGCTGAAATGTTGTAGTTGTAATTTTTAGAGCTTCACGAAAACGCTTATTGCACGAGAACTAATGAAGCAATTTCAAAGAAAGCATTTCAAAGATAAAATACCAAACCTATCGACAGATACATTTCTGTAAGTAACCGATTCGGTGTCTGTCCTAGAAATAACGGTAAATATTTCCCTCTTTTGGGGTCAATTTTGAACTTTTAAAGTGCTCCAGAAGCTTATGATTTGCAGAAATAACTTTCATTTTCGGGATATAGATTCTCTGGAGCAATATAAGTATTATCGTGTATAGATTTTATATAAATTCAACAAATATTGAGCTTTTTAAGGCAAAAAATTGTTGAAAAAATTTGCAAATTTTTTTTATTACCAAAATGCTCGAAAACCGCTCGAATGATTTGGTTTTTGTTTTCTTTAATTAAAAATTCAAGAGATTTCCTTTCGTTTGGTATTGGTTGATATCCTCTAAGTATGTTGATTTGATTCAAATATATGGGCATAAATGATTTTCCATACAAAATCACTTCGTCATCGTTTTGCATGTGCATGCGTTGGAAGTAAGGGAAGGAGACAAGAAGTATGTATGTGTGCGTAAGTACATATTTCGGCGACGGAGTTTGTTATCAATTTTGTAATTGATTTTTTGATACATTTTTTAAGCGATTTCGTTATCGATTTGGATATTTTTATCGATTTTCTTATCGATTTTTCATCGATATTATTACCGATTTTGATATCGATATTTTCATCGATATTTTTATCGAATTTGCTATGGCTATTATTATCGCTTTTGTTATCGATATTTTTTTCTCAGTGTGGGCTTTCGTTTTTGACTTGGATGTGCTCTTAACCATACCACGTATTCTACGTTAAAATTTAACGGCTGTATCTCCGATACAGCCTGCAGACCAAGACGAAGGCGCTGGACTGTTCCTTTTTTCTACTCTTCTACTTGCTCATCTCATCTCATCAACGCTCCACAACTTTCTTCCTTTACCTGGAGGCGCATCCACTTAACATACTTATTCAATCGCGTCTCTGCCTTCCTAAAACTTTTTTCTTTTCTACCCCTAAGCTCACAATTTGCAATTTGTAAATTCGTTTCATAATTTTTCATATTATTTTCACTATCCTTCCAAGATTTTGTCTGGTTAACTTTTTTCTAACTTCGATTGCTCTTTACCTCTTTCACAAAAGGAACTCCTTTCGATATCTACAATTTTATTCTATTTACTCAACTCTACCACCAGTGCTTGTCTCCTAATTCTTTCATGAACACATTTACATGCATACATTTTTAATAATCAACCACTTTGCACTGGCATCTACTTTCGTTGCTATCAACATTTTCTATATTGCCTATTCCCCTTAACGCCATACTCTCAAGAGTTTATACTATATTATTTTCCTTCTCTTCTGACCAGTGATCGGACTGCTATCACATTGTGGAAGTCTGGCACTTTTTGGAACATCTACCACGCAAGGTCTGAAATCTACAACATATTCGCGTTTTTGAGTAGCTTTATTTTTGCTCGACATAATTTTCTTAATTTTAAGCGCAAAGATTGTCTAACACTAAACACTCCGAAATCCCAGCGGCGATGAAATTTCTCAATTAAAAGTAAACAAAGCCGAATGGAAGGATAAGATAAACTGTAAAATAGTAAATTTTCTCAATAATAAATTTTTCGACAGGAAACGTTGTTTTATTGTGTTAAGTTGCAAAATATATGATTTATAAAAAGAATTAATAGCGAAAATGTTAAAAACGGCGATTTTTGTGAAAGTATTAACAAATTTCAGTGCATCTAAAGTTTCTAAGGCGTTGTTTACTTTTACTTGAGAATTGTTGAAATCGGTAAAACCGTAGTAGCTGTTTCTGGAACCTGCTGGCAGCACTCCGTAAGATTGCAGAAATCTCTCAAAATATGTTCCAAAAATATCTTGATATGGAAGGAACGGCTTTACACTGTCAAGGAAAAAATTGCCAAAACTCAACTCATCTTCAATCTTGCACTTTATTATACTAAAATTATTTTTTTTTAGATTCTAATTAATATGTTTGCAATTTAAGTACAACCTTGCGGAATTTTTTTTAATTCCAATTTTAAGTACAAAGTTTGGTCTAAAACCTGATATATACCACATTTTTTTGAAATCTATCACTTTTTCCCCTTTTTTCCAGATATTTTTTTTTAAGTTCGACCACTGCTTCAAACACCCTTAGCTTCTACTCCACTGACATTTAGCTGAACATCTGTTGGCAGCCATCAGTAAATGCCCAAAGGATTTTACACCTTACTGTCGACTAACACTTTCTTTTGCAATTTTCGTTTAACAACAATCAGCTAGTTAGCCCAGCGACTAAATGGCTACCGAGTGCGAAGCTGACAGTGTGCACCTTTATAGCTATGTACCTTACCAGGACGACAGGTAGCATGCACGTATTTTCGAACTACGCCTTCGCTTTATGGCAAATGTGCCTGCAACTCCGGCGTCAGAAGTCCTAGTGTTGATCGAAAAACTTGTGCCACATTACGAGTGTGGAGTAAGTGTGCGATAGCACACCTATCGCACACAGGGTAAACATAAGCACACTTTTGCAAACCGCTGTGGCAACTTACCTGTCACTGCTGTTAACCGTAAGGAATCTCGGCTGCTGCAATTGCAGCTACATCCAACGCAACTACATACGAGTACATGTATTGCGCTCACGGTTAGTTGCCGGCAACTGCAGTAAATCTCTTTCTTAGCTACGTATGCACTCTCTTCCCTGCTACTGGCAACGTTAAAGCTCCCGGGCTTTGCTGGAAACGCGGGTGCCCTGAGCCGATATAAGGTCTTTTCCACCCAACACAATTAAATTGCATATAAACGTAAGTGGCACCCACATCCTTACAAACACATAATGAAGTGCGTATTGCAACACCTTGGGAGGTCATCGTCGACGGCAAGTCTGGTAGTTTCGAACTGAAGATGCAATGTGCTAATTAGATTTTAATGGAGATATGAATGCATTTCAACCAAAATTAAGATTTTATACAGGAACATACATTCTATATATTCGAGATGATAGCGTGACAATATAAGGCAACCTTGGCTACAACTATGAAGTGTTACAATATGCGTCAAAATTCGGACTGGGACTGTCCGTGTTCTTGGATATCGGCATATCCATTAGGATATTCGTGAATACGGGAAAATCCGCTATATCCAATATATTTGTTATCCGGATACCCGGTTAATAATAATAATAGATTGGCGCTTACACATATGTTACTGTTTGGCCGAGCTTCTCCTCCGATTTGTGGCGTGCGCCTTGATGTTGTCACACAAAGAGGAGGGACCTGCAGTTTTACGCCGACTCCGAACGGCGATTGTATTTACTCGTTTACTGCGTTTAGGGAATTAAAACGCGAAAATTTTTGAAGTGAAACTTCTTTAGCGGCGGTTGGTTGGTTGGGAGTAAATTGGCAAATTGCACACGGAAATTATGCGACGGAAATGGTGCAACCGAAATGGTGCAACGGAAATGATGCAACGGAAATTGTTGGGGCTGAAACAAGTGCTTATTGTGTGTATGCATATGGTATTAATTTAGCAAAAATTTGCTAATGAAAGGTTAAAGCATGGGAAAATAGCAATACAAGAATGTAAGTAAAGGTGACTACGTACATAAATAAAGGAAAGGATAATGGCAAAAGTAAAAATGAAACAAAAACAAAGTTGCGTATAGATAAAGGCAAAAATGAAGACCAAGGTAATTTTTAACACTTACTTATATATATAAGAGCAAAGGAGAAGGGGAATATTTAGATGAAGAAAATGATAAACATACAAGTAATTTTTAGCAAAAAACAAGTAAGAAAGTCAAAGTTCGGGTGGAGCCGAACATTAAATACCCGGCGCAAGTATTAAATATATGTTTTATTACCTTTCCGAAAGCTAACGCTAGATGGTAAGCCGGGGTGTATCAATTTTGAGTAAATTAGCGTCCTTAAATTTCGAAATATTGCAGGTTCAAGCATTCCTGAAATTTACCGTTATATGAAAAGCGGCCGTAATTTTAGTCCGATTTCAATAATTTTCAAAGTTTTGCTTTTATGTGGCAAGCACAATAAAAATACCGAGTTTGGTACAAATTGGTAGAACGGTTATCGATATACATATATGTGATCATAAGTGGGCCGTGCCACGCCCATTTTCCAAAATTTTACCATAAACGTATTTCTTGGTAAAGAATTGTTGCAAGCATCAATTTTGAATAAATTAGCTTTAATATTTACTGATATATCGAAGATTTTGTATTTCTCTAAATTACCGTTATATGGGATGTGGGCGTGGTTATTGGCGTCTATTTCGGCCATTTAATATGCTGTACCAAGGCCAACAACTGTGCAAAGTTTGGAAGAAATTGGTGCAGCGGTTACCAAGATATACACATGTAACCATAAGTGGGCGTGGCTACGGCTATTTTTCAACAATTTATAATATTCTTATTTTTCGTCTGAAAGTTATTGTAAATATCAATTTTGAGTGAATTGTCTTCAGTAGTTACTAAAATATCGCAGTTTTCGTATTTCTGAAAATTACCGTTATATGGGAAGTGGGCGTGGTTACAGTCCGATTTCGCCCATTTTCAATACCAACCTACCTTGGAAACCTACATACCAAATTTCGTTGAGATATCTCAATTTTTGCTCGAGTTATCGTGTACACGGACGGACGGACAGACGGACAGACGGACAGACGGACGGAGAGACAGACATGGCTTAATCGATTTCTCTATTCATTCTGAGCATTTATGTATACATTTGTCTATATCTATCTCGATTCGTTTTGGCTGTTACAAACAACCGTTATGTGAACAAAATTAAATACCCTTGTGCAAACCGACTTAAAAAAAATATATATATATCTATATATTTCATGATTCAATGATCGGATCTAAACTAAGTTAGTACGAAACTACCTCTGAGATACTGCCTTTCCGTTGCAAAAAGAATTATCGAAATTGGTTGACGTGGTCCAAAGTTATACGGTGACATACATAAAAAAAATAAAAAAAAAATAAAAATATTCCGACGAACTGATAACCTTCTCCTTTTTTGGAAGCCGGTTAAAAAGTAAACACAAAGAGGAAGATGAGCATACCGATAAAATAAAGATGAAGACAGGGGAATAGGGGGATAGGGGAAAGAGGAAAGGATATAGAGAGAGACACAGAGACGCAATCTGGGACTTATTTTGGGATTTTCGGGATTGTCAGGACTTATCGAAAAAATATTCGATATTTTTATCGGTTTTGTTATCGATATTATCGATACAAGGGCCAAGGTGAAGGGGAATATGTAGATGAAGAAAATGATAAACATAAAAGTAAAGACAAAGAGGAGGATGAGGATACCGATAAATGTAAAGCTGAAGATAGGGGAAGAAAGATTATAATAAAGGTAACTAAAGAGGAAAGGATATAGAGAGAGACACGCAGACTCAATCTAGGAACTATTTTGGGATTTTAGAGATTTTCGGGATTGTGGGGACTTATCGATAAAATAATCGATATTTTCATCGGTTTTGTTATCGATATTTATCGATTGTTTATCGATTTCTTTATCGAAATTTTTATCGATATTGTTATCAATTTTGCTATCGATATTTTCGGAACTTATCGATATTTTTATCGGGTTTGTAATCGATATTTTTAACTTTTATGTTGGCGATATTTTTTATCGATTTTGTTATCGATATTTATCAATTTTGTTATCGATATTTATCGATTTTGTTAACGACATTTTTATCGATTTTTTATCGTTTTTGTTATCGATATTTATCGATTTTGTTATCGATATTTATCGACTTTGTTATCAATATTTACCGATCTTGTTATCGATATTTATCGATTTTTGTATCGATATTTATCGATTTTGTTATCGATATTTATCAATTTTGTTATCGATATTTATCGATTTTATGACCAATACTCAGCGATTTTGTTATGGATATTTTTATCGATTTTGTTATCGATTTTGTTATCGATATTTACCGATTTTGTTATCGATATTTATCGATTTTGTTATCGATAATTCTCGATTTTGTTATCGACATTTACCGATTTTGTTATCGATATTTATAAATTTTATTATCGATAATTATCGATTTTATGTATGTATGTATATTGGTTATGAGACAGAATATGTATGTAGATATGAATGTAACGAAAGTTTCACTTCTCCGGTGTGGCCCAGGCGCTCTTACTTTTTTTATTTTAGTTTAGCACTTGTTTCGTTCTTTGGTGCCCTTTTCAAGGTAGTTTTATAATAAAAACGTGATTCTATGGTGACATTGTATTTATTTTGTTCATTCATTTATTGATTCCAAACGTACGGAAAACTTTATCTCCTCTGGATAATGTGCTCCCAGATAATCCAAACGCAGTATTTTCACATAGTCTCTATCACGGAATTCATAGAATATTTTGTTAATTAGCTGGGTGTGCGCATTTGTACAAAAGTAAGCAATTGCACAACATAAAGCCGCTAGAGAAACCAAGTAAAGTTTTGCAAATTGTTTTACGAATAAAAAACATTTTGCTAATTAAATTAATTAACTGCGCATAGTTGGAAATAGTTACAAGTGACATTGCGTGAGTACTTAAAATATTTGAACATACGGCTTTATATGCAAAAATACCATTAAACACAGCAACACAAATTTGGTGTTTTTTTTTTTGAAAATTGCGCTATTTTCAGTGTTTTCGTGCTTTTTTAAATAAAAAACTTGGCAATACTGACCACTAGCTGACCTTCATCGAACGCTCTTTGCTGAGTTCGGACGGAAAATGGGAGCAATAATCAAGTTTTCGAAGTAGATGTGCATTTCTTATCTTTATAAAAAATAATTCATTTCTCCTCGTATTACTGTATCCTGGGACGAAATAAGTGGGCAAGAGCTGCCTTTATAACGGTCAATTTCTGTAGACTGGAAAATCGACTAGCCAAAGCATTTACATTTTACGGTTGAGATGTCATTTACACGGGTCGATTTTGGTTGAACGACAAAAATCTACAAGATAATCCACCCGTGTAAAGCCGCCTATAACCCAGCGAACAATTATCATTAAATATTTTGATTGTTTTTTTTGAGCTCTAGGCCTAGGGTAAATAAAACGATTGGATGTCTTATCTTCCTTTTTGTTTATTACTGTCGATATTTCGCCTTTAATCTAAAGGCATCTTCAGGACTGCAAAAACACAATATGAATACATATACCAATAATTATTTACACAACGTACAACAAAACATAACTTACAATCTTGGCTTTGCCTGGTCGACTAAACATATGCGCGAAAATGCATTAACAAACAAACTTGGTGACAATAAGTATAAGCATGAAAATGTAAACAATTCAAAATACAGTAATCATAAACAAAATACATACAAACAACAATACATGAAGCGATGAACAGTAAGACGAAGAATTGTACGTATGTATCATCCCAACATTACATTATTGTTGTCCGAAGAAATGTTGCTATCGGACCGACGATTCGTTTTTTCCTGAACACCTGACACCTACACTATTGATTGTTGCTGTGGGTGAGAACTATATTGCGATACACATGAGCGCAATTATCGGTGTTTGTTTTAAAATTCATCCTTTTATTATTAGGGGTGTTCATGATATGTAGCATCTCCAAAACATGTCGCTTATTATAATTTTTCTCTTCTTGCAAGATAGCTACATTTTCAAAGTCAGGATAATGTCCCATTTCCTGACAGTGAGATGACAAGGCCGTCTTATTGTCCGACGAATTGCTCCTTAACTTAATATTAGACTTGTGAGCGGAAATCCTTGTCTTTAGTTTAGATTTTGTTGTCCCCACATATACCATATTGCATACGTCGCCATTGCATGGTATTTTGTAGACTACGTCAGATTTCTCATTTCTGGGAATTTTGTCTTTGGTATTGCTATATATCTGCTGTAATGTGTTGTCATAAGTGAATGCTATTTGAAAGTTCTCCTTGTCATACATTTTGGAATGTTTAATCCTCTCCGATAATCCCGGAATATAGGTCGCCGATTTATAAACTTTATTATTTAACTCTTTATTTTTTGCCCCTTATTGTTTCTTACGTAGTAGTTACGTATGAGCTTATTAATCATACCCCGAGGAAATTCGTTTCGTCCTAGGATTTCTTTAATTATGGTAATATTCTTCGTGTGATAAATTTGGTCACTTATGGAGAGAACTCTTCTTATAAAATTGCTAGCCGTATTTAGAATTGCTTTTTTCTCATGTTTGGAGTTGAAATTTATGAGCATCCCTGATGCTGTCGGTTTTTTATACCAGTCGAATGTTATTCTATTGTTCCTTCTAATTATTAGGGTGTCCAGATAAGGCAATTGTCCATCTTTTTCTATTTCGATTGTAAATTTTATTGTTTTATTATAGTTGTTTAGAGTGTTGAGCATCTTGTCCATAGTTTCTGTTTTGATAATTGCAAATAAGTCATCTACTTATTAAGTTAATAATCGTTGTTTATTGTCAGAGTTTTTCTCGAAATTCGTCAATAGTTCCTCCATAACTATGTCTGCTATCACGGGTGATGCTGGTGAACCCATAGGCATTCCCGACCTTTTCTCATAAAACTTGTCATTAAAGTTAAAATGCCTTGGTTAAGATTAATAAAAAAATTATTTCATTCTTTCTTTACCGGGACAATAGTTAACATCCGTGGGCAATGACGCAGTTACAGAACTTTAGACAGAGCAATCTTTTTCGATCGAGTTCAATGTAACAATCGTGTCGATAAAAAAGTAAAATATAACTTTTAATTTGCTATTAAAAACCCCACCGCCTTTCTATTTGAAGAGTAGATTTGTTGATGCAACAAAATGGAGTAGATTTTCAGTTGAGCGGAATAGAGGAAAAAATAAAACTTAAAACGTAACGATTATTTTCCGAGCAAAAAATAAAATTTAAAACGTAACGATTATTTTCCGAGCAAAAAATAAAACTTAAAACGTAACTATTATTTTACGAGCAAAAAATAAAACTTAAAACGTAACGATTATTTTCCGAGCAAAAAAATAAAACTCAATAAATAATCGTTATGTTTTGAGCAAAAAATAAAACTCAGTTAATAACGATTAAAAAGTAATGTATACACACTGAAAATAAAACTTCGTAAAAATGCTACGAAAAACTTTCTTAGTCTTGGTTTTTGTACAATCTACGAAACTTTCGTTCATAAACGAACACGTTTTTCACAACGAAACAAGATTTTACGAACCATTCGTAAATATAACGAAAGGACTTCCGTAAAGCCTTTTGTCAGTACAATTTACGAAATCTTACGTTTATTTTACGAAACACATTCGTAAATTACTGAACAAATCTCTGTACGAATAATTTTGTATATTGTACGAAGGCATTCGTAATATTTACGTATGGTATTAAAATTGACGAAATCTCCAATTCTGTGTTCGTACAATTTACTTAATACTTTCGTACATAGAACAAATGTAGAAACATTTTTTTTAATTCGTACAACAGACGAATATTTTCGTACAATATACTAGATTTCCGTCAGTTTAATATTTCATCATATTTTTATGTACCGCGTCTCATTGCGAAACTACTGGTTGGCTACTGTGAGACGTATAATATAATTTTAAAAGTTCTAAGATGCTTTTGCTGGATAAAAATACAATATAAAACTAAATGTTAAATCTGTGGATAAATGCTTTTAAGCATACGATGTTTTTAACATCGCCCACGCTGAGCTCTGCAATGTGGGACTTCATAAATAGGCAATTTCATCAGTTAGATATCAACGGCAAGCCCAAACCAGGAACAGACGCACTACTTAATGAAATTTTAAGTAAGTACATGAATTATTTAACACTGAAACTTGCCTTTCAGACGCCTTATAATTTTTCTTTAATTTATAGTCGAGAAAGGAAACAAACATCGAAGAAGCTGCGAATCTGCCAAGTACCTCCACATAAAAACATTGCAAAACATTTTGTTAATGAAAAACGCTTAAAATTAGGAATAAAAACAAAATAAAAGTGTTGTGTTATAATTCGTCTTAGGTTTTTTACAGTGTGGTGAATGAAAGCAATAGGAAGTTCTACTTAACAACCGCAGATTTTAGGAAAATAATTTCGTTAAATATACGAACTATTTCGTGCATTTTATAAAAATTTCGTAAAAAAAAATAAAGAAATAGTACGAAATTCGTTCGTAAATAGTACGAATACGTTCATAAAATGTACTAAGATCTGATGTCTCATATTTTCGTAGTATGTACGAAAACGGTTTTGTACAATCAACGAAAACTTTCGTGGCTCAAAATGACGAAAACTTTCGTAAAATATACGCAAGTTTTCGTTATATTTACTCGGATTTTATTTTCAGTGCATAAATGATCAGAATGAAAAGAGAAATCGATTAAGCGGTGACTGTCTGTCCGTCCGTCCGTCCGTCTGTGCACACGATAACTCGAGTACAAATTGAGATATCTTAACGAATCTTAGCAAGTGCACTTCTTTAGGGCGTAGGACGGATGGTATTGAAAATGGGCAAAATCGGACAATAACCACGCCTACCTCCCATATAACGGTAATTTTCAGAAGTACGAAAGCTGCGATAGTTTAGTAACTACTTAAGCTTATTCACTCAATATTGATATTTACAATATTTTTTAGACGAAAAATAAGAATATTATAAATTTTTGGAAAATGGGGGTAGCCACGCCCACTTATGGTTGCATGTGTATATCTTGGTAACCACAGCATACCATATGGCCGATAATTCTTAAAATCTGACAATAAACACGCCCACATCCCATATAACGGTAATTTAGAGAAATACGAAATCTTCGATAAATCAGTAAATATTAAAGCTAATTTATTCAAAATTGATGCTTGCAACAACTCTTTACCAAGAAATACGTTTATGGTAAAATTTTGAAAAACGGGCGTTGCAGCGCCCACTTACGAGCACATATATGTATCTCGGTAACCGTTCTACCAATTTGTACCAAACTCGGTATGGTTATTGTGCTTGCGACATAAAAGCAAAACGTTGAAAATTATTGAAATCGGAATAAAATTTCGTACGCTTTTCATATAACAGTAAATTTCAGAAATTCATGAAACTTCAATATTTCTGAATTTAAGGACGCTAATTTAATCAAAATTGATACACCCCGGCTTACTATGTAGGTGAAAAACATACATTTAATGCTTGCGCCGGGTATATAATGTTCGGCTCCGCCCGAACTTAGACTTTCATTTTATTAACCGAATGTCCGGATATTGGAATTTTTTAATCAGATATTCGAATATCCGGATAAAACTCCTACTGTGAGTACAATAGCTGTAATAATAAGTATAGTTAGCCATGTAGTAATTTTTTCTAAGTATGAATAAGTATAAAAAAATGTTTAAATTGACACATTTCTACGCCAACTACATAAGGGAGCAGATATGGTACATAGCTATTTTCCGATTTTAATAAACTTTTTATACCAGCTTTTGTATGGCAGTCGGCCGATTTTGATCGCCTTTCACTCAATTTCATTAAAATCAGACAACATTTAATATTTCCGATCCCTAGTGTTGTGGGTGTGGCAGTTTTCTAATCTATGCATTTTCAGATTTCTTCGTCTCTAAGCAAAAATACTACAAATAACAAATTATAGGGAAATCGGAGCACGATTACCACTTTTTGTCGAATTTTATATGGGGATCTTCCACTGTGCGTTGTATCGATCCTTTATTTCGAGACAGATATCCAATGCAAAATCCTCAAGGGCTAATCTATCTGAAAAACTAATCTGATACGACTGCGATATCATTGCGTAAAAGTGTTTTTTTTTTTTAGAGGAGATGTCCTTGCATAAGATTAGCGGCTACTCGAATATTAGAAGTTTCACTGTAATCATCAGCACCAAGACGAAATTGTCATTCATTAGTCACTTAAGTGTCTTGTACAACCATCTTACATTTTAAATGATTTTGAGCTCCGTTTATATGGAAGTCGTTCATGACTTTTTCATAGAAATGGTAATTTCGTCGTTGATGGCCTCCGCAGGACTTTGGCATGCGGTGATCACTGTTGACACTCAAGCGACAGTATCCTGCAAAGGACTTTTTATAAGTGACCGCTGCAAGACATTGTCTGTTATAAGTTTTTGATAGGAGTACACCTGCATGACATTGTCACCAGTGTCATTGTCAGCTATATATCGTTTAGAATTCCCAGAAAGTGCGACGCTGTTACTAAATCTTCATTAGTGACGATGTCACCGGTGACCATTTTCGCTAAAGGTGCAAAACTATCGATGGTACTATCGGTAATACCGATAAATTTGAAAGCACTATCTATGGTTTTGAAAAACTATCGATAGTTACTTTACATAGCTAATTCCATTTACTATCCTTTCTATGGAATATTCGAAGCGCAGGTAATTTCCCACCAAAAATACTTGTTTCTTTTATAATAAATTTTGTACAACTTAAGACTTTTTTCGGTGTTGGTGGTGCCGGTTGTGCCATTTGCGGTGATGGTGCCGGTGGATTTGTTTAAAACAAAGCAAATCGGTGATACACTTGGGGTGTTCATAGTTTGTTCGAAATTGTGTCTCAAAATGTAGACGTCTGCAGTTGAAGACATTTTCTAATCGCAAAATCTTTGGTGTTGTTGTTTCCCATACAAAATTGGAAAACGACGCCGTTTACATTTTGTCACACTCAAAGGTATGTTTTTTACGTGTCTACATTTGCAACCTCGCAGCAGGGCAATACCAATCAGTTTTTTTTTTTTTTTATTGGGAACGTTTTCCGTATTTGCATTTGATTTGAGCGCAATGGCTAATGGAAACAAACAAACCAAGGAAAAGAAAGAACAAATATTAGGAAATGGTAATTTATTTCAACAATTACATTTTTTAGAACCAAAATCGAAGGCGGCATCTAAAAAATAGACGCAAAGAAGAAATATCTGGCAACACGAGTAAAGGTTTGCGACGATTTTGCGACGACTGCCAGAAAGGATGCTCATAGGTTGATGCTAAAAATGGCTCGCATTTTTGGAACGAACTGTGAACACCCCAACTGATCTCACATAAAAATTTTATTCATACGTACATATTTATGTACATTACGGTGGTCCAAAAATTCATGTGAAAAAGTAAAGTCGGAATCTTTATGCTCTCTTCCTCTAGGATTGTTCTATACCGAAAAAATATACCCTTATTTTTTTATTTTGAAATTAAAAAATATTTAGAGGTCGCTCAAAGCGCCTAAAGTTTTCCATGTATTTTATATGGGGAAAAAACAACTTTTCGTAACAATGGTATAGAATAGTTAAAAAGTAATGTAAAAAAAAATATTTTTCTAAAAATAAGCTTTTATTTAACATGTTTAATCAAAGGAATAAAATAAAGTAGTGAAACAAAAGATTTTTTAGCAAGAAAATTTTGTCAAAACTGCACTAAAATGAATAAAATAAAATAAGTAAGGTCTCGTTAAAGTTACTAAGAGCCATTTAGTGAAAGGAGTTATTCAAACTCTAATGAAAATTACTAACAATTTGTACTAATTTACTTCGTTTTTAAAAAAGCTTAACTTATTTTATTTTATTCATTTTAGTGCAGTTTTGACAAAATTTTCTTGCTAAAAAATCTTTTGTTTCACTACTTTATTTTATTCCTTTGATTAAACATGTTAAATAAAAGCTTATTTTTAAAAAAATATTTTTTTTTACATTACTTTATTTTCTAATTTTTAGTCCATTTATAAAAGCGTTGTATATTAAATAGTTTTATTTTATTTTATGTACAAAATTTTGCAATAGATATTAAAATAATTCAACTTGCAATGAAAGAGAACAGAAGACTATGCAAGCAAAATGTTGTTTGCTTACGTTTTGTGTAAACATACATATGTACATACATACATATAGCAGCAGTTAATTTCATTTAAAGAAATGGCGTGTCGTCCACTTCCGCTGTAGCATGGCATATATTTAGGCGCAATATTAAAGTTCTTCTGGCGAGGAAACTTCTCGAGGCTTCTAATTTTATCTCCTTGATATGATGCCCACAACGAGGTTCATATCTAGACTAGGTTGATATCTAGAATTTGCCATAAATAGCTTTGCTCTGGTTTTACGTTCTTTGGCAAGTTACGCTCTGTTAGCCATAAATTTTACTAATTTTTGACCGACTTTGAATCAAGACCCCTGGTCCATATAGGGAATTCATTTATATTTTAAATTGCATTGTCATCGTGATTGGAACTATGCTGAAAATTTCAAGTCTCTAACTTATCGGGAAGTTAATTTAAAATCGATTGGAAATTTCCACGATTTGCGCGGGATGACCAAGTTAAATAAAAGCTTATAAAAATCAATAGTTTTCTACCAGAAAACAAACAGGAGATTCCCAGTAATAATACCCAATTGTTTATTTAACCATTTTTTCGTTGCATCTATAATTTATAGGTCCGCCAATAACCCACAAAAACCCCGAAAAATGTAATGGCGGGACCAATAAAAACCCGTTAGTATTAAACATGGTTAAATAGACAATTGTGTATTATTACTGAAAGTCTCCTGAAGAGAACCAGAGTTTTCCGATCGAAAAATATTGACTTTCAAGAATTTTATACCATTTCTACGAAAAAATTTATTTTTCCCATATAAAGATACATGGAAAATTTTGAGCGCTTTGAACGACATCTAAATTTGTTTTGATTTCAAAATAAAAAAATAGGGGCATACTTTTTTTCGATATAGAACAATGCTAGTGGGTGAGAGCATTACACTTCCGACTTTACTGTTTTTGGACCACCCTAATGTACATACAGTCACTCGCATCAGTATCGGTATTCGTTATTTAGTTTCTTTTCACAATATTCAAAATATTTTCCATCTTGAACTTGTTCGTAAATTTAAAATATAAAGCTCTTCCACGGTACACGAATTGGGAGATGAAAACCTGTTTTACGGCTCTATTCTGTGTCATTGACAAGTTCTTGTCACAGTTTTCATTACGGAAAAATATATGAAAAAGCTTAAATTTGGCAGTAAAAAAATGTTTTTCAACGATACAGAATTGGGCTATTAATATATGAAAGGCTTGCAAACCTTGTAGCCCATGAACCGTGCAAGGTCTTTGAAAGTCTTCCAATGGGCCGTCTGCATAAAACTTAAGCAAATGCTTTTTCTTAAAATTTCAGGCATTTTACTCAATTTTTTCAAATAAATTTAAATGAAAGGTATAGAATTTCAAATTAAAGCAATTGCTTAGTTTTTATGCATACGGTCCATTATGTCCCTATATGAATAACCTTGTATAATTTATTTAAATATAAATTACTGATAAAGATTTCTCATTTCATTTTAGATTGATTTAAAGAAACATGGCAAGTGTCAAATGATATAAAAGTTCGCAGTTAAATCAAAAATTGTAAGAATAAAACTAAATTCAATTGAAGAAAAGCAGTGAATAAAAAAAATATTCAAAGAGAAAGCCCACAAATAGTGGATTTGATGTTTGCGCGGATTGAAGAAGCTGCAGTCCTTCAAGAACAATTTATTAGAAAGAACTTAGTTGTTTCCTTTGTTATGTATGTACAACGTAAAGAAAAAATAAATATGAAATATACATTTCCCATAATAAATTTTATTTCCACAGTTGAAGTACAATTGACAAATAACCTTTGAAAATGATTTGAGAGATAACCATATCTTCAAATGGAGATCAAAATTCCCTTTTTATTGAGAAAGCTGTTGTTTTCAAATCAATATTAAATCATTTTCAGACGTTTGACATTTGAGAAAGGGCTTTGATTTGAAATCATCCTCAAATGTATATCAAACCTAAATGTTTGCTGGGATAAAGAATTATTTCAAAATTACAACTATGTGGGAAAACCCAATCAAAGCTTTATTAATTCATATAGTTGGTATACAAAACAAAAAGTATGATGAAATTTTGAATTAGATGTCTATATTCCTGTAAAGACAAATTCCTGTTAAAAATTTAAATAATTTATACTGCAAACTAGGTATGTAAATAATTTTTGTTTACATTAATGTAACTCAATTTTGCAAGGACTCAATATACATATCTGTGCCTTTCAATTAAAATAGCCTGAGTCGGGACAGGTCATTTCCCTTTAAAGCAACATTTCATTGGATTCCCAAATAATATTTTAACGTTTAACTAGCCATATCTAGGTGTAGTTCAAGATGCCTTTTTAATAGAAGCTTGATAAAAAAATAAACATTTTCAAGGGAAACTGATTATATTTCAATTCAAAGTCAAACCTTCTAAAGTCACTTAAGCTACTTTAATTGAACGGCACAGATATTTATTTGAATTAAATACATTTTGGCTGAGTAGAAAATATTCTTTTATAATCAGCAAACTTTAAACGATAATATCGCGATAGTATCGATAGTCCTCTGGGAAATTGCTTGGTAGTCTAAAATAACGATACTATCTTAATAGTCTTTCCAGAACTTGCGAAAACTATCGATGGTATGACTATCAATAGTTTCCCACCTCTATTTTTCGCTACTGCGTATATTAACAACACCAACGTCAAAGTACAAGATAGCAAAAATGTATGTATGTATTAATGCATGTACCTCAGTACTATTTTATATGACGCCCACTACTATTCTAGGTAATGAATAGCAATAACCAGTGTTACCGTTTGGTAGAAATATCATTTTAGGACACATCTAGCAAGACTGAATTCAAAAGCTTTCAGATGTTTATTTTGAAGGAAGCAATTGAAAAGTTTTTTTTTTTCACATAACAAATCAGTGTGAGTAAGTAAGACGACAACACGACATACTTTTTATATTTATATGTGCAAAACTAATTTCTTTAACACTTTCGGAGCAAAACTTTTCAATTGTGTTTATTTCAGTAGTTGGCGCCAGTCGAAAATTTTGTATTAGAAAGGAATAGTTATTCTTATACTCTTCTTTGCTTTGATGTAATAATTACATTTTAATTTCATTTCAGGACACAAACAAATATACATATTGACAATGGACACACAACTAATTTCAATTAAAAAAATAGAATAACAAATATAAAATAAGTTTTGCTCTCAGGCGGTAGAAATTTCTTAGATTAGAAATAAACAAACTTTGATCCCGGTCCCGCCGTTCCGCCAGGTCCAAGATAGAACTGGTATTACTTGCCAGAAAACAAAAGTTCCCACATTTTATCTGCCGAAATTAGTAGCGGTGAGTAGCGCACCCTAGGAAGGGCTTAACATGATACTTCCTCTGCAACCGCTGCGTAGTTTTATCCATGGTACGGGGAAGCAAATCAATTTCGGCCATGTATCAATACTGGTTGAAATTAAAAGGGACCGCCTTAATATATTTAAAGCTGACATAGGAGCCAGCACTCACTACATTACGGCGATTTAGAACGCCAGTAATAAGGTACCTATTAGATCCCCGACCAGGTCTATACAAGTAGAACTACCAGTAGCAGAACGCGGTATATCTATACACACTGGTGATTCAAAGATGAAGCAAAGAACCCGAGCAGATCTCTCGGAGGATCTTCATATCAAACGGTCCTTTCGTCTGCCGAACGATTGCAGTGTATTATAAGCAGATATCTACGCTAAAGAGTCTTTGACTGGCAGCACGGTTCCAGATCATAAATAACAAGTAAGAAAGTCTAAGTTCGGGCGGAGCCGAACATTAAATACCCGGCGCGAGTATTAAAAATATATGATTTTCACCTTTCCGAAAGCGACCGCTACATAGTAAGCCGGGTGTATCAATTTTGAGTAAATTAGCGTCCTTAAATTTCGCAATATTGAAGTTTCAAGCACTTTCAGTCCGATTTCAATAATTTTCAAGGTTTTGCTTTTATGTGATATATATATATGTGATCATAAGTGGGCGGTGCCACGCCCATTTTCCAAAATTTTACTATAAACGTATTTCTTGGTAAAGAATTGTTGCAAGCTTCAATTTTCAATAAATTAGCTTTAATATTTACTGATTTATCGAACATTTCGTATTTCTCCAAATTATCGTTATATGGGATGTGGGCGTGGTTGTTGTCCGATTTTAAAAATTTTCGGCCGTTTGGTATGCTGTAGCGAGGCTAACAACTGTGTCAAGTCTGGAAGAAATTGGTGCAGCGGTTACCAAGATATACACATGCAACCATAAGTGGACGTGGCTACGCCCATTTTCCAAAAATTTATAATATTCTTACTTTTCGTCTAAAAATTATTATAAATATCAATTTTGAGTGAATTATCTTCAGTAGTTACTAAAATATCGCAGTTTTCGTATTTCTGGAAATTACCGTTATATGGGAAGTGGGCGTGGTTACAGTCCCATTTCGCCCATTTTCAATACCAACCTACCTTGGATCAATGGAAACATACATACTAAATTTCGTTCAGATATCTCAATTTTTGCTCGAGTTATCGTGTACACGGACGGACGTGGCTTAACCGACTTCTCTATTCATTCTGAGCATTTATGTATACATTTGTCTATATCTATCTCGATTCGTTTTGGCTGTTACAAACAACCATTATGTGAACAAAATTAATATACCCTTGTGCACAAGTGCGCTCGGGTATAAAAAAATGTCGAGCCACGTTGTTATCACTGACCCATATCAACGTCCCTCTATGCTGGCTCCCTGGACATATGTAGCAATACTGAAGGGAATGGGATGGCCAGGTACATCTCTGAAACGCCAATTAACGATACGGATAAATCCGTACTACCACCGCTCAGTGATCACGTTACGAAAATTGGTGAATACACCATAGCCGTTACTAATGACTTATGTAAAACCCGGGACTACTGTTAGATCGCAAGATTATTATGGTCACTGCCTAATAGGAAAGGGACGAAAGGACTACTGGCACTCAATAGATCTGCAGTAAGAGTCCTTACCGATGTCACCACGCGACACAGTGATATAGCACCAATGCTTCAGTGATGGCGTATATCAACAAGTACCCTCTGCAGAAGCTGCCGCGATGAGGATGAGAACGAATGAATTATCCACTCTCTGTGGAGATGTTCGGGCCTACAGACGAAGTGCCTCGAGCACCTCGGTTCACGCTCCTTCAACAGTCTGGGCGAGATAGCGAATGTGGAATGTGGTGTTAGATCTCCTCAGTTTCATTAGGGATAGCAATTGGTTCACTGACACCATAAGTCACTCATCATTCCTATGCGCCTATGTATGGCGCGGAGGCATGGACAATAAAAACATCTGATGAAGCGGCTCTTGGAGTTTTCGAGAGAAAGGTTCTACGAAAGATTTACGGACCTCTACGAGTTGGCGATGGCGAATACCGCAGACGATTTAACGATGAACTGTATGAGCTTCACAACGATACAGACATAGTGCAGCGAATTAAAATTCAGCGGCTCCACTGGCTTGGCTATGCTGTTCGAATGGACAGAAACACTCTTGCTCTGAAAGTATTTAACACGGGCCGCGATGGTGGTAATAAAGGAAGAAGAAGGCCTTCACTGATTTGGAAAGACCAGGTGGAGAAAGACTTGGCTTCACTTGGCATTTTCAATTGGCGTCAGTTAGCACAAAAGAGAAATTACTGGCGTGCTTGCTATTATGGACTCGGCCAAAATCGCTTAGGCGGTTACAGCGCCAATAAAGAAGAAGAATTGGTTCAATAGGATAATGACATAACATTACTAAGTTTCTCTCCAAATAGGAACCCTCGATTAGGGGTACGGGTCTCCTCTTGAGAGCGCATAAACAATGGACAACTTTGTCTCCGAGTAAAAGTAGGGAACATTAAGTACACGCCCTCCTAATCTAATTGAACCTTTGGTAACATTTTTTGGTTCTGTTTAGTAGTAAATATTTTTTGGTCGTGGCCACACTGGACAAAACACAGGAGTATCTTCGATGCACACACAGTGGTCAAAATGTTGGTGTAATATTTCATTTTCCGCTGAATGAAAATTAGTACTTGCGGCAAAGAATATTCTTAAAAACGCTTGAAGAATGAAAACTTAATAATAAGATAGTTCACTTTTTTATGCGAAAATGCGAAAGGCAAAAATTAGCGTTTGCTTTGTAGCTTCCGATTTTCGCACTTTCGCTCAAACGCACACAGTTTCGCATCAAAGAGTGAACTCTAGTAATAATTATAATATTGTGCTAAGTGTTTGGGCGAGATTTTCCTCCAGTTTGTGGAGTGCGTCTTGATCTCGTTACACAAATAGAAATTTTCAATTTCGGCTTTCGATTTAACAAAGTTTAGGAACATAGCCAAAAATATACTTTGACATATCAATAACTTCTCATAAAACTCAACCCTCGTTTATGAGGGTTCTGCGTTTCAATTTCATACCGAACAGCTGTTGCCAAGAGCTTCTGTTCGAAAATGTTATCACAGCTTATCTTAGAAAATTCGTTATCCTCAGTTTTGTATAGAGAACAAGATTCCATCACGAAATTGTATTTAAATGAAAACTTAAAAAACATATACTTAAACAATTTAGAAAGTCCAAGTTCGGGCGGAGCCGAACATTAAATACCCGGCGCAAGTATTAAATATATGTTTTTCACCTTTCCGAAAGCTACCGCTACATGGTTAGTGCGGTGAATCACTTTTGAGTAAATTAGCGCCTTTAAATTTCGAATTATTGAAGTACCAAGCATTTCTGAAATTTACCGTTATATGAAAAGCGGCCGTAATTTTAGTCCGATTTCAATAATTTTCAACGTTTTGCTTTTATGTCGCAAGCACAATAACCATACCGAGTTTGGTACAAATTGGTAGAACGGTAACCGAGGTACATATATGTGATCATAAGTGGGCGCTGCCGCACCCATTTTCCAAAATTTTATCACAAACGTATTTCTTGGTAAAGAGTTGTTGCAAGCATCAATTTTGAATAAATTAGCTTTAATATTTACGAATTTATCGAAGATTTTGTATTTCTCTATATTACTGTTATATGAGATGTGGGCGTGGTTATTGTCCGATTTAAAAAATTTTCAGAAGTTTGATATGCTGTACCAAGGCCAAAAACTGTGCCAAGTTTGGAAGAAATTGGTTGAGCGGTTACCAAAATATACACATGCAACCATAAGTGGGCGTGGCTACCCCCATTTTCCAAAAATTTATAATTTTCTTATTTTTCGTCTAAAATTTATTGTAAACATAAATTTTGAGTGAATAATCTTCAGCAGTTACTAAAATATCGCCGTCTTCGTATTTCTGAAAATTACCGTTACATGGGAAGTGGGCGTGGTTACAGTCCGATTACGCCCATTTTCAATACCAATCTACCCTGGATAAGTGGAAACCTACATACCAAATTTCGTTGAGGTATCTCAATTTTTGCTCGAGTTATGGTGTACAGGCGGACGGACAGACGGACATGGCTTAATCGACTTCTCTATTCATTCTGAGCATTTATGTATACATTTGTCTATATCTATCGATTTGTTTTGGCTGTTACAAACAATCGTTATGTGAACAAAGTTAATATACCCTTGTGCACAAGTGCGCTCGGGTATAAAAAGGAAAAATATGCTCATATACCCGTAGTTTCGTATGGAACGTATACGCCCCGTAGCTCCATACATATGCATCTAACACGTTTACTCGCGCGCCTTAACTTAAAGTTCATATTATTTAAAATAACTAAATATTGGCGTGGAAGAATTTACACAGCATTACTTATGAGCATATCGTGATTTAATGTACAAACCCGCGTATTGTCGTTCTGCAAAACCTCGCAAGTGACATTTGTGCCAAAAAAGATATTTGCTCACCGGAATCTCATGACATCAAGCCCTTATCCGTTTATACTAAAATATTGATTCATAGAAATGAGAAGAAGAGATAATTAGGGATAAAAGAAAGAACCGCTTTAAAATAAGACTAGCTTTACTCTCACCTACAAAATGATGGCAACCTCACATACGAAGTTTTTGCATTTTCCTGATACGCGGCTTTGTACTTTAAACGACGTTATGTATTTGTATATTACTGTCTATAAACATATACATATATAACAATTTTTGCATGCATTTCGAGTGTAGCAATAAAAATTGTTAAAATGGAATTTTAGTTTATCAAATCATAGTCATCTTTTACTCAATGTAATTTATTCATTTCATTTGGCGACACACTAGTTTTAAATTACACTAGATTCGTTTGTTTTGGCAAGAGGAACATTTTCACCGTTTAAGTTTGACATTTTGAATGATTCTAAATTACTAAAATCGTAAAATTTCAAAAATTACAAAATAGCTGCAACAGATTCTCTGCATGCTGCCAGTTTTTTTTATTTGGTGTCATTTCCTTGAAATTTCATAGATATGTTGTATTTGATGCCAACGTTCATTGCCCCAAATACTAAAATTGTATTTGAAAACTTCCCAAAGTTATTAAAAAAAGCAAGTATGATTTTTTCGAACGACAATGAAAAAATTAAAAATTTCGGTACATTTTCGCCTAAATAAACGTTTTAAGGCGAAAATTTTTCAGATACATGACTTATTTTTTATTGTACTTGTTTCTGGAAATCCATTGATTGAATAAAATGCAAGAAGAATGCGTCTTTTTCTGTCGAGGGAAGGGAGTGGTAAAAAAAACTCCTGACATTTGCTCATATATTCTTTGATTGATCTGCATTGTTGGCGATGTTTCTGCTATATATTTAATATAATTGTGTACATAAAAAATACTTCATAGCCTCGAAAATACAATGCAGTTGTTTATATTTTGCATCTTTTTCTATGCTAAGAAAAGCCTCGTTTAAAGTGGAGCTTTACATTAAGCTTTTTAGGCATTTTGGTTTTCAGAGCACAATCCGATACAACTTAAGGCTAACTAATTCTGAAGTCTGAGAAGCGGTGGACGCTTGGAAGGGCTTTTGTGAAGTTCAACTTTTACTCGCATAAGTAGAAAGGTATTTCAAAGTAATTCTTAAAAACATGCACCCGTCTCTTGACCCGGAAGATATTACGGAATCACTTAAAAAGCTTGGTCACTCTGTATCAAACACATGGAACATGAAACACAGAGTTACAAAATAACCACTACCAATATTCGTCATCGAACTAAAATCCAGCCCGAACAACAAAAATATTTATCAAGTCAAAACCCTTCTACACTCAAAAATCGTAACTGTCGGCAGTATGGACACACGACAGCCTGCTGCGCTGGAAACCATATACATAACTTCTGATTGTACCCGAAAAACCAGATCTGATGACGTCAAAAGCGCCTTCTGTCAGGGCAACCATCCAGCAAACTATTAGGGTTGTTTGGTTTACAATAATCTGTAACAAATCAAATACCCGTCATTGAGGAAGAAAGCAGTTGTGCCAACGACTACTACTCAATACTCAGAAGCAGCAACTAAGACGGGTGCCAGCGGTAGTCAAAGGACTGTTACCCCGAACGCCGTTACTTATGCCCAAGCTGTCAGAGGCTTACCAATACCCGCAACCACAGATAACACTAGTTGAGTTTTCGTATTCTCCAGAAAAAAAATATCCAGTAACTTGCCAGTAACCAAATTTCGGAGAGTAAGCCAATATTTACTCCCAATGAGTGAAATATGCAAGAAAGTACGAAAATGCAAAACCAGCAAGAAGTTGCTAGTTTTATGAACAGCTGATTAATTGGTTATTTTCCGATGCAATTTTCTTAGAAAACTAGTGTTTTCCACCTTACTATATATTTAAATAGGTTTATTTTGTAAATTCCAACTCTAAAAGCACCACAAACAATTATTTTCTTAATGTGATTTACAATACGCATCATGCCATCAGCTGTTTTTCTTACTAGCAAATAGTTGCTAGTAAAAATTTATCCAGTAAAAATCCAGTAAAACTTGCAAGTTCAACTGTCATTTTTGCTCTCTCAATTTCCCCTCTTTTGCTAGTTTCTTGCAAGTTTTTGCGTACGAAAACGACATCCATTAAAAAACCAGTAAAATTAGTACTGGATTTACTGGATAGTGCGTACGCGAACAGGGCTACTGTCCCAAAATATGGTGAATCTTCACCACACACCGAAAGTTCGAATGAGATGACAGAAATGATATCACTCCTAAAACAGGTCATGCAGCAAACTACAACTATAGCTGTGTTTTTGTATTCTCCAGCAAAAAATATCCAGTAACTTGCCAGTAACCAAATTTCGGAGAGTAAGCCAATATGTACTCCCAATGAGTGAAATATGCAAGAAAGTACGAAAACGCAAAACCAGCAAGAAGTTGCTTGCTTTATAAACAGCTGATTAATTTGTTATTTTCCGATGCAATTTTCTTAGAAAACTAGTGTTTTCCATCTTATTATAGGAGTGTACGCGTACGCCCAACTATCTAAAGTTTTAGAAAACTTTAACTGGTTTTGCGTTCTCGTACCCAAAAAACTTGCAAAGTAGGGGAAATTGGGAGAGCGAAATGTGAAAGAGAGCTGCAAATTTCTGCTGAAAAATTTTTCCCAGCTAAAACTTGCAAGCTAGAAAATCAGCTGATCACAAACACATGTTTGTAAATAAACAAAAAGAAAATATGGCCTTTTTGAGTTATTTATTGCAAATTTTATTATTAATGCTAGAATACAACGAAAAAGTGAGTGAATTTAATATACACAACGTTTGTTGTGTTTATTTTTCGCTACTTTGCTATTAATCTCCAGTTTGTTTACTTTAGTGTGTGCTGACCATGGTTGCCGTATGACATTTTTCGTTTGTACAATAATTTACCTTTAAATATACCAAAATAGATTCAAATGCAGCATGCTGAAATGTTGTTTTGCTGAAGTTTTCGGTTTTGGTAGGTTGATTGTTGAAATGAAAATTTTATAATTTTAAAGCTACATCTGTGCTATATCTATTACATTGTTTTTGGATCAATGATGGGTGTTTGGAGGAGATACTCTTGTTTTTGAATACGTCACCATGTGATATCACAAATAATTATGAAAAAAATAACTTATTCATATAATTAATTTGTATTTTAAAAAGATTTTTCTTACCGAAAACTATGCAATTGTATAAAATGCCAAATCGGGGGAAAATGTACCAAACAGAAAATAAATTGTCAAATTAATCACCAGTGGCAACTGCGCAAGTGATCAGCTGTTTCGAAGGTTGCAAGTTTTTGCAAATTTTGCGTTCTCGTACTTCTGTTGATATTTCGTCTCTTTGAGAGCGAATGCTGCTAAATTCTCAGAGCTTTTGCTGCTGGAGAATTTTGTCCTCTCAATACGCGTACACACCTTATATATTTAAATAGGTTTATTTTGTCAATTTCAACTCTAAAAGCACCACAAACAATTATTTTCTTAATGTGATTTACAATAAGCATCATGCCATCAGCTGTTTTTCTTACTAGCAAATAGATGCTAGTAAAAATTTATCCAGTAAAAATCCAGTAAAACTTGCAAGTTTAGCTGTCATTTTTGCTCTCTCAATTTCCCCTCTTTTGCTAGTTTCTTGCAAGTTTTTGCGTACGAAAACGACATCCATTAAAAAACCAGTAAAATTAGTACTGGATTTACTGGATAGTGCGTACGCGAACAGGGCTACTGTCCCAAAATATGGTGAATCTTCACCACACACCGAAAGTTCGAATGAGATGACAGAAATTGAAAAGCTAAAACCCAAAAAGGCACCTGGCTACGACTTAATAATAGGCCAGTTATTAAAACAATTACTGCCAGCAGGCAACAAGTTTCTGACATACTTGTTCAACGCGGTTCTACATATCGGTTTTATACCTCGTCAATGAAAAATCTCACAAGTTAAAATGATCTTAAAACCGGGGAAAAATGCTCTTAAAGTTGAATCATATCGGCCTATTAGCTTACTACCCTTGGTCTCCAAACTCCTGGTCGTGCTTTTTCTTCCATCGAGAAGAAGAAGCTTATTCCGAATCAGCAATTTGGATTTAGAAGAGGGAACAGCACAATCGAACAAGTCCACAGGCTTGTCGAGAAAATTCAGTCAGCATTTGACCAAAATAAATACTGCACTGCTGCTTTCCTCGGAATATCACAAGCCTTTGATCGCATTTGGCACGATGGGCTACTTTATAAAATTAAAACCACCCTCCCTACCAACTACTATATATTTATTCAGTCTTATCTGAAAGAGCACTTTTTTTCGTAATGGGCTCTATACTATATCTCCTCTACACGTACGATTTGCTTATTGCTGATAGCGTCACCATTGGCACTTTTGCTGATGACACTGCTATTTTAGCGGAAGACATTTCCCCTAGTATAACTTCACATAAACTTCAAAATGCTCTAAATATAATCGGTGATTGGTCCAAAAAATGGCGGATAAGATCTGATAGCACTAAATCTGTCCAAGTAACGGTCACACTCATCAGAGGCACCTGCCCACCCGCCCAACTGAACGATGTTAACATACACAAAGCAACGAAACTAAATATGGAGATCTCTTACAACCTACATTGGCTTCTAAACTGTAACCCCCAACTATCAACTGAAAACCAACTTCTAGTTGCGTTTCAGATAACTTCGTGTAAAAACCTGTAAAACTGTCAAACAATATTACTCTCTTGAAAGAGGGGAGCGAGAGCGAAACAATAAAGGTCACCTGGAACGCGAAAAACCACTTTTCCTGTAACTACTTCCATTTTTTTTTTAATGTAAAGTGCCATGGAGACGATCAAATATATTTATCAATCGTCTCGCGTTATGCTTGACAAAAAACAAACGCATTTGCCTTCTGATCGTCGTGGTGGGCAAGTGCGCGGACAAGAAAAATAAATTGTTTGCTTAATTGACGAGTTTATTTGAACGTTTGCGGGCCAATCTCATACATATGCAATGCTTGACGTATTTATTTGATCGTCTCCGTGGCGCTTAAGGTTCTGTTTTTGTTTACAAATGCAACCCTGCCTATCGTTTGACACTTTTCATGAACTTGCAGGAAGAAAAACTTCGGACTAAAACCTGCAACCTCTGACTGAGAGAGAGAGAGCAAGTTACTCTCACAAAAGTGGTTTGACTTACAGGTTTTTTGACACCTGGAACGCTTTCCTGCAAAAAAAAACTGCAAATCGTGAATATCGTGAATATCGTGAGCACCTGGAACGCAACTTCTGCTGTACTCAACTGCCATCAAACCGCTTAGCACCTACGGTATTCACCTGTGCAAGGCTTCTTAAAGGGGCCCGAAATATCAGAAACACAACTTGTTATTATTTTTTTTTTACAATGTAATTGCTCCTTCGTTATAGGGCTTAATTATATACATATTACGAATCGTGCTGATTCTTTCGGACTTTATAAATTAAAGAAAATGATCATATGGCCCAAAACGCGGACTGTTACTATAGCTTTTCAAAACCCGCTAAAACTCGCTAGAATACAACTTTCGGATAGTTTTTCTTCTTTCAAAAGCTGCTTCATATTATCGAAAAACTCTACTCTCCTTATATAAGGGTTTCAAAAGTTGGTACACAGTTTCTTAGCTTAAGGATGGAACTCAAGAGCTACGTATTTATTGAACTGATAAAATTAATTTTGAGGTTAATATTTGCAAAAAATAGCTTGTAGTCTATTTTATGCAATAAGTAGCATGAATTAAGCAGACGTGCGATTTGACAAGTAATCCAATGAAACTAAGAACATAATAATTATGAATACAGACTTATGTTGCCGTGCAGCTGTAAGTCGTTTCAGAAGTAATTTTCTGCTTAGAACTCGAACTCGAGCTTACAACTGTGCCAAGATGTTGAGGTTTTCCGGGGTTAATGATAATAATAACAGATTGGCGCTTACACATATGTTAGTGTTTGGCCGAGCTTCTCCTCCGATTTGTGGCATGCGCCTTGATGTTGTCACACAAAGCGGAGGGACCTACAGTTTTACGCCGACTCCAAACGGCGATTGTATTTTTATAAGAAGATGCTTTTCATGGCAGAAATGCACTCGCAGGTTTGCCATTGCCTGCCGAGGGATGACCGCAGTTAAGAAAAAAACCTTTTTTTTCTATATTTTTTGCGATGTTGCTTTGACCAGGGCTTGAACCCAGGTGCTGCGGAGTGGAAACGCGCACTGCTTACCACTACACCACAGCGGCCAACACGGGGATAAGTGCACGAAAAAAGGCTTTAATGGCCACTTTTGCTTGCTCTATGACATTTAGTACTATTCTTACCATTCAAAATGCGCCTTAGAGGGTTGCTTAACGAGTTTTCCTTCAAAAACTATTGCCATTGGAAGAAAGCATATGCTTGGTTTGGCGATGTTAGATTCGAGGACAAGACGGTTAAAGTGGACGTAACTCTTGAAGGAAAAATCTTATAGCACCATTCGAGAGTGCATTTTGAAGGATAATAATAGTAATAGAAAAATACTTGAAATAATTCCAATAGATTTTGATTATCTAATCAGAAAATCTTCTTCTTTTAGCTTTTTGTTTCGCTTCTTTTGGCCTCGTTTCCATTTTTTAAATAATATAATTCTCGCGTTTATTTATTTTTCTACGTAATTTTTATTTTGTGAGCCTATTTGAGCAATATAGCGGCCCGGCTGGCTTGGCCATGCCGTTCGATTGGGCACCGCACCTCCAGCTCTGAAAGTATTCAACTCGGAACCCACTGGTGGTAGCAGAGAAAGAGGGAGGCCCCCACTGCGATGGAAAGACTAGGTGGAGAAGGACTTGGCTTCACTTGGCGTTTCCAATTGGCGTCAGTTGGCACAGAAGAGAAACGACTGGCGCGCTTTGTTAAACTCGGCCAAAACCGCTTAGGGGTTACAGCGCCAAATAAGAAGGAGAAGAAAAGGATTTGAGTTAAAAAGACTATATATTTTAACTATGAGTCAATAGCACGTTCAATAGCTTACAATGTTGCTTTCAAAATGAAACCTATCTCTAACTAAATAAAAAAAAGTAAGTGCGCCTGGGCCACACTGTAGAAGTGAAACTTACGTTACTTATCTATCTATACATACACACATCTGCTTTTGCTTAAGGTTATATTTTGCGCTTTTTTTCTATCAATGTAGATCCCTACCTCTACCACTGTTCGTTTTAATAACATTCATGTTATTCTGTTTTTCCATCATCTTCATTTTTATCATTATACTCTATCGATAACAAAATCGATTATAACGTCCATCAAAATACCGATACCAAAATCGATGACGAATTCGATAAAAATTTCAATAGCAACATCGATAATACCATTGGTAGCTAAATCGATTAGAAAATCGATAAAAATATCGATAACAAAATCGATAAATATCGATAACAAATTCGATAAATATCGATAACAAAATCGATAAATATCGATAACAAAATCGGATAAATATCGATATTAAATTCGATAACAAAATTGATAAATATCGCTAACAAAGTCGATAAATATCGATAATTATCGACAACAAAATCTAAAATCTCCAAAATCCAACAAAAAAAAACCCAGATTGAGTCTCTGTGTCTCTCTCTATTCTCTATTCTCTATATCCTTTCCTCTTTAATTACCTCTATTTTAGTCTTTCTTCCCCTATCTTCATCTTTGCTTTTATCGGTATCCTCATCCTCCTCTTTGTCTTTACTTTTATGTTCATCATTTTTTTCAGCTACATATTCCCCTTCACATTTGTTCTTATATATATAAGTAAAGTGCTTAGATTTACCTTGGTCTCCATTTTTGCCTTTATCTTTACGCATCTTTGTTTTTGTTGTTATTTTTACCTTTGCCTTTATCCTTTTCTTCATTTATGTACGTAGTCACCTTTACTTTCATTCTTGTATTGGTCTTTTTCTAAGTGTTATTCTTTAACCTTTTGTTAGCAAATTTTTGTTAAATTTATAGATACCATATGCATACACATAAGAAGCACTTGTTTCAGCCCCAACCATTTCCGTTGCACCATTGCCGTTGCATCATTTCTGTTGCATCATTTCCGTTGCATATACACAAGAAGTACTTGCTTCAGCCCCAATCATTTCCGTTGCACCATTTCCGTTGCATCACTTCCGTTGCATCATTTCCATCCCAACCAGATCCGTGTGCAATTTCCGCTGAATTGGCAATTTACTCCCAACCAACCAACCGCCGCTAAAGAAGTTTCACTTCAAAAATAATTTTAGCTGAAAACTAAATTAGTAAAAAAGACGGTTGACAAACGGGCTCGCGTATTTGCATAAACAGCCTTTATTTGCTTTAACTCATGCATGTTCCTCTTTAAAATGTGCATAAGCAGCCGAGCAAATGCGCGAAATTTTTGGGAATTAGCTCGGATCAGGGGAATTTTCGATGAAAACACTGGTAAAAGCGGCGAGCTGTTGTCTTTTGTACAAATAAGCAAACAAAGCAGGCGAGTTTGGCGTCCGCGCTAGCCGAGTGGTGAGAGTTGCGTGCTACAAGCCTATAGCTGCCAGGTTCGATCCTCGAACGGAGCGATTGCGAAAAAATTTTTATTTTTGGTTATTTATTTTATTTTATTTATATATTTAATAATAATGGATTGACGCTTACACATATGTTAGTGCTTGGCCGAGCTTCGCCTCCAAATTGTGGCGTGCGCCTTGATGTTGTCAAATAAAGGGGAGGGACCTACAGTTTTACGCCGACTCCGAGCGGCGATTGTATTTTTATGAAAAGCTATTTTTCATGGCAGAAATACACTCGGAGGTTTGCCATTGCCTACCGAGGGGCGATGTTGCTTTGACCAGGGATTCAACCCTGTCCCTACGGAGTGTAAGCGCGCACTGCTTACCGCTACACCACAGCGGCTTATTTACTTTTATTATATCACATTTTTTATTTTATATCACATTTTTTATTTTACTATTAGCTATTTTAAATGTGTTAAATTTTATTAAAAAGTCAACAACGAATAACTGAAAGCAAAGTTAAAAAAATATAGAACTTATAAAAAAATTAATAAAAACGAAATAGATGAAAATCCTACTGGCGGTGGGACTCAAACCCACGACCCTACGACTCGTTAATCCGCAATACTAACGTCTGTCAGGGCAAAATTATTCGCATTTGTGTGCTAGTTTATATGCATAAGAATGCCCATATGCCTCGCGTTTTACATTACAAATAGTTTTCCACCGAAAACATATGGATAATGAAGAAACTGCTTTATTTTATTGTGAAAGAAGGCCGAAAATGCGCGAAGAAACCAGATTTTTCCATTCTTTAGTCCGGTGGATTCCGCGCCAAAAAACCTTTTGATATTTTGGACTGTTGCATTACATTAGAAATACTGCCGACTTTATTTTCACTTAGAAAGGTAAACGCTGATTATTTTATCGAATAGTATTTTTATTAACTTCAAAGTAATACAGGGCAAGCGAAGAAACGCAAGTACAATGCAAAAAATGGTGGTCCTTAAATATAAACAACCCTTAATTTCATGTTGTGCTTTTTGAATTTTCATTAATTTAAAGGTTTATCAGGATTAAGTGAATTTTCATGATTGAGAGAAGAAGATTCGTGTATATTTACGTTGTCCGATACCTGAGAATAGGCATGGCCCAGATATAATAAAAAATCTGCGAAACCTGAGAAAAAATTGTTTCCTTGGTTTCGTTTTCGGCGATTTGGGTTATATGCTTTTAAATTAACTTTTTAGTACCGGGCCCGAGTTTTCTCTCGACGGCCCTGGCTGCATCCTATAACCTGAAACTACAAAGCCAGACTAACCCACTCATAGAGGAGCTGTTATCTACCCCAAATATTTTTAATCGCCTAATGAGGAGGTCAACAAAAGATTTCCTTAGCTAATTATGCGACCTGATCTCGCACAAGAAATGGTTACACCAATGGTACATCCAATAAGAAAATGACTTAATATTTTATATGTATGTATGTATGTTGACACAAATAATTTGTTGAATGTATTACATACAGATTGCAAAAAAAAATTGATTCCAAAAAAAAAAAGTTATTCAGTGGTGGTTACGAATTTACATTCACTGACAGACTATTCAACTAAACTATTTCGCTCGACGCACGATTCGTTAACTATAACCAAATCATGTGTTAAGAGAATCATATTTAGTTGACGTAAACTGTTTTCTCAGCGAAACATTGATAGATCTTAAAATGAGGTGTGAACAGGGACCTAGAGATTAATTGTTCCCTCCACTATTTACAATACCTCTTCTAAGCATAGATCCCTGAGAAATTTCAACAGCGCCTTCGGGGGTAGAGAGTGAATGTGCTTAAACTGTGGCCGCATTGAGCCTTGAATTTCCTCGCGCCTGACCCTGCACTGGATGAAATGTTTGATGGTGTCTCGCTGGTAGAGTCGAAAATCCGCAAAAGATCATTTCATCATATCCCCAGGTTATGCAGATGTCCTCTTAGTCGGCAGTATCGTGTAAGGATATCTGATAGTATTCTAAGCCCCAGGTTTTGCAGGTTAATTTAGCTTTGGTATCTTCTCTCGCTAAGCTTCTCAATGCACTGAAATACTACACCCAGAAAAAGGTTTTGTTATTATTATCAAGCTGTGGTTATAAATAAATAGTAGGTAACCAAACGGCATAGTTGGATATGGCGAAAGTTTGCAATTTATTTAAAACGTTTTGTTAGGACAAGGGTAAATTTATATATATAATACGCGAAGGGACTTTTTGTTCAGGATAAAAGATCTGTACCGTTTGCTCGATTTTCAAAAATGAGATGTCAAATTCAAGCGCTTGGCATGTAGATGTGCAAACTGGTTTTAGTTTTTTCGATCAGAGTTGCCAACTGCTAAAAAATTGAATTCAAATTATTTAATAGTCAATGCCATCAAATCCGCACCGTTTGTTCGATTTTCCAAAATGGGGCGTCAAACTAAAAGCCTTGGACTGTAGATGTGCTATAGACAGGCACCAAGAATAACCGTTATCTCGAATCTACAGATTGAAAACGTTGCCCGAATTCTGAAATTTAACGAAAACGTTTTTTTTTGCTATAACAGTTATTAGATGAGAAATATTTTTTCCGTTGCCGATTAAAGTTATTTCCCAGCGTTTATTTTTTACGTTGACGTAAGACAAAAACAACGGCACCCTGAAATTGTGCATATGGAAACTGTGCATACGAAATAATGCATATGAAAAAAACCGAAATAATGCATACGAAAAAAACCGAAATAATGCATATATGCACAGTTTCGGTTGAAAACCGAAATAATGCATATGAAAAAAACCGAAATAATGCATATATGCACAGTTTCGGTTGAAAACCGCAATAATGCATATTAGAAAAACCGAAATTATGCATATGCACTCTTTCGTTTGAAAACCGAAATAATGCATATGAAAAAAACCGAAATAATGCATATATGCACAGTTTCGGTTGAAAACCGAAATAATGCATATGAAAAACCCGAAATAATGCATACATGCACACTTTCGTTTGAAAACCGAAATAACGCATATGAGAAAAACGAAGTAATGCATACATGCACAGTTTCGGTTCAAAACCGAAATAATGCATATGACAAAAACCGAAGTAATGCATACATGCACAGTTTCGACTCAAAACCGAAGTAATGCATATGACAAAAACCGAAATAGTGCATACATGAAAACGAACTTCTCTCTGAGTAGGCGGCCTTCGGCCGCGCTTAGGGATTATAACCCTTACTAAGTAGAACTCTCCTTTCTGTGTTGCCGGAAAAGGGGACCGGAAGTATTTTTGCGCAGAACTTCTTTCTGCGTAGGCGGCCTTCGGCCGCACTTAGGGATTATAACCCTTACTAAGTAGAATTCTCCTTTCTGTGTTGCCGGAAAAGGTGCCGGAAGTATTTTTGCGCAGAACTTCTCTCTGCGTAGGCGGCCTTCAGCCGCGCTTAGGGATTATAACCCTTACTAAGTAGAATTCTCCTTTCTGTGTTGCCGGAAAAGGGGG
>NW_023458557.1:55501920-55502339 GCF_013731165.1 Rhagoletis pomonella
AAGTAGAATTCTCCTTTCTGTGTTGCCGGAAAAGGGGGCCGGAAGTATTTTTGCGCAGAACTTCTTTCTGCGTATGCGGCCTTCGGCCGCACTTAGGGATTATAACCCTTACTAAGTAGAATTCTCCTTTCTGTGTTGCCGGAAAAGGGGCCGGAAGTATTTTTGGGCAGAACTTCTCTCTGCGTAGGCGGCCTTCGGCCGCGCTTAGGGATTATAACCCTTACTAAGTAGAATTCTCCTTTCTGTGTTGCCGGAAAAGGGGGCCGGAAGTACTTTTGCGCAGAACTTCTTTCTGCGTAGGCGGCCTTCGGCCGCGCTTAGGGATTATAACCCTTACTAAGTAGAATTCTCCTTTCTGTGTTGCCGGAAAAGGGGGGCCGGAAGTACTTTTGCGCAGAACTTCTTTCTGCGTAGGCGGC
>NW_023458557.1:55502739-55527133 GCF_013731165.1 Rhagoletis pomonella
AGGCGGCTTTCAGCCGCGCTTAGGGATTAAAACCCTTACTAAGTAGAAGTAAATAATTCATATTAGAAAAAAACGAAATTATCCATATGCACACTTTCGCTAGGAAACCGAAATAATGCATATAACAAAAACCGAAATAATGCATACATGCACAATTTCAGTTCAAAACCGAAATAATGCATATGGCAAAAACCGAAATAAAGCATACATGCACAGTTTCGGATGAAAACCGAAATAATGCATATGTGAAAGACGAAGGTATGCATACATGCACAGTTTCGGTTGAAAACCCAAATAATGCATATAACAAAAACCGAAATAATGCATGCATGCACAGTTTCGGTTGAAAACCGAAATAATGCATATGAAATACCCGAAGTAATGCATACATGCACAGTTTCGGTTGAAAACCGAAATAATGCATATGAGAAAATACCGAAATTATGCATATGCATACTTTCGTTTTAAAAGCGAAATAATGCTTATGAAAAAAAACGTAGTAATGCATACATGCACAGTTTCGGTTTAAAACCGAAATAATGCATATGGTAAAAACCGAAATAAAGCATACATGCACAGTTTCGGTTGAAACCGAAATAATGTCTAAATGCACAGTTTCCATATGCGCAATTTCGGTGCCCCAACAACAACAAGTAAGAAAGTCTAAGTTCGGGCGGAGCCGAACATTAAATACCCGGCGCAAGTATTAAATATATGTTTTTCACCTTTCCGAAACCTACCCCTACATGGTAAGCTGGGGCGTATCAATTTTGAGTAAATTAGAGTCCTTAAATTAAAAGTTTCAAGCAGTTCTGAAATTTATCGTTATATGAAAAGCGGCCTCAATTTTAGTCCGATCTCAATAATTTTCAACGCTTTGCTTCTATGTTGCAAGCACAATAACCATACCGAGTTTGGTACAAATTGGTAGAACGGTTACCGAGATACATATATGTGATCATAAGTGGGCGGTGCCACGCCCATTTTCCAAAATTTTTTTACAAACATATTTCTTGGTTAAGAATTATTGTAAGTATCAATTTTGATTAAATTAGCTTTAATATTTACTCATTTATCGAAGATTTTGTATTTCTCTAAATTACCGTTATATGAGATGTGGGCGTGGTTACTGTCCGATTTTAAAAATTTTCGGCCATTTGATATGATGTGCGAAGGCCAACAACTGTGCCAAGTTTGGAAGAAATTGGTAAAGCGGTTACCAAGATATACACATGTAACCATAAGTGGGCGTGGCTACGCCCATTTTCCAAAAATTTATAATATTCTTATTTTTCGTCTGAAAGTTATTGTAAATATCAATTTTGAGTGAATAATCTCCAGTAGTTATTAAAATATCGCAGTTTTCGTATTTCTGAAAATTACCGTTATATGGGAAGTGGGCGTGGTTACAGTCCGATTTCGCCCATTTTCAATACCAACCTACCTTGGATTAGCGGAAACCTACATACCAAATTTCGTTGAGACATCTCAATTTTTGCTCGAGTTATCGTGTACACGGACAGACGGACAGACGGACGGACAGACAGACATGACTTAATCGATTTCTCTTTTCATTCTGATCATTTATGTATACATTTGTCTATGTCTATCTCGATTCGGTTTGGCTGTTACAAACAACCGTTGTGTGAACAAAATTAATATACCCTTGTGCACAAGTGCGCTCGGGTATAACAACATAAAAAGATGAGATCATTTCAACATACACCAACAAAACAAAACAATTTATCACTACTCAAGATCAAAATACTCATACAGTGCCGCCCAAAATTATTGGCACAGAGAATTTTTCAGAATGCATGCAACATTTTTTTTATTTTAATTTTTTATAAAAATACATAAATATTATACTACATCAAAAACATAAAAATAAAATTTTTACACTTTGAGCAAAACTCAGAAAATTTCAATGAATTTTGAAAATGAAGTTTTGTTCCGTACAAACTATGTATCTTCGACAATTCATTTTGTATGGAATACACTGTTAGCAAAAACCAAATTGTTAAAAACACTGCCTTACAGCAAAAATGTTCAATGGATGCCACTATCCAATTTATATGTAGAATTGCTCGGTTATTCCGAAAATCGAAAAAAATTTAAAAAAATCAAACTTTAATAGACAAAAAATTTAAAAAATAGTAGGTTCTGTGCTAAATTTTTGCATTTGTGCTAAAGCCTGTTCTGTTACAAAAAAAAAAATAATGTTACTAATGAAGGAAAGCGAGGGATAAATAAAGAAGTAATGGTCAAATGAAAATGCGCAAAGAATTTTTGTATGAAAAATTAGCAGGAAAGAAAGTTACTCATACGCCACTTACACCTGAGTAACACGCTTTTCTGCTGATATTTCATCCAAAAAATCTTTGCGTATTTTCATTTCACCACTCATTACTTCTTTATTTATCCCTCGCTTTCCCCCATTAATAACTTGATTTTTTTTAGGAGAACAGGCTTTAGCAAAAATGCAAAAATTTGGCACAGAACCTGTTTTTTATTTAATTTTGATTTTTTTTATTTGATTTATTTAATTTTTTTCATAAAAAAAAAAATAAAAAAAACTGGAATGATTAATTAATTTGTCAGAAAGTATCAGTCCTATCGGAAAGTGATGTACATATGGTTTATGGACAATTTTATTAGCTTTGATTTGACGTATCTCATCTTATTTTGTTAAATTGGTTCGAAAGATATACATGATTAAGTGCAACCACTTTTTGTTTTAAGCCGAATAACATTTAATTGCAAACATCCCGAAAA
This sequence comes from Rhagoletis pomonella, assembly GCF_013731165.1. NCBI lineage: Eukaryota > Metazoa > Arthropoda > Insecta > Diptera > Tephritidae > Rhagoletis > Rhagoletis pomonella. The sequence continues at coordinate 55,505,515 of NW_023458557.1, forward strand.
CGTATCCATAGAAAAAAAAATAACTCGATTTGCGGAATCACCGAGCAGTTCTACATAAAAATTGGATAGTGGCATCCATTGATAATTTTTTTTGCTGTAAACCAGTTTTTAGCAATTTAGTTTTTGCTGACAGTATCTTAAATACAAAATGAATTGTCGAACATAGTTTGTATCGAAAACGTATCCATGGAAAAAAAATTTAATTCGAATTTCGGAATCGCCGAGCAATTCTACATAGAATTTGGATAGTGGCTTCTGGAGAACAAAAACCAAACTAAAATTTGTGATCCAGTGAAATCAACGCGATTTTCTAGCAACTTCAGACTTGCACTTTATTAATTGGCTAAAAAGCTACATTTTCAAGATTTTTCTAAATGATCTGATGAGAAATTCTCTGAGCTAATAATTTTGTACGCCACTGTAGTTACTTATAACTAAGGTTCAGGAAACAAAAATTTAAGTGCAGGATAACATTAAAAAATCTGATTTTTCCTTAATATAATTGTAAAACTCGATTTACGCCATTGTTATCGTATGTACTTATATTGAGCGAATTTCTTTCCTTAGTCCATGAAGAGTTGTGGCTAGGTATGGCCAACGTGTATTAAACAAGATGTGGTGGGCAACTCAGTGAGGCTCTCTTTTAAGGTACTATGTATAACATCAAAAAATATAAACAAATGACAACTCTTCTGTGAAAGTTGGAAGGAATTTATACATTCCCTTTAGCATTTTCCAGGGGTAATTAAAACAATATAAATATACATTTTTGTATTCTATAAACTAATAATCAAAGACCATACAATAGACACGAGAGGTAGACAGCGGAAATGGATGACACGCCATTTCTTTAAATGAAATCAATTGGTGCTCTTATGTATGTATGTACATACATATATAGATGCATGTGCGTATGTTGAAAGAGAATATACACAAATAAAGTCTGATAAAATACAATACTTATGATCAGAATTTCGTTGAATTATAGATGTGTATACATCTTTAGTTTCAGTAGTGGTCAAATTTGCGAAGATGTAACGCATAGCCCAGCAAAATATTTCAAAGGGCTAGACAGAGACGAACACAGGGTATTTGTCTCAGTGGGTGAATTTGGTGGAATTACTTGGGAACCACTTGGGGTACGGGGGTCCCAGTTTAGGACCAGTTGAAAATAAATAAAATAAAAACAACTTTTTAGTATACCACGCTTTTATAAATAGAAAAATAAAATTAGATAAAAAGTAGAAAAAAAAATTTCTCAGAATTTTTTTTAATAACTTTTTATTTGGAAAATCAAGTTGTAAATAAACATAAGTTGTAAATGAACATTGATGTTTCCAGTTATACGTTAAATAATGTACGTACTTGTATAATTATTCATTAATTAACATAAAAATGCTATCACACAAGCTTACATGAAAATAGCTATTTACTCAAGGCTTAAAGGTGAGAAAAAATCTATAGCGACTGTCAAAATTGAAAGACCAATTTTTTCTTTTTGGAATTTAAAAACAAGAGTTTAGAGTATATTGTGCCGAAATTTCACTGCAATCGCGGGCCTAGAATATATAAATAATTGCAATTGTTTAAATTATTGTTATTAAAGAATTAATTGTTTTGCAAATTTTATTCTGCAAATCTTTCTATTGTAAAGGGAGAAGCTTCAGCAACTCTCAAAAAAAATTTCATCAAATGCGTCGCGAGTTACGAATTTTTCTCTCAAAAATTGCAATACTCTTATAATACCAAAAAAAAAACAAAAACGAAGTGCAATTTCTAAAAACCGTCCAAAGTGTATTTTTGTTCTATAATTATCTACAGATTCCCACAATTGTCTTCACTTTCCAGAAAATCAATGAAAATTCATTGACACAGTTGGCGTGGTTTGACTCAAAAGTCATTACAAACAATTTATGAGATTGGAAATGAAAAGCGTGGGGCGCATGTAATATACTTGAATTGATATTAAAAGTAATATATGTACGTATGTGGGTATATGAATAATGACCGCTTAAAATCGATATCAAATTTGTACTTTCGCTGTAAATATTTTAGGTCTATGTTATGTAGTTTGACTATTACCAATTAAATCTAATGCTTTGTATTGCATGCGCTGCACGTTTTTCGCTTTCTATCTCATAAATGACTTTGGCTAAAATTTCAAAATCAAAAGTAATCAAAACAAATTCTATGGGACTGAGAAATATTATATTCTACTTTTCAGTCCATTTATAAAAGCGTGGTATATTAACAAGTTTTTATTTTATTTTATTGGTTTAGAATAAGATTTAACCGCGGGCAACTCATGTACCTATATTTTCCTGCGCTAATGTTTGTTAAAATACTTAAATGTTAATATTTTTATAAGGTTTCAGATGCGTGTATCTCCTCACCACCCCTTGCGACATTTCTCCACGGGAAATGGCAACACGAATACCAACTGCAGTTAACCAAGTAGCCAAGTAATGATACTTTCATACCACCAGAGTCTGTTAGTCTACTTGTCAGATGCTCGCCAGTAAGCTGAGTTCAAAGTAGGGAGTGGCAGAAGCAGACAACTGCAGGCATTCAACCAGCCGCCATTTACGCGTCAAAGTGTTTATCTAGGCGCACCTACAAACACGTACATTCATACATATGTATTTAGACATATTTGTAAAATTGTGTATAGCTGTATGTATGTACCATACATATGTTTGCATTTATGCGCGTTGTGGGCGTTCGGTGTACTTTTGTGACTTTCCTAAGCCCAAGCACACATAGTGATAGAACTTTTTAGAAAGGTATCGATACTAGTACTCATATACAATACTCTAAAAAAGTATCGATGCCAGTACTCATATTTGCAAAAAAGTATCGATAATACTCGTACTTCCAAGTATTCTCAAAGTAAAGGCAAAAAGTAAACAAAAATTAGATTGCTTTGCTTTTTCACCTCTTCCTATTTGTAAACTGCATAGTTACAGCTCTTAATAGTTTTAATCTGATCTAAAGGAGTTTATGGAATAAACTTCCGATAAATTAGTTTTACATGCGTAAATTAAATGTTTATAGCAAAAAGATTATTTCCAAGTTTTTAAAAGCAAATATTTTATAATTGTTTGACGCATACATGTATTCATAAATAACTTTACTTTGAAAATGAAATGCAAATGTAGAAGACGAGAAGCAAATGTGGTGAAGCCCATTCTCTATTGGAAAAATAAGATCTCTTTTATAAAAATTGTCTTCAAGAATGGGCTGGATTTCAAAACGAAGGTAGCATACATGGTTTAACGACGGCTGCCTTATGCTGGAGAGTGGCCAAGTTGTCGAGTTCATTATCAAAGGGGAGGCAAGATATTCGTTTTTCAATTATTTAAACATTTTTACCTGAAGCCAATGTTGAAATGACCGTTACATTTTCTTCTAGGTTGTGTAAAAATTTCATAACTGTGTCAATTACCAGTAGCTCACTAGAACAAAATATGTATTAATTATTAGTATTGGAGTATACATATCGTCGCCCGTATGCCATAAACATGAATGTGTATAAAAGGAAATTTTGGGAAATCAAGTTCGAAAGTTTTTTTTTGCGATACTTAGCTCTACATTTGGGCAAACGAAATTGTAAAATATTTACTTTCCGTGTACGCATGATATTCTGGATTTTGGTATAACATAGAAAATCCAAAGATAACCCAAGTCAACCCAATAACTCAAAACTGACAAATTTGCACTTTCATGCTTCTGGCATGAGGTTAACGATATGCGAATTAAAAACTTTAAAGGCGTGTTTCTCGATTTTTCGGTTTTTTGAGTTATGACAGTATTGAAGTAAATGAGCTTTATGTTCATTTTCATAATATTCATATTGGATATTGAAGTTAATATTCGAACGTTCGCCACAATATTTATTGGGTAATTTAAAAAAAAATTTCCTTAAAAAAGTTCGTACATCGTCGATATTTTTCGGCATTCGCGATATTTACTCAGTACTTTTGAAAAAGTATCGAGTTCTCGACACTACTCAGTACTCATGAAAAGTATCGATATTCTGTACTCGTTACTCGTATCGTTCTATCACTAAGCACACAAGACCGTGTCCTTACTATCTATACGTTATGTACTGTTATGCGAAACCGTGTCAACTGAGAAGTGCGAATACGCGACAATACATAGGAGCTTACATGAATGCATATGTAGGTGCGAGAGTATACCTACATATGTGCATCTACATAGTGTATGTTATAAGCGCGTCGTTTACTATTCATTTACCATTTGTTTTACATTTTATTACTTTTTTCTTTCTATATATACATATGTATGTACATATATTTTTTCATAAAATATCTTTCAGCTTCTCATCTATGGAATTTTTTACTACAAGTAAAGCGTACTTTTCCTTCCTTTTTTCCTTTTGTTTGCACTTACTATGTTTTTGTTCGTAACATGTGTGCTTATGTATATGGGTGCTATAGTTTCTGCTGCCACATCCGCTCGATTCTCTTTGTAATAAATTGAAGGACAACCAACTGTCAAATGAAAAATTGCAACCATGTAATTTTGTTGAGTTGTTGAGTTAACCAAACAGGAGAAAAAATGTCGCAGCGGAAGTGACGAAGATGTACATGAAAGAAGTAAAATGAAAACTAGAAATTAAAATGCAGCATCCGTTTTTTTCTGCGGTATACTAAACTTATGATGATTCGCTCTCGCGGTAGCTCGTTAGGTCAGAGTGGCTATGAGCTCGACGTATGCACATATACTGGTTCGTATAAATACATTTATCAATATTAGTAGCACACGCAAGGCAAGAAACAAAAAGAAAGACTTACTTAATATCTTACACTTCCGTGAGAATTAAAAACGCAGCCAGCAAAATATCCGGAAACGTATCCGAAAATGAAAAAATTTCGTATAAAAACCTGAGGTTTCGTTCGTTTTCCGATTTCCGTTTTTCATATCCTTATCCATTCCAAAGCACACCTTTTGTCGATTTCAATGCCGCTCGCGACGGCACAAAAAGAAGTTGCCTTTGTGCCGCGATGTCTGAAATTGGTATACCCACGAGAATAATCGACCGAGAGGCCTCTAATAATGGAGGAGATAACAAGAGCTGAAGAACTCAAGAACTGAACCGCTAAGGATAAGTTTTTGAAGTGGAACTTCTTTAGTGGCGGTTGGTTGGGAGTAAATTGGCAAATTCAACGGAAATGGTGCAACGCAAGTGCTTCTTGTTTGTATGCATTTGGTATTAATTTAACAAAAATTTGCTAATAAAAGGTTAAAAAATAACACTTAGAAAAAGACCAATAGAAGAATGAAAGTAAAGCTGAGTACGTACATAGATAAAGGAAGAGGTAAAAATAAAAACAAAAACAAGTAAGAAAGTCTAAGTTCGGGCGGAGCCGAACATTAAATACCCGGCGCGAGTATTAAGAATATATGATTTTCACATTTCCTAAAGCTACCACTACATGGTAAGCCGGGGTGTATCAATTTTGAGTAAATTAGCGTCCTTAAATTTCGAAATATTGAAGTTTCAAGCATTTTTGAAATTTACCGTTATATGAAAAACGGCCGTAATTTTAGTCCGATTTCAATAATTTTCAATGCTTTGCTTTTATGCGGCAAGCCCAAAAATCATTCCGAGTTTGGTACAAATTGGTAGCACGGTTACCGAGATACATATATGTGATCATAAGTGGGCGGCGCCACGCCCATTTTCCAAAATTTTATCATAAACGTATTTCTTGGTAAAGAATAGTTGCAAGCATCGATTTTGAATAAATTAGTTTTAATATCTACTGATTTATCGAGGATTACGTATTTCTCCAAATTACCGTTATATGGGTTGTGGGCGTGGTTATTGTCCGATTTTAAAAATTTTCGGCTGTTTGGTATGCTGTAGTAAGGCTAATACCTGTGCCAAGGTTGGGAGAAATTGATACAGCGGTTACCAAGATATTCACATGTAACCATAAGTGGGCGTGGCTACGCCCATTTTCCAACAATTTATTGTAAATATCAATTTTGAGTGAATAATCTTCAGTAGTTACTAAATTATCGCAGTTTTCGTATTTCTGAAAATTACCGTTATATGGGAGGTAGGCGTGGTTATTGTCCGATTTTGCCCATTTTAAATGCCATCTGTCCTACGCCCGAAAGAAGTGCACGTACAAAGTTTCGTTAAGATACCTCAATTTTTACTCGAGTTATCGTGTGCAAAGACGGACGGACGGACAGACGGACAGATGGACGGACGGACAGACAGTCCGCTTAATCGGTTTCTCTTTTCATTCTGATGATTTATGTATACATTTGTCTATATCTTTCTCGATTCGTTTTGCCTGTTACAAACAACAGTTATGTGAACAAAGTTATAATACCCTTGTGCACAAGGCGCTCGGGTATAACAAAGGTGCGTAAAGATAAAGGCAACAAGTAAGAAAGTCCGCGGAGCCGAGCATTAAATACCCGGAGCAAGTATTAAATATATGTTTTTCACCTTTCCGAAAGCTACCGCTGTATAATAAGCCGGGGTAACAATTTTGAGTAAATTAGCGTCCTTAAATTTCGAAATATCGAAGTTTCAAGCATTTCTGAAATTTACCGTTAAATGAAAAGCGGCCGTTATTTTAGTCCGATTTCAATAATTTTCATCGTTTTGCTTCTACGTGGCAAGCACAATAACCACACCCAGTTTGGCACAAATTGGAAGAACGATTACCGAGATACATATATGTGATCAAACGTGGGCGGTGCCACGCCCATTTCCAAAATTTTATCTTAAACGTATTTCTTGGTAAAAATTGGTGCTTGCAACAAAGCAAGCAAGTCGCAAGCACCAATTTTTAATAAATTAGCTTTAATATTTCTGCTTTATCGAAGATTTCGTATTTCTCTAAATTACCTTTATATGGGATGTGGGCGTGGTTATTATCCGATTTAAAAATTTCGTATGCTATATCAAGGCCAACAACTGTGCCAACTCATGTATGTTTTATTTCACGTGAACCCATCCTTCAAAAAAAATATTGATAGATATAGCCCTTGTAATCTAGTCCGAATCCCGGTAAGTAACACAAAATAATTTCAGGAGCAAGTAATAATGTACCTTTGTACTATTTACTATTTATTAAATACATTCTATCGTGTCTCAGTTCTTTACCCACAAAAGCGGCTATAACTTGTTTTTTTTTCTATTCGAAATAGTAAGAGTGGCACCTTTCTGAAGTCTTTATTAAATGTGCAATTTTTTTATGTAATGTAAAGTTATAACTCAGTACATTTTTTTCACGAGAGATAGTCAAAGTTGGGGAAGAAAGTATCAAAAAGTTAAAAATCGTAATACAGTCCTAATTTTATAATGGTTCCTTAATATATTTTACCTACATTGCATTCCAGTATGGAGAAGCAACTATCTGAAAGTATTTTACATAAAAAATTTACTAAGTGTAGCCTTGTTTTTAGATGCAGTTAAAGAAAATACATGAAAAGGCACGATTTTTCTTTAATTCAAAAAAATTTAAATATTCCAAAAACGGTGACACTTTTACCTGAAAAATGTTTGCTTATCAGGGAGCTCACCACCCCACCTGCCTTCTCCTCAAGTTTGGCAGGTTACTTCTGGGACACCCTGCATAAGGGCAAAGGTGAAGGGGAATATGTAAATGAAGAAAATGATAAAGATAAAAGTAAAAACAAAGATGAGGATAAGGATGCTGATAAAAGTAAAGACGAAGATAGGGGAAGAAAGATTAAAATAAAGGTAATTAAAGAGGAAATTATCTAGGGAGAGAGACACAGAAACTCAATCTGGGAACTATTTCGGGATTTTAGAAATTTTCGGGATTCTCGGTTTTGTTATCGATATTTTTATCGATTTTGTTACCGAAATTTTTATCGATATTGTTATTAATTTTGCTATCGACATTTTCGGAACTTTTCTATATAATAATCGATATTTTTATCGATATTTTTAACTTGTTAGCGATATTTTATTATCGATTTTGTTATCGATATTTATCGATTTTGTTATCGATAATGAACGATTTTGTTATCGATATTTATCGATTATGTTATCGATATTTTTCGATTTTATTATCGATTTTGTTATCGCTATTCATCGATTTTATTATCGACATTTATAGATTTTTCTATCGATATTTATCGAGTTTGTTATCTATATTTATCGAATTTTTCTATCGATTTCGTTATCGACATTTATAGATTTTTTAATCGACATTTGTAGATTTTTTATCGATATTAATCGATTTTGTGATCGATATTAATCGATTTTGTGATCGATATTTATCGATTTTGTTATTGATAATGTTAGAGCATTTTATAACTAATCACCCTGTATTCGCAACTCAACTACATAGCTACGTACATACGTATGTAACTGTTACTCTCAATTATTTCTCTTGTATATGTAACCTTATAATGTCATCTCTGTAGTTCTTTATATTCATTTCGCCTAATTAAACTTGTTCAACTAAGACGGTCGTGTGTTTTATTTCTTGGACTTCTGTTAATACTGGTTATGGGCCCAGCGCTTGGCTCCATCATAAAATACACGTGGTCTTGAAAAATTTGATATAAATTTTTAATCAAAGTATTTATCGTTGGTCGGTAAAATGACGAGTGCGCTATCGCAGGTGGAAAAGTTGAATGGCGAAAACTATGCAGTTTGGTCGGTGCAGATGAAAAGTCTACTGGTGACTTTGGATTATTGGCACGTGATTGAGACAACATGTAGCACCACAGCAACTGCGGAACAAAAAGCGGCCTGGCAAGCAGACGACAAGAAAGCCCTTGCTACAATTACTCTTTGCGTGAAGCCTTCTGAGTTGTTGAACTTAAAATCTTGTTTTACGGCGAAAGGTGCTTGGCTTAAATTATCAGATACGTATCGTGCTAAGGGACCTGCTAGAAAAGTCAACCTGTTCAAGAAGCTTGTACGATTTCAATTTCAACGCGGGGCGAGTTACAGCAGTCAAGTCAACCAATTTTGTTCCATCGCGGAAAACCTGAAGGAGATTGACGTATCAATACCAGATGACATATTAAGCATAATGCTGCTTTGTAGCCTGCCGGAAGATATGGAAAACTTCGTCGTGGCCATAGAAAGCCGGGATGATTTACCCAAGATCGACAGCTTGAAGTTAAAAATCTATGAAGAAGAAGAAAGGCGCAATGGCAAGGTCGGTGAAGGTCAGCAGGTTGTGTATGCAGTGAACGATTTGAAGTGTAAGCGGCAAACAAAGCGTAAGCCGTGGGACAAGCAGTCCAAAAACAACATTAAGTGTTATGCGTGTGGGAAAAGAGGGCATGTGCGAGCGCAATGCAAAAGTGCAACGAATTCGGAAGTCGTGTTTAGTTCGCACGCTGGTGACTTCGCGGACAACAGCAAGCAGTGGATCTTAGATAGCGGAGCATCATCGCATATCTGCAACAACAAAACTATGTTCACATCATTTAGAGAGCATTTGCAAAAAGTGATATTGGCATCGGGGGAGAGCGTTTTAGCAAAAGGTATAGGTAATGTGAAATTGAAATCAGCCTATGCTGACATTACACTATCGGAGGTACTCTTCGTGCCCGAGTTGAAGTCAAATTTTTTGTCAGTGGGCAAAATTATTAGCAATGGACACTCAGTGAAATTCACTAAAAACAAAGCGTTTGCTTACACAGAACATGGTAAATAAATTTTTGTTGCTGAGAAAAATTGTGGTATATTTCTAACAAATTTTACTATGAGAGAATATGCGTTAATGAGCTGTGAAAAGTCGACAGAATTTGATTTGTGGCATCGACGATATGGTCACTTGAATGCGCGTGACTTGTGTACACTGTCTAACAAAGATATGGTTCGTGGATTGAAAATTAAAATGCCCAATGATTTTGCTTGCGTAACCTGCGCGTTGTGTAAAATTGCTTGTAAGCCTTTTTCTTCATACCGTAGTGTACTTAGCAAAGGCAAGTTGGAGTTAGTCCATACAGATATTTGCGGACCGATGCGAAACACTTCGCAAGGTGGATCGTTATATTTCATAACGTTCATAGACGATTATACAAGGTATATGTCCACATATTTTTTGAAGAAAAAATCCGAAGCATTAAATGCGTTTAAAGAATTTAAAGCCAAAGCTGAAAAAGAAACAGGTGCGTTTATAAAAATTTTACGTAGCGACAATGGTCGCGAATACTTGAGTAGTGAGTTCGAGTTATTTTTTAAACAACATGGAATACTCCATCAAACGACCGTAGCTTACACGCCGCAGCAAAACGGGATCGCGGAGCGAGCTAATAGAACCTTGGTCGAAATGGGACGTTGTTTGTTAGAAGAATCAAAAGTACCAAAGAGCTTATGGTCAGAGGCCTTAAATACCGCAACCTGCGAAATCGCGCTCCTACAAAGGTTCTCGAAGGGAAAACGCCATATGAGTGTTGGTTTGGTTGGAAACCATCTGTTTCACACTTAAGATCTTTTGGCTGTAAAGCCGTAGCATTACAAAAACAAAATAATCAGTCCAAGTTAATGCCAAAAGGACGTGAGTTAATTTTTGTTGGTTATTCAAACCAGAGCAAAGCATACAGGTTATACGACAGTCAACGAAGAGCCATAGTCATATCCCGTGACTTTAAGTTCTTCGAAAATTCATTCCCCGAAGGTCAGCCTGATGAATCGTCCCATGGTACACCAACTACTGGTGTAGAAACTTTTATTATACCGGATGATGACACACGAGAAGACGTAACAGCTAGAGAGCAGAACGAAGGTGTTGTTGCTGACATATGTGCAAGTAAAACACCAAGCGGCAATGCAGACTCCATCGCTGATGCAGTGAGACCTACCGGAAGCAGAGTGGATGTTGACAATGTTGTGAACGAGGAATGCATTGGAAACGAAACCGATTTGAGTTCAGCAGACGAAGCGGAGATAACAAGCGTTGTTGGTAAGCGAAAGAGAGGTAGGCCAAGAATTAATAGAACGGGAGTTGTTGGTAGACCTAGAAAAATATTCGCTCTTGATAATAAAGCTGAAACAGAAGTAGTGAACGCTATTGCTTCTGATCAGATTTCGGTGAAGACTGCTTTTGAAAGTGAAGATGAAAATCAATGGAAACAAGCAATGAAAGCAGAATACGATACGTTGATGAGAAATAAAACCTGGGAATTAGTAGACCGCCCTGTAGGGAAAAATATCATTGGCTGTAAATGGGTATTTTCGACGAAGCGGAGAAGTGATGGTAGCGTCGAAAAATACAAAGCCCGCTGGGTCGCACAGGGGTGTTTTCAAAAATATAACATCGACTACCATGAAACGTTTGCACCTGTGGTCAAGCATTCCACTATAAGATTAATATTAGCGATTGCAGTGCAGCGCAAGTTGTTAGTAAACCATATAGATATTGTTGCTGCTTATCTAAATGGTTCACTAAAGGAAGAAATATATATGTACCAACCCGAAATGTTTGTGCGAGAAGATCAACCAGAGAAGGTATGTAAACTAAAGAAGTCCTTATACGGCCTGAAACAGGCAGGGCGGGAATGGAATAAGAAGTTCAATGAAATTTTATGTAATATTGGTTTTCGAAAATGTTTGTCAGATAATTGTGTTTATGTTATGTCGAGAGACGGCGAAATCGTTATTGCAGCATTGTATGTCGAGGATATGATGCTGGCTTGTTCACATGAATCAACAATGGACCAAATTATTAATAAGCTGAAAAGTTACGTTGATGTTGTAGACCGTGGCCCGATTTCACTTTACCTAGGAATGGAAATAGAGAGAGATGGACTGAGAGGCGCTCTTAAAGTTCATCAGAAGATGTATACACTTGAACTTTTAAAATCATGGAATATGACGGAATGCAAGCCTAGTTCAACTCCATTTCCAAGCGATACTGTGTTAGAAAAATGTACTAAAGATAATTGCAGCGAAATTTATGATATGAAGATTTTTCAATCTTTGATTGGCAGTTTAATGTATTTGGCCGTCATTTCACGACCAGATATCGTCCATACACTTTCCAAATTGTCGCAATTTAATAGTCATCCGCATAAAGAGCACTTCACAGCAGCGAAGCATATTCTGCGTTACCTCAAGAAAACTGCTAATGCGAGTTTCACATACCAGAAGATAGGCAAATCACTTGTTTGCTATACTGATGCTGACTGGGGCTCCAACAATGTTGACCGAAGATCGTACAGCGGGTATATTAATTTTCTTGCCGGTGGACCTATTGCTTGGGAATCTAAAAAGCAAAGCAGCGTGTCCCTGAGTTCAACTGAAGCCGAATATGTAGCAATGAGCGAGGGAGCTAGGGAGATCGTTTTCTGTCGGCAACTGTTACAAGAGCTGAGCTTAACAGACTACTGCAGCAACCCAACCGTCATCCATTGCGATAACCAGGGAGCAAATTTTCTCGTTCGGAATCCAGTCACAAAGAAGAGAAGCAAACATATTGATATTAGATATCATTATTTAAGGGAAAAATATGAATCTAATGATATAGATATAAAATATGTTACTTCGGGGAATAATGTCGCCGATTTACTCACCAAATGTTTACCAGAACTCAAACATATGAATTGTTGTAAATTACTAAACCTTAATTTTTAATTTGAAATTGTTATTTCTTTATAATGTACTTGAGTTGAGTGGGAGTGTGTTAGAGCATTTTATAACTAATCACCCTGTATTCGCAACTCAACTACATAGCTACGTACATACGTATGTAACTGTTACTCTCAATTATTTCTCTTGTATATGTAACCTTATAATGTCACCTCTGTAGTTCTTTATATTCATTTCCCCTAATTAAACTTGTTCAACTAAGACGGTCGCGTGTTTTATTTCTTGGACTTCTGTTAATAGATAATTAACGATTTTGTTATTGATATTTATCGATTATGTTATCAATATTTATCGATTTAATTATCGATTTTGTTATCGCTATTAATCGATTTTATTATCGACATTTATAGATTTTTTAATCGACATTTATAGATTTTTTTATCGATTTTGTGATCGATATTAATCGATTTTGTTATCGATATTTATCGATCTTGGTATCGATACTTATAGATTTTGCTACCAATGGTGTAATAGATGTTTCTATTGAAGTTTTTATCGAATTTGTCATTGATTTTGTTATCGATATATCTATCGGTTTTATTGTCGATATTTTGTTGGACGTTATTACCGATTTTTTTTTAACATAGAGTAGATAAAAACTAAGATAACGAAAAACAGAATAACATGAATGTTATTAAAACGAACAGGGGTAGAGGTAGGGATCTAGTTAGATAGAAAAAAGAGAAAAAATATAACCTTAAGCAAAAGCAGATGTGTGTATATATACATACATTGGCTACGAAACAAAATAGATAAGTAAAGTAAGTTTTTTTACAATAGCATACAATTGCTGGCAGATGCCAAAGACATCGACATCATCAGTAAAAACAAGCACTACGTGTGTATGCATTTTTGAATTTAGAAGGAGGAGTAAAGCACGCGGGTCTGGGGTGAATGAGGACAAAGAGAAGTATCTCCTGTAATCAGATAAAGAGTAAAGCTCTATGCGTATCGGCACTCATGTCACTGTTGACAGTTATACGTTCGAAAAAGTAAATGATTTCGTCTATCTAGAAACTAGAATTAACTCCAATAATAATGTCAGCTTTTAAGTCCAACGGAGAATCACTCTTGCCAACAAGTGCTTCTTTGGACTGGGTACGCAATTAGGAACTAAAGTCCTCTCTCGTCGTACAAAAATCACACTGTATAAGTCATGCCTGTGCTGGTGCATGGCGTTGAAGCATGGACAATGAAAATGTATAATAAGGCGGCTATTGGGGTGTTCGAGAGAATTTGAGCTGTATGAGCTTTACAACGATATAGACATAGTATGACGGATTACAAGACAGCGACTCCACTGACTCGGCTATGTCGTACGAATGGACAAAAACGCTCTAGCTCTGAAAGTTTACAACGCGGATCAAAAGAGAGGCATCCTTTGCGATGGAAATACTATGTGGGGAACTTGACTTTGCTTGGCATTTCCAATTGGCGTCAGTTGACATAAAAGAGAAACGATGGGTTGCTTTATCGGTCTAGGTCAGGACCGCTTAGGCGGTTAAACTATCAATCGAGAATAAGGAAAAGTTTGCACCATATCTGACCATATCAACAATCGCTGAGTTTTTCCATCGATTTCATATTTGCCTAAAGGACATGATGTACAATATTTTAATATAGGTCACAGTCTGTATGTTATGCACATTGGTCCCAAGATGGAAGTGAACCCTACAAGAATTGTGTGATGGAAACAAACACATTCTCATTTATCTTACTAACACATTTGCAAATTTTGCGTTGGTTAAAAAGAGACCAATATATAAGGCCATAAGTTGGAGGAAGACGGAAGATCATATGTACACAAATGTTTAAATCAGATTTTTCACACTGCCCTTTAGAATGTGATAGAAACTTGTAGGTAGCCAGTGACAGAAATCTCTATCAGCCTTGCCAGTCAAATGATTTGTCGAATGATGGTCACTGTTCTTGCAGGGAAGTTTTTAGAATTTTATGCGAAAAGCAGCGACCAGTGTGACCACCTATGCTTCGTTCCTCTGTCCCTCTAGGCTCTCATTGCAAGTTTTCCACTTATTCACCATATTTTTGTATGAATATTAAGAGCAATAATCGCTTGCTGGCTATACTTGCTGGCTATACTGTGGTATATGGTCCACGAATCTAAATTTCACCTTTTAATCTCTTGGCAATTCTGTCATGCATAATTGTACGAAGTCTGTGTAATGCCCCATAAAGAATTTATTGACTCATCCGCAAAAGATAAGGTCTGTATTCCAAATTGACTAAAATGACATCATCGGAAGTAGCCTTTCTGGTAGAATAGCAAATTTGCGCACAGTCGTTGTAGACACTGCGGGTACTTAAGCCATTCTTGCTCTATTGTACGAATATATGTACATACATATAAGCGTTTTAATTGAAGGCAAACGGCAAGGTTCATGGTACAATACTAATTAGAATTCACCACCAAAATTTAAATAATAAAATAATTTATGTTGGTGCGCGGCATTAACAAGCAGACACAGACAGATAAACATCAGGAATCATGGCACACTGCCGACATTGAGGAATGTTCCCTTGATAATGGCGCTTAGCAGCATCAAATTCACCCTCAGCCTTAGCTTCAGAAATGGATGTAGTAAGTACATGTATATACAGTATATGTAGCTGTACGTACCCAGTACGGCATAGGTCTACTAATTTCCTCAGAAAAAGGATATATTTCTACTTATGTAGCAACTGACTTCAAATTGATGTATAATCGTCCAGCAGCCTCCTTGAGATAAACGAAATGCTTACACTTCTGATTTCTTTGCAAATAATTCAATATAAGTTTAAAAATTATATAACTTTGGGTAACTAACTATTTCAGCAATTAATACCAAGTAATTTTCAATGGGTTGAAAAAACATCTGCAAATATACGTACATATCACATATTTTTGCATGTTTATTTATACAAAGTGCTCATAATTCAAACGGAAGATTTGAAAGCACATTTAAATGTCTGGCTGTAGCGGAGTGTGCAGAAATGCCTGCTCTTACTTGTTAGCTTCCAGAAGGTCCGGACTCGAATCCCAACAGAGATAACACGTGAAAATGATAATAAAATTTTTTTTGTGTCTTGGAAATATGAAAAATCATCTGTGAAGTGCAGAACGAAAGCTTATTCAAACGAAACTTACTGACGTTGAAAGCCTTTAAGCCAAATGCATTTAAAAGTACTTGAAAACAAATGCAGAGTCGAATGATTGACTGCTTCCTAGGGCATTGCCATGTTAAAGTAAACAGTTCGTTCCAAGGAAGAAAATCAGGTAGTCAATTAGTTGTGGTCTGTAAAAACTGATTGAACATCAATATTTAAACTACTTTCTTTCCGTTCTGGGTATGTATAAATATGAATGCCCATACATTCAATGAAATGCATATCGTCGTTTAAAGTACAAAATCGCGTATTGTCATTCTGCAAAACCGCGTAACTGACATTGGCTGCCAAAATTGGCATTTGCTCACACAAGTTCTTGGCTCAATCCTTATCCATTCGTCCTGAAATACACTAGCCAGAAATGCGATTGCTTTATAAAAAAGAGAACCATTTTGAAATATGAGTGTTTTTACCCTCTAGAAAATAATTTCTACAACTTCACATACGCGGTTTTGCATTTTGTTGATATGCGGTTTTGCACTTTAAACGACGATATGTGCCATTTGAAAGTATGTATGTAGATATGTAGATGTATATGTATGCACATTGTTGGAGCTCTCGCTTTGGTGTGTTTTACTAGTAAAATGACACTGCCAGACGCAAATATTTGCATAATCTGGCATAAATTTGCTGCGTGGAAGCGATGTTGCCACCAGAGATCTTAAGAACCACATCGCAGCCAACTGGGAACACAGCAACTAGGCAAGCTAACCAATTAAGCCAAACGAACAATCAGTAGTGAGCCAGTAAGTTACAGGCCATCAGACCACTGCTGGCCACTGGTTCAAAACTGATTGGTTGAGATTGGATTTGTGTCAGTATACTTAGTTACATATCGTCGATGTTTTTGCAAAACCGCCCTTCGCCCAATTGCGAAACCGCCTTTCTTACAGCACTCAAATTTTACAGGAGAGCGAAAAAACGGTTTATTCTTTGAAGGCATTGCCTTGATAGGCGGTATTATCTCAAGCTATTATTTTACAAATATGTTGTTTTAATAACGACTTAACGATATTTATGCATAAATCTCGATGCCTGGAGTTCAGGGTTACCAAATCTCATTTTTGCCACAACGGCGATTTAGGCGGTTTTGCACCTGGTCGATGGGCGGTTTTGCAAAAACATCGACGATATGTATAAAAATAAATACATGCATATGTACGTTTGCTCGGATTTGTTTGCTTGTTGGCATTGCACCACAATCATGCCGCCCCAAACGCGCATTCCTTCATTTTTATAATCGACCCGCCATTCCAGGTTGGATACTGTGTTGATTTATGGTGACTCCTAACAGCGCACACGCTTATTTCTATGGACATGCATGTACATACACATCGTCGTTTAAAGTACAAAACCTCGTATCATCAAAATGCAAAACCGCGTATGTCAGGTTGCATAAATTATTTTCTAGATGGTAAAAACACTCATGTTTCAAAATGGTTCTCCGTTTTATAAAGCAATCGCATTTCTGGCTAGTATATTTCAGGACGAATGGAGAAGGATTGAGCTAAGAGCTTGTGTGAGCAAATCAAATTTTTGGCAGAAAATGTTAGTTACGCGGTTTCGCAGAATGACGGCTCGCGGTTTTATACTTTAAACGACGATATATGTATATATGTATGTATATGTATAGGTATGTAAGTTTGCTTATGCATTAGGGTTGTTCTTACGAATATTTTTTGAATGTCCTATGAGCTCTTTGTTAATGAAAGAATACTCAGCCATGTTAATTAATTTAGTACGTATAATAACAGTTATATCTAAAAGTAATTCAGCAAATTCACAATTGTGTGTGAATCAGTGAGTTCGGCAATCGTATAAGTCACGGGTATGTACGGCTTTTCTCCTCATATCCCGGGTACAATCAGCAGTACGTTTTCGCCTAAGTTTCTAGTAAGGTGAAATGAGAGAAGACTTGCACTTGTGCGATTTTCGAATCCATCGATTCGCATACAATTGTCCTCGTCTGCTTTCTTGTTTCCTGGAATGCTGTCATAATACACAGCGGTCTGGCTGAATTCCAAAATCTGTATTTGATTGAACTACATAATTTGTGTGGCCTAGCGTTACTATAAAGTACCTACACCGAGAAAAGAGTTTAGTAAGCTCAACTTAATATTTTTCTCTCAAAATATCATTTCGTTGTGGTTACCAACAGTGTTGCCAAACATGGGCTTTTCCTACCAAAACTGGTAGGTTTTTTTCCATTTGGTAGGTTGGTACGCTTGATTGGATTTTGGTAGGTTTCGGGACAATGAGTAATAGTTATTTGCGAAAAATAGAAAATATGTACGTATCTCCAAATATTTTAGCAACCTTTTTTACTCAAATATTTCACCGGGGCGTTCGCATAATGGCGGCCGCAAACATGTTAATATACCTGATTCCTAAGTACAAACGTATACCTTATTATTATCAATATGCAATACGGACATCCATATATCGTGACCTAAGGATGAAAAGGTGCTAAGTCCATTTTTAGAAATTTTTCAGGAGAGACGAAAAATCGATGTAGTTTCGTATTACCTGTCATTCTGCATCAAAAACTAAACTTTGGCCTTAAAGCCTGATTATGGCAACTTAACTTAACTTAACGGAACGTAGAACTTAGAGAATCAAAATGAAACAGATTTCGACGGGGCATTAAGTTACGTTAAGCCTCGGCTGTTCAATTATACGCAACACCCATTTAACAGAATTTTTAAGAGAGAGCCGTAAGTTACGTTAAGTTGCCATAATCTGACCATTAGAGTCTTTTAAAACGGCATCAAGGCTTGTAAACCCTTGAACCACCTGTGAGCCCACAATAGCGTCACGCATGAAGGGTTTGAAGGCAACGAAAGGGCTGACTGTCTCGCAAAGCGTGAAGCTCAAATGCGTTTGCATGGTCCCTAGCCTTTCTGTGGTACATCTAAAGGATACACTGCAGACCTACTTAGGAGCTAGTTGGGAATAATCTCAAATTGCTGCCTACTGGCGGAAGTCAAAGGGAATTAGAGAATCAAAGATATGCATAACTCTTTCCAGCAGGAACTCCAAAAGACACCTTGAACTTAGAACTCTTGCTGGCAACCTGACAGCACACTGCAAGTTAACGTACCATTCGAATTAAATGGTTCTTTCTGTAGAGACGGACTATAGGGTTTGTCGGCTGGTGAAAGAAACCCCAGAATATATTGTATGTGCCTGTCCACGAAGCATGAATCGTAGGTTGATACACCTTGGAGAACGATTGCCTTCTCCATCTAAAATTTGGAACATGGCCTCATCCAAAGTGCTGAGCTTTTTAAATAGCCTAATGTTGGAGTAATTACAATTTAGATTTAGCACAATATATCTTCTTAGGTCGCAGTGCGGGTATCTTCGACGTAATAATAATAATATCGTCACTAGACACGAATAAAGAGCTCGCAAAAACTCTTTGGGGAGTTCTGGGGAATAGTGTTGCACTCGAAAATATAGTTGACCGCGGACATAAGTTTATGGGTATTTCTTCACTGTCAAAGAGGTTAACGCGGCTTTATTTGCCGTCACCTATGTTAAGAGTCTTTCTTCGCCGAAATTTTTTTCGCCTCTTTTTTCGCTATCAACTTTTGAGATCGCGTCTTTATTCGTATCTAGTTACGATATGTATGTATGTGTAAAGAAACATACCCAGCAAAACCAGCGTGACCGAAACTCCAACACAAACGCAAATTTTATGGTGTTACTAACACACCTGTAATAATTTTTGATTGGAGCCAGTGTTGCCGCGCCATCTCAAGAAAATGTATCCCTGGCCAAGCCAAAAATGTAACCAAATGTATCCAATTTTCTTTTTTTACATATACCTCATAATTTGTAAGAAAACCAAACATTTTCATGAAAAAGACATAATTTAACCCATCCTAAGGACTTGGAATACATGTGCATAAAATCAAACATTTGTAATTTCAATTTATAAAGTAAATTTTTTGTGCATAAGTATTTTGCAAAGTAAATATAATAAATAGCAAGTACACTCAAAAAAGAGCATGTAAAACTACTACTGAAAAGTACCTATTTTTCATCAAGAATCTGTATAAATATACGTATAGGATGCTCAGTATTTGATTTTGAACTTGAGATCTTTAAAATATACACATATATAGAATGTTTAAAACTGCAAAAATTTTCAAGCTGCAAATACATTTCCTACTAATAATAAACATTACTTTATTTTAAACATTTTATGTGTAATTTTGCTCTTGCGACAAATTCGTTATGCAAAAGTAAACAGGCAATGATTAATTTTATTACACGGCGTGCAAATTTGCACACATTAAAAGAGGAAACTGGTTACCTCTCTCAATATGCGCAAATAAACAAAATTTTTTTAGAATGTATTTAAAGTCTTTTCAGTAAAATTCATAAAAGTTTCTTTAAATAAATCATACATTGAAAACTTCTTTCTTTTTAAATTAACAAATGAAAATATGTGATATGAAAGAGATTACTAAAGAAAGAGTATAATTTACTTTATATATATCGTCGTTTAAAGTAAAAAACCGCGTACCGTCATTCTGCAAAACCGCGTAACTGACATTTGCTGCCAAAAATTGGATTTTCTCACACAAGCTCTTGGCTCAATCCTTATCCATTCGTCCTGAAATATACTAGCCAGAAATGCGATTGCTTTATAAAAAAGAGAACCATTTTTAAATATAAGTGTTTTTACTCTCTAGAAAATAATTTATGCAACGTCACATACGCGGTTTTGCATTACCTTGATATGCGGTTTTGTACTTTAAACGACGATATGTATATTATGATCTTGCTTAAAGCATCCTTTTAAGCTAATTAAAGCAATTGCGCTTTTACCTATTTTGATGAGATCTCTCATATGTTCATTGCTTCGTTCACAAAAAAAATGCTTTAATTTCACGCTTAAGTAGCGACCATCTTTAATAAAAACCGATTTTTGAACGAAAAAACCTTTATAGGAAATATAAAATTTTGGCCTATTTAAAAAAGTATCCACATTTATACTTACCGGAAAAAATAAGTGTCCCGCAAAAATTCGTCTAAAAATGTATCCAATTGGATCTATTTAGATCCAAACGGCATCCCTGATTGGAGCGCCATCTATTGTTTTTTCGTGCGAGCTATCTTTCACATATGAGTAAGTAGTCACGCTAATCTTTTCAAATATGAGCAAGCAGGCAAACTATTTGGTTTGAAAAATCACACGTACACAAAACTTCTGGGAGCATTTTTGATTCACTATTAAGAATGTGATAGCAAAACGTGCCGAACTTAGCGGGCACGCGTGACGGTCACGTCACTAGGAAAGTGACCGTCACTGCTCTTGCTGGGTATGTACATACGGATAAGTCTGTACAGTAAAATGAATCGTTATACGCAGCTAATTTGTTTTTATACCCGAGCGCACTTGTGCACAAGGATATATTAATTTTGTTCACATAACGGTTGTTTGTAACAGCCAAAACGAATCGAGATAGATATAGACAAATGTATACATATATGCTCAGAATGAATAGAGAAGTCGATTAAGCCATGTCTGTCTGTCCGTCCGTCTGTCCGTCCGTCAGTGTACACGATAACTTGAGCAAAAATTGAGATATCTCAACGAAATTTGGTATGTAGGTTTCCGTTAATCCAAGGTAAGTTGTTATTGAAAATGGGCGAAATCGAACAGTAAGCACGTCCACTTCCCATATAACGGTAATTTCCAGAAATACGAAAACTGCGATATTTTAGTAACTGCTGAAGATAATTCACTCAAAATTGATATTTGCAACAATTTTTAGACTAAAAATAAGAATATTATAAATTTTTGGAAAA
>NW_023458557.1:55527143-55529611 GCF_013731165.1 Rhagoletis pomonella
GATAATAACCACGCCCGCATCCCATATAACGGTAATTTCGAGAAATACAAAATCTTCGATAAATCAGTAAATATTAAAGCTAATTTATTCAAAATTGATGCTTGCAACAATTCTTTACCAAGAAATACGTTTATGGTAAAATTTTGGAAAATGGACGAGGAACCGCCCACTTATGATCACATATATGTATATCGGTAACCGTTATACCAATTTGTACCAAACTCGGAATTTTTATTGTCCTTGCCACATAAAAGCAAAACGTTGAAAATTATTCAAATCGGACTAAAATTACGGCCGGTTTTCATATAACGGTAAATTTCAAAAATGCTTGAAACTGGAATACTTCGAAATTTAAGGACGCTAATTTGCTCAAAATTTATTCACCCCGGCTTATCATCGGTTCCGCCCGAACTTAGACTTTCTTACTTGTTGTTAATCTAGTTGTGTTTTAGTTTTACTAGTTTATGTTAACTATGTTTTTAAAAAATTTGACATCGAAAACAAATATTAAAACTCAAAAAAATTGTTGGTTGGTTTTGGTTGGTTATGGTAGGAAAAAAAATTTGTCTGTGGCAACGCTGGTTACCAAATCTTGTATTAAGATAAATAAAGTGTCTTTTTTATGCGGTTTTTTTATGCAGATTTGAATTTATTGATCACTGTTCTTCACGTTTTAACCCGACGTTTCACACGGATGACATCGCGGCTGCATATTTACTTTGTTTATAGCTAATATCAAGTAGTATGACAAGTGTACCACACGACGTTGGTATCGATGCGGGCCAATTAGTTTTAGTTTTGATGTTATTTATTTGTTTATATATGTACGTGAATTTTAACACATGTTTATATGTAAGTCCAAATATGTGATAGTTTTATTATTGTTTGTAGAACCGTTTACACATTTTTATACGGCCTTACTAATTTTTAAAAATGTATGTATATTTATATGTTGATGTTAAAATAAGAGGAGGAAAAACGCCCCTGAAGATGCTAAGGAATTTAGCGGAACGTCGGGTTAAAACGTGAAGAACAGTGTTTTCTTGCACATAAAAGTAGTGATCAATAAGCCTATAAAATACCAGAAATAATCTACCATAAATTGATCATTAACTAAAAATCAAATCAAATATAATAAAGCTTTTGATAATCATCTAGATCGAACCAAATCATAGATTTGGTTGAAGAATTATTTGGGTCCGGTAATTAGTAATCAATATTATTTTAATACATATTTCTACAAATTCTTTTCAACGTAGCATAAAAGGATTTTATTATGTTCTGCTAATAAGATATGTTTACGAAATCGTAGTTGAGACAACTGCGATTTGCTTTGAGAGCGGAAAATATTCATGCTAGAGAGCTACCCCTAAGTAAATGATTCGATCGTTGCCAGAGTGTCCAGATTGGGTGATTTAGCGCCGAATTAGCAATTTTTTGTTGAATGTTTGCACGTAAAAATTTAGGAAATCGCCTTGGGCGATTTTTTCTCTTGAAATAAATTTTTTTGGGCGCTACCATTTCGCCCGCGAAACTGTAATTAATATCAAATGAGCGCAACCACGGTTGTATGATAGTTTTCAACTAGGTTGCGTAAGTTCCACCTTTTCGTCCACTGCAGTTGAGAAATAAAAGATACTGATGCTTTGTATTTTTATATTTAGGATTTCACCAAATATAAAGATTTAATACCTCAATATACATATAACAACAATACAAAAGAAAATGATTCAGATGGTGTGTATAGATGATTTTGAGGAAATTGTGGATATAGCTCATCTCGCTTTATTATAGCTTTGTACTTTATTTCTAATCAATCAATATGAGTGATAATGAACTTATTAATTGGGCAGTCCTATTGCAAATCGAATGCAAAATGTGTTGATAGTATGTTTTAAAAGTGCACGTAAAATTGTTTGTTATGAGTTACTTGTGGTATATATTACTACTCTGAAGAAATTATATTATTTTTTTTTTGGTTTTAAAAACTATTCAAAAACAAGATGCCATTGTTAAAATAAAAAATTGTTAAGTGGATTTCATGAATTTTATATAAAAAAAGCCATTTGTCAATTTTGGGATTTTTTCTAAAGAAACTGCGCTTTTTTTATTT
Source organism: Rhagoletis pomonella (assembly GCF_013731165.1). NCBI lineage: Eukaryota > Metazoa > Arthropoda > Insecta > Diptera > Tephritidae > Rhagoletis > Rhagoletis pomonella. The sequence goes on from NW_023458557.1 coordinate 55,529,257, forward strand.
AAACAATCCATACACCCTAATCGTTGCGCCTGCGCACATAAATCATGCGCAAGAGAGAGCAAAGCCTAATTTTGACTACTGAAAAATATTGGCGAAATAGACCGAAAACATACTTTGCGAAGTTTACCTTTTTCCAGCTTTTTATAAAACAACAGGAAAAATCTGCTAATTTATCCGATTTCCTTTAATAGCTGCAGCAAATCTATAGAAAATAATGGGAATTAGGGACACGAATTTCGATACGATACGATACCATATCGATACTTTTGCCATTCGATACCGATATTTTATACTCGATAGTTTTACAACGATATTTTTTGGAATCGAGTACATGAACTTCAGTATCGTATCGTAT
>NW_023458557.1:55559611-55559809 GCF_013731165.1 Rhagoletis pomonella
ACTATACAGTATTTAGTTTGAAAGTATTTAGCCATCGACTAAATACCTTGGTACTTTAGTGAAAGTATTTTGCATCCCCAAGGTACCTGAGTACTTTGGACCAGAGTATTTAGCGCCTGCTAAATACTTTCGTTTTTTGTACTTTGGTATCTAGCAGCTCCTAAATACCTAAGTAAATAGTACTTGGGTATTTAGCAG
>NW_023458557.1:55559819-55613847 GCF_013731165.1 Rhagoletis pomonella
GTACTTGGGTATTTAGCAGCTCCTAAATACCTAAGTAAATAGTACTTTGGTATTTACAACAACACAAAATACCTAAATACTTTTGTACTTAGTACTTAATACTTAGTAAATACAATTTTGCCCATCACTGAATTGAATACTGATTTGCTCTGAGACAATCCTAGTCCTGGAAAAGGACGCATCAAATTCGTCTTCAGCGAAAATGCTGCATCACCTAAAAAGTAATATGGAAATGGCTCTGCAGATCCATTCCATAAAGGAACACTTGGCGGTAATGGCAATTAATTTGCCAAAAGAGCTTGACCAAAGGGTCAATGTTGGAATACCCCTTTGAATTACAGAAGTATTTTATGAAAAAAAGGTTCAAAGTTTTTACTTATTACCACGTACCTCCGTCGCTCTGGCTGCCATAGCTTCCGATACTGGCCGATGTGAATGTATATTTGGCGGATGGAATGTAAATTGGCGACAATTTATTCCACTGCATTTCACATGTCTCCAAGACAATTTGGCGAACTGTGGATTTACCCAACTTGTATTTGGATGCAAGAACTTGGAACGAAGGTCCATGTGCCAGTTACCTTAAAACACAAAGTATGGAAACCGCGTTTATCAAGGTAGCTTTATGATATACATACATTTCAACTTACAGAAGTGTAACAGAGAGGCGCTCTTCCGCACAAATTCGTTGCCATGGCTTTTCCAGATGTGGGCCAATCATGGTCAGAGAAAGATCATAGGTTTGGCGGTTCAATCTTGTAAGAATGAAAAATTGACCTTCGTCGTAGAGCTTCGTTTTAAGAAATACTCTTATCAAATAACCGTTTGCCACCCGATCACGGTTAATTAAACGAACAGAACATTCTCTTATGTGTCTTATTCGTTTATATTTAATAAATAATCGCCAGAGGTTTAAAAAAGAGAAATGTAAAATCGACTGCTCCATTGCTAATATTTTTACTTTCTTTTGCAAACTGAAAATGCAAACAGCTGAGAGTATAAGGATTGACAAGTGCTATATTCCGCTTGTGTAAAGTTATGTAAAGTTAAGTTACGTTAAGTTAAGTTAAGTCGCCATAATCAGTCCTTTAGCCTATTGCCAAATGCTTGTTGACAGGAGCAGTGGATTATTTTTTTGCTACAAAAAATCACTTGGCTTGTTACAGCATTTTGTTTTCCTCTTTTCGATATTCATTTCTCAAAAAGTATATAGGGGCAAACGTATATATCCTTCTTTGGGATTTTTGGTTCTTAAAAAGTTCAGATATTTTTTTATTTTAACTTTTATTTCAACATAGATTGATTGAAAGAAAAATACTGATAAAAATAAAATATTTCGCACAAACAGGGTTGAAATTTTGAAATTTCTGCCCGTGTTTTGTTTGTAAGTCAAATATTAGTGGCATTGTGCTACTATGATAGCATGGCCGAGTAATCATAGTCAACTTATGCACAGTAGTCGAAAAAATTATAGCCGCACCAAATTTTGACAAGTTTTAAAATATAATTTTTGTTGTTGTTTAATAGTTTTTCATAGTTCATTCTTTAACAACATCCGTATAAATACAATTGGGATACGATTTGCACCAAAATTCGGCAAATACCCAATCGTGTGAATATTTAACCAAATATTTATACCTTTCATGAGCATGAAATGGTAATATAACTTTGGTCCGATGCTTGTAAGTACCAGAATAAGAAGAGATAGACCCATTCAAATGTATACTTAAATGATCAGAACGGCGATCTGAGTCGATTTAGCCATGTCCGTCTGTCTGTCTGTCTGTCTGTCCGTCTGTTTGTATGCAATCTAGTCTCTCAGTTTTCGAGATATCCGGATAAAATTTGGTAGGTGGGTGTATTTTTATAATGTATTAATCATTTGTCGGAACCGGAAGAATCGGACCACTATAACATATAGCTCCCATACAACTGATTGTTCAGATATGCGATTTTTCGTTATAACTCCCCCATTTATGCAGCTAGGAACATGAAATTTTGCAATACTTCCACCCATTATCAGCAGAATATTTGCAGTGAAAATTACAAAGATTGGGTGACTATAACCTATAGCTCCCATACAACTGACTGTTCAGATATAAAATTTTTCGTTATAACTCCTCCATTTACGTAGCTAGGAACATGAAATTTTACACTGATGTTACTCACTATGGAAATAATCTTACAGTGAAAATGGCGAAGATCGTGTCGCTATAACCTATAGCCTCCATACAACTGATTGTTTAGATATGAGATTTTTTGTTATAACTCCTCCGTTTATGCAGCTAGGAACATTAAATTTACCAATACTTCCACTCATTATCAACAGAATTCTTAGAGTGAAAATTAAAAAGATCAGGTCACTAGAACCTATAGCTCCCATACAACTGATTGTTCAGATATAAGATTTTTCGTTATAACTCCTCCATTTAAGTAGCTAGGAACAGAAATTTTACACGATTATCACCCATTATCAAAATAATACTTTCAGTGAAAATGGCGAAGTTCGGGTAGCTAAAACCTATAGCCCCATTACAACTGATTGTTCAGATATGAGATTTTTTGCCATAACTTCTTCATTTCAGCAGCTAGGAACATCAAAATTCGCACCGTTTTCACTCATTATTAACAAAATGCTTAAAGTGAAAATAACAAAGATCGGGTCACTATGACATATATCTCCGATACAACTGATTGTTCAGTTATGAGAATTTTCGTTATAACTCCTCCATTTATACAGCTAAGAAAATTAAATGTTGCCATACTTCCATCCATTAACAGAATACTTACAGTGAAAATAACCAATTATTTCATAAAAATTACATAAATATAGCCCCCATACAACTGGTTGCGATTTTTTGTTATAACTCCTCCATCTATGCAGCTCGGGTCACTATAACCTATTTATTGCCCCCCATACAACTGATTGCTCAGATATGGGGTTTTACTGTAAAACTCTTTTATTTGGACAGATAAATCCGATAAATTTCGTAAGCTATTTTATAAATAATAATACAAAGTCTACTGAGAAAATCTTCAAAATCTATGCTGTATAAGCTTTATCTCTTGTACCACTGATTGTTCAGTTACCAGTTTTTGCGATCTGTTAAATTAAAATTTGCAGACGTTCACGAAAGGTATGAAGCCTTCGGCATAGCCGAAGACAGCGCTGCTCTTATCCCAATCACGAAAAATAATTTGTTGAAAATTTTCAATAGAAGATTGCTGTATTGTACCAATCTTGTACAAAAAAGAATTGTCCCAAAATAAAAATGCACAAATCTTTAAAAATGTACCAATCGAGAGACACTGCCTTAAAAATTTATACAATTTAAAAAAAATCAACAAATCGTAAAAATTTTTAGTTTTTAATCAGATTCTGAGTACGCAGTTTTGTAGCCCATTTAATTCTAGAATAAAGTACAAGTTTCAAATGGCTAAAAATTACTGTTTTTTTTTTATTTAAAAAAAAGCTCCAAATTTTGTACGAAAGTTTGTTGATAAACGTGTTTCTTGGTAAAGAATTGTTGCGAGCATCAATTTTGAATAAGTTAGCTTTCATATTTACTGATTTATCGAAGATTTTGTATTTCTCTAAATTACCGTTATATTGGATGTGGGCGTGGTTATTGTCCGATTTTTTAAATTTTCGGCCATTTAATATGCTGTACCAAGGCCAACAACCGTGCTAAGTTTGGAAGAAATTGGTGCAGCGGTTACCAAGATATAGACATGTAACCATAAGTGGGCGTAGCTTTACCCGTTTTCCAAAAATTTATAATATTCTTATTTTTCGTCTAAAAATTGTTGTAAATGTCAATTTTGAGTGAATAGTCGTCGGTAGTTACTAAAATATCGCAGTTTTCGTATTTCCTAAAATTACCGTTATATGGGATGTGGGCGTGGTTATTGTCCGATTTTTTAAATTTTCGGCCATTTAGTATGCTGTATCAAGGCCAATAACTGTGCCAAGTTTGGAAGAAATTGGTGCAGCGGTTACCAAGATATACACATGTAACCATAAGTGGGCGTGGCTACGCCCATTTTCCAAAAATTTATAATATTCTTATTTTTTGTCTGAAAGTTATTGTAAATATCAATTTTTAGTGAATTATCTTCAGTAGTTACTAAAATATCGCAGTTTTTGTATTTCTGGAAATTACCGTTATATGGGAAGTGGGCGTGGTTACAGTTCGCCCAACCTACCTTGGATTAACAGAAAACTACGTACCAAATTTCGTTGAGATATCTCAAGTTTTGCTCGAGTTATCGTGTACACGGACGGACGGACAGACGACAGACAGTCTATATCTATCTCGATTCGTTTTGGCTGTTACAAACAACCGTTATGTGAACAAAATTAATATACCCTTGTGCACAAGTGCGCTCGGGTATAAAAATAATAATAAGAGCGGCGAAGGGTCTGCCATAGAATGCGGAGACTCGCAACACGTGGTCGCTAAGAAAGGACTTGGACCGAGATACAGAAGAGTAAACGGAACTGCTGGAAAGCGCTATGTGACGAAGTGAATCGTGATCCCTGGGGCCAGGGATACAAAATAGTGATGAAAAATACATCATCGCAAGCGATGGATGAGGCCCGAGTTAAGAATATAGTGGATGCACTATTTCCCACACACCCACTAAGAGCAGATACAGTGTTCGTCGAGGAGCAAGCCGAGGCACCACTGTCGACAGACGAGCTGAAGTTAGCCCTGCGAAGCATGCAAGCCGGCAAGGCTCCAGGCCCCGATGGCATACCAGCGGAGTCGATCAGGTTAGCGGCGAAAACGAGCCCTGATCTCCTGCTTAACATGTACAACAGCTGCCTTAGGGCCCGGGTATTCCCAAGCCAATGGAAGAAGGCGAAGCTGGTGCTTTTACCCAAAGGCAAAGGTAACCCAAACTCTCCTTCATCTTTCCGGCCACAGCAGGCAAGATGATGGGGAGTCTGCTCAGAATACGCTTGACGTCAGCCATAGAAAGTGAGGGAGGCCTTTCACCCCGACAACAAGGCTTCAGGAAGGGACACTCAACTATAGGAGCAGTCGGCGAAGTAGTCGAGGCGAGTAGTCACACTGGACGTCAAGAACGCCTTCAACTCGGCAGGATTGGACGACATGCTGGAGGCCTTGGAACGGTCATTTCAGGTTCCAACATACTTGCTATATATGATCCGGGACAACCTCAGAGCCCGTTGCCTTTTGTACGACACACATTAAGAGACGTATAACCGGCGGAGCGGCACAGGGCTCTGTACTTGGCCCGGACCTTTCGAACGCCACGTATGACAGTCTGTTGCGCAAGGAAATGCCGGAGAGCGCCTTCCTTGTCGCCTTCGTGGACGACGTGGCCGCCGTCATAACAGCAAGAAACGTCCAGCTAGCACAGCTCAAGCTAATCCAGGTCATGCGCAACGTCAGTGGATGGATGAGCGATCACGGTCTGCAATTGGCTACAGCCAAAACAGAGATCGTGCTCCTCACCAGGAAATGGTGAATGGAATGGTTGAACAGAACGCATGGGGAAGTCGATTTCTACCTGACGCAATTCCTCACCGTGGTCATGGTTACTTCCGAGAATATCTTCATAGAAGGGGAAGGGTGGACTCAGCGTTCTGTCACTACTGTGGAAACGTCGAAAATAACGTGCACCATACATCCTTCACTTGCGAACAATCCTTGATTTTGCGCAGAATGTTGGAAGAAAGATACGCAGACATAACTCCGAACAACATAATTGGGGTAATGCAGACAAGTGGGAAGCAGTTGCGAGATACGTGAAATTCGTACTCCGCTGCAGACGAGAGAACGGATGTCTACTGAGGACACCCGAATGAAACGCCCCTACAAAACAGCAGCCCAGAGTATCTAGCAGCGCGCTCGTGCATTTGAAGACATGCAGGTTGGGTTTTAGTGGGTAGCCCAACACGCTTCGGTGGGTCACACACTTGGGAAAGGCAGTATAGAGACTAGCGCCCCCGGCCAGTGCATAGCGCATTTCTCTCTCCTACGAACCAAAGAAAAACCAAAAAAGCTGTTAAATTTTAGAACGACCAAATTCCTTGATACAATTTCAATACTTACCAGTCCTTATGCACCAAAAATTAAATCTGCATAAATTCTACAATATTTCCTCTTTAATTTGGTACCCATACTTCTTCTCTAAGGACATTTCACTGAATTTTTAAGTCATTAGTTGCGTTTTTTTACTCAAATCCAGTAAAAGTTTTTACAAATTTTCATGTTTTGGCGTTTTCGTACGCAAAAACTTGCAAAGTAGGGGAAATTGAGAGAGCGAAAAATGACAGCTGAAGTTGCAAGTTTTTACTGGATTTTACTGGATAAATTTTTACTTGTAAGAATTTGCCAGTACGAAAAACAGCTGATCGCATGTTGCTGGATGAAATTTAAACTAATAAGGAAACTGTTTGTGGCTTCTTATTGTTGAATTTCACAAAATAAACCTATTTAAATACAAAATATATTGTTTTATAAGGAATTTGCTGCGAATAAACAACCAATTTATCAGCTGTTCATGAAACTTGCAAATTATTACTGGAAAAGCGTTCGCGTACTTTTTTACTAATTTTTTCTATGAGAGCGAATTCTTAGAAATAAAGTTACTGGATAATTTGTAAAAAACGCAACTATTTTTGAATTACTGACGTCAGAGTGAAAACTAAAAACGCAACTTTACTATATTTGGCCCATGGTTTCACGAATATATAGATATTTGTGTTTAAAATTTAGTATCGCGCGGTGTTATATGTATAATGAGCTAGACATTTATAAAAAAATATTAATTACACAGGGCAACACTGATTTTGTTTCCTAAAATGTAAAAGCTGTTTTTGATAGACTTTTTTGTGCTGATTACGAATCTGTATAAAGTTTCCATCAGCTTTAGATTTTGAGAAAAACGTGGTCAAAGTATCAAAAAATCACGGTAAAGAACACCTAACCCCCCCTTCCACCTCCTAAATACGGCCTTGAGGGTAGCAAATGGCTTAGCGGCAGGAGGTGTACATATTCAATACAATTAAAATCCACACTACGCGCCACAGCGTAGCAAGATAAGTAAATGGAGAAAAATAAAAATTGCCTTTTAAAACAGCTGATAATTTGGTAAAATCGGACATAAAAATTCATGAAGCCTAAACCGTGAGCTAAGTCCGTGGCGACCCACTCCATCCTCCGCCTTTGAGCTGCCAGTGTAATAGTAAATGTACAAGTCGGTGGCCAAGGTCTTTAAAATTATTTAGCTAACTTTTTAGAGAATTTCACATGATTTCTTTTATAATGGTCTGGGAACGTTTTCCTGGCATGGCGTAGCTGATTGGACGAATAAATTAAAAAGTGGCCGACTTCATTAATAACATATTTTTAAAATTAAAATAATCATTTCAATTCACTTTCATTCCACTAAGCTTGGACTTACGCATACCACAGAGGCCGAACAGGGTTGACTTAGAGAGAAAAACCACGAGATTTACACAGAGGGATCTGTTGACGTTAAATGGGAACGTGGCCCCTTATACCAAGGTGAGGAGGGTATACGTGAAGTCGTAAGTAAAATTTATTACAAAATATTGAAAAGGTAAGTATCTTCTTAGTATAAGTTTTGATTTAAAATCTTACATATCCAATAGTTTCAAAACTGGTTCTGCGAATTATGCTATTTGTAAGACCATCGAATTTTATAAGGATGATCAGATTTAGGTACATTTAAATAGATTTGTCAATGAATTGTAATTTGCTTTTTAATTGGCTTGAAAAGAGTAAAAAACAAGGAGAAACTCTAACACCAAATATTTTTAATAAAAGTATCTTTCATTCCAGTACGGCACGGACTTAGTTTTGAGAGAACAAGTCGATGACCGTCAATCTATCTTATATTGAATGGCGTGGAACGACTATCTAACTCAACGAACTGTCGAACTTACTCTAGTAACTAACTCAGCTCAGATAGGCAAACTTTGAAGCAAGGGATTTTCGAATCATCATTTGCAGGAGCGATTTTTATTGATAAAAGTTGAATCGCCTAGAAAATTGCCAGATTAAACGTAGCTTAACTCAGACGGGCCTATTTTTTGTGTGGTAACTCTACAGCTTAACATACGAAACAAAAAAGGCGCGCCTGTACTTTGAGTTCGGTTAGTTCATCGAGTTGCGATAGATTGATGGCTATCAACCAGTTGAGATAAATAAGCTCAGGTCCATCGAAGTGTGATATTTGCTTGACGATGGCTGTAGGAGTGGCCAAAAAGGAATAACCGCCCGAGCCAAAAGTCACGCATACCCCGCATCCTCTTTTTTTTTAAAGCGAAGCTTAAACTATCTTTATTTATCTAGCATACTTATATTTCCATTTTCCCTCTTATTTTTAACGCGAATCTCTAGTTTAGTATGAAAAAAGTAAATACATTCCTAACAAGTTTATATCCATATTTACATACATACATTTATATTCATACCCTGCAGGGAAACCGCGATCTAGTGAATAAAATGTCTAGTTTCGTACTAGACAGTGATGCCAATAGTAGGGAAAGAGGCTACATGCAGGGAAATTCAGCCTTAAATTTGCGATGTAGGGAAAAAAGGACAGACTTTCAATATTAACGTAAATGTAGTGAATTTAAAAATTGCGAATTTGTCCCCCTTTTCACAAAATGTTCGTTTCTGTTCTCATACAATTTCTTTTAAGGATTCGGTGAGTTCGACCACTGTGCAAGTCCAAAATCAGTTTTTTATTGTTGAGATCAAAACAGTACAAGGCACGGACATGTACGGCTTGTCTCCCAATTTCACAGGTGCAATCAGCAGGACTACGTTAACGGCTAAGCATCTAGTACGGTGATATGACAGAAAAACCGTGCACATCCGTGACTTGTAGAGTTTTTGATCTCAACAATGAAAAACTGATTTTGGACTTGTACGGTTGTTGAGTTGAAAATATTTCAATGTGTTAACTAGTGTTGGGAAGTATCGAGTACTTTTGAGGATCGAGTTCTTTGGTATCGATACTTTTAAGAATCGGTATTTTTCAGAGTACTGAGTACTTTCTTTAAATATACACTTGTTGGTAACATTTCAATGATTAGAGTAGAAATCTCACAAGCTGGCAGCACATTATCCAAATTACGTCAAATGAATGGCTACTTGCAAACTATTGAAACTTCAAGTTGAGTACAATCATTTCTACTTAGTACTTTTGAGTTCGTTTAGGTTCTGAGTACTTTCGAGTTCTTTTGTGAGTACTGAGTACTTTGGAGTACTCAGTATCGATACTTTTAAAAATTGGGTGCTGTCGATCCTTTTGAGAATCGAGTTCTGAGTACTTTTGGTATCGATACTGCCCAACACTAGTGTTAACGAATCTTAGCAAATTAAATCCTGATATGTGCTTGAACACACCCACTGAACAGTAAGACTGTCAAAGTACATACTAGGGATGTTTCGAATGTCATATTTTTCACATTCGCGAATGCGAATTTTCGTAATGCGAATGTTAGGAATAACATTAAAAAAGCTATAATCGACTTAAGTCATCGTTGTTATTACTTAAAAATGTTATAAATTACCCTGGTTTACAGCAAAAATGTTCTATAGATGCAATTCTTATGAAAAATCCGAAAATCGAAATAATTTTTTTTCTATGGATAACTTTTCGAGATATTTGCAATTTACCGTTATTCAGCTTAAAAAAAAAGTGATTTCACTTAATCACGTATATCTTACGAACCAATTGAGTAATCGTAATACGAGATACGGGAAATGAAAGCAAATAAAATTCTCCATAAACCGTATATACATACTTTTCGATAGCCTTGATAGTTTCTGAGAAATTAATTTGTCATTTCTGACACCTCTGGTTTCCGAAGCAAACAGTGTACCTACTCTTTTCTGCTCATATTCCACACAAAAAATGCTCGCGCATTTTCATTTTGTTTCCCTGTTCAAGTTTGAATTTTATGCAATTTTCCATCAAAAAACAAAAAGTCTGGAATTATTAATTAATTTCTCATCGTATTACGATTATTTAATTCGTTCGTAAGATATACCTGATTAAGTGGAATCACTCCTTTTTTTAAGCTGAATAACGGTAAATTGCAAATATCTCGAAAACGTATCTTTACAAAAAAAATATTAACTCGATTTTCGGAATCAGTGAGCGATTCTAGATATAAATTGGATATTGGCGTCTGGGGAACAAAATCAAAATTAAAATTTGTGATCCAGTGCTATTAGAACTTTGAGCGAGAGTGTTTTATTCTAGTAGTCAAAGTTCAAAAGGGGCACATTATATTTCAAAAAAAGTAATTTTGCTGCCTTTTCTCCCATGAGGCGATTTCTTAGAGGCTTGTATATACGGTCGACTGCACTGAACAATTGCTCACTTGGAACCAGTGTTTCCGTTTTAGAACTTTGGTGGTTAGACTTAGCTACCACATTCTTTTTTTTGGCAACATAAATTTAAAATTGGCCCTAGCCCTTTTTTAGTCTTTTTGGAAAATTTACTCATACTTGACATGAAAAGGTTGTATATGCTTATCCGCGTACCGTCATTCTGCAAAATCGCGTAACTGACATTTGCTTCCAAAAATTGGATTTGCTCACACAAGCTCTTGGCTCAAGCCTTATCCATTCGTTCTGAAATATACTAGCTAGAAATGCCATTGCTTTTTAAAAAAGAGAACCATTTTGAAATATGAGTATTTTCACTCTCTAGAAAATAATTTATGCAACCTCACATACGCGGTTTTGCATTATCTTTATACGCGGTTTTGCGTTCTGTTGATACGCGGTTTTGTACTTTAAACGACGATATGTATGTGTGTATATGTATTGCAAGTTCCTTACGTTTTTATACAAACGGTAAAAGTTTTATGGCCGTTAACTTATCTATTAACTATTTAACTAAGTTTACAGCCTCAAATATGCTTAATGTGTTAAAGGGCACATGGATGATACCATCAAGTGTTGGTGCCAGTCGATTTACCGTGTATGTTCTTGTGGTGTGATTATACTGGCTGCTGGTGCGACATCATACCAGCTTTTTTTAAAGTATTTTACCGAAAATTTCTTGGACTATATTAGTCATAGTCGTGTTTGCGGAAAAATTATGAAACTTCGGCTCTAAACATTTCGGTATTTTTAGGACCTCATTTGTAAAGAAATAAATATTGTACCAGCAAGCTGGTATACATACATATGTGTTTGGGGGCTTTTTCGTTCAAATATGCTTTCATTCTGCCCTTCGCAGATGCTTTTTCATAGCTAATACTACAAACCAACAAATTTGTGTTGACATCTTAACATCTTAGGACCTTCTGGAATCTAACCAATAACAGCAAGAACATCTGCACTCAGCTTGAGCCAAAGGTATGTAAACGTAAATTTCTTACTATCATTCAAATAAATTTAATTTCAAATTGAAATGACATTTCTTTAAAAATAATTTAAAATCGCACACACGGAAGAACCAAAAAGATTGAAAAATCATGATACTTTTTTCTTTTTAGGGCTAGTTCGGAACTGTAGAAAAAGAGATGCAGCGGGTGGCGATTGACACTTCCTAGGACATCGCCATGTTAAAATCGCCAGTTGTTTGCATGCAAAAGAGATTTATCGCGAACTAGTACTGGATCTAAATGTACTAGAAGCGCACCAGTTCAGAACTAGAGATTTTCCCCACAGGGAACGTATGTACCTGGAAGTGTAAATTGCCCCCCGCTGCTTCTCTTTTTCGATAGTTCCGAACTAGTCGTAAATTCTATAGTTCCGAACCAGTTTTAAAATCGACAGACGAAAGAAAAAAGTATCATGATTTTTCAATCTTTTTGGTTCTTCCGTGTGTCCGATTTTAAGTTATTTTGGAAGAAATGTGTTTTCAATTTGAAATTAAATTTGTTTGAATGATTGTAAGAAATGTACGTTTACATACCTTAAGCTGTAGCTGAATTTGCAGAGGTGCTCGCTGTTATATCTTAGATTCCAGACGGTCTCAAGATGTTGAAATGTTAACACAAATTTTAGTTTTGTATTACCATGCTATGAAAAAGCATCTGCGAAGCACAGAATAGAAGCGTATTTGAACGAAAAAGCCGCCGAACACATATCTATGCAAAGTAAACAAGCCCCCCCGCTGCATCCCTTATTCGATAGTTCCAAACTACTTCTAAATTCGACAAATAAGATCTAGTTCGTTCTGCATCCCTTTTTCTATAGTTCCGAACCATTTCTAAATTCGTCACTTTAGATATAGATTTCTAGTGAAAAAAACTGAAAAATTAGTTTCTTAGAAGTACCACTTTTCGCCGATTTTGGACTGGTGGGGATCCAGTTCCTATCGGACTAGCTCCTTTTTGGCAATAAAGGCCTAGTACGGAACTAGAAATTTGATCCACTAGTCCGCGGTTTCCCTGCAGGGTTATAACAAACCCATGCCTATGTATGTATCCGTGTCATCAAATATGCATGTCTGGCAACGTCTCGGTAACAAAGCTGTTGGTAACATTTTTGGTGCTGGTGCCATTCTCTTTCGTAGCCACCGACATTGGTTGCTGGTATTTTTTTTAGTGGGCGACATTGCTTTTCAAATCTGTGCATGTAATCAATGTTACTGTTGTTATTTGTGTTAGACATTTTGCCGCTATACTCGTTTAAGTCAAGTGCAATGAAAAAAGTTCAAAAGTTTTGCCAAATTCATTATAGAAAAGTATACAAGTTTCCTTCTAGAATATCAATTGCTTGACTAAGTCTTGGGCCGAACATATTTTTTATTAATAATAAATGGATTTGCAGACAACATATTATCAAAGAATTACGCGATAACTTAAGCTTCTTGTAACGTAAAAATATGATGAATATGTTCGGATATTAAATGATTATTAAATAAAGTTAGGGCATTCGGGATGCGTAATGAATGGAATTCCTTTACCACCTAAAAGTGTTTTAGCACACATAGCAAGAAACTTTATAAGTATGTCTGCACGTAAGTGCATATATGCATAATATATATGCATGTATGTATATGTACACCTATCCCTTTTTATAAGCTTTTATTTAACTTGGTCATCCCGCGGAAATCGCGGAAATTTCCAATCGATTTTAAACTAACTTCCCGACAAGTTAGAGACTTGAAATTTTCGGCATAGTTCCAATCACGATGACAATGCAATTTGAAATATAAATGAATTCCCCATATGATCCAGGGGTCTTGATTCAAAGGCGGTCAAAAAAGAGTAAGATTTATGGCTAACAGAGCGTAATTTGCCAAAGAACGTAAAACCACTATAAAATTGTTAAAGCTGCCGGCGCGCCGCGGCGGTAGTGTAGCAAAGCTATTTGTGGCAAATTCTAGATACCAATCTAGTCTAGATATCAACCTCGTTGTAAGAATTAGAAGACTCCAGATGTCGCCCCGACAGAAGAAGTTAAATATTGCGCCTAAATATATGCCATGCTACAACGGAAATGGACGACACGCCATTTCTTTTAATAAAATTAACTGCTGCTATATGTACATATGTATGTTTATACAAAACATAAGCAAACAACATTTTGCTTGCCAAGTCTTCTGTTCTATTTCACTGCAAGTAGAATTATTTTATTATCTATTGCAAAATTTTGTACATAAAATGAAAAACACTTTTTAATATACAACGCTTTTATAAATGGACTAAAAATTATAAAATAAAATAATGTAAAACAAATATTTTTTAAAAACAAGCTTCGTTTTTAAAAAAGCTTGTCGGCGAATTCAGCGTACATGCATAATTGGTTAGGTATGTATATGTATGTATGCAGATATTTAAGTGCTGGTTTGCAATTCGCGCGACAAGCTTTTTTAAAAACGAAGTAAATTAGTAAAAATTGTTAGTAATTTTCATTAGAGTTTGAATAACTCCTTTCACTAAATGGCTTTTAGTAACTTTAACGAGACCTTAACTTATTTTATTTTATTCATTTTAGTGCAGTTTTGACAAAATTTTCTTGCTAAAAAATCTTTTGTTACACGACTTTGTTTATTCCTTTGATTGTACATGTTAAATAAAAGCTTGTTTTTAAAAAATATTTTTTTTATATTATTTTATTTTACACGGCAGATAGATTCCTGAGAAATCCGTGTAAAGCGAACATTAAAATCAAAGGGATTGTTTCCGTGTAACTGCCGTCCCTAAATTGAAGCGATAAGCGTTGCGTTTTCTATTGTCAGCGAGACTCAGCGCGCGCTATCGCCAAATCAACGCGGCGTAATTTTTGACGTTTTCTCATTTCCTCTCGTTTCTATTCTCCCTGGATGATGAATTCTTTTAAGGTTTTCGAGGTCGCTGATTACAAATCTGAAGTAATTTTTTAATTCAAAGTGGCGAATCCTATACGGCGGAAGATTTTCTTACAATTTATTGCAACCACCTAGTCACTCAGGGGGTTTCAGGGTCCTTGAATACGATTCCGAAATTATAATCTAAAAATTCAAAATGGTGGGTCCACTCGGATCTACCATTTATCACGGAAAAGTTAATTCGAACGCACGCACACGGCGTATGAGTTAGTCAGACGAGATGAGAATTCTTATTTATTTTATTTATTTATTTATAAAGATATTAAAACTATAAATAAATTATAGTACAATATAAATTTAGAAGCTATGGCATCAACGGCCTTAAGCTAACCTACATATGTGTACTTTTATGAACGGAGCTTTATTAGTATACTGTGTATAAATAGGTGTATTGGTACATACATGTTCATACATACTTAGCACCTGTTGGATATTTATGTGTAGTTTGGGTTAATGGCTGTCAAAATGTATTAATTTATTAAATATCGTTGTATAAGTTGCAGAATTTTAAATAGTTTATTAAAGTTGTTAGGTTATCTACAGAAGGATTTTTTAGTAGGTCGGAAGGTCGTACGCAAAGAAGTGATTCGCGATGGACGTCGAAGTATGTACATTTATCGAGGATGTGCTCGACGTTAGTTGGATAAGCGTTGCAGTAGGTACAGGTGTTAGATAGGTTTTTGTCCATTAAGTGTTTATGTGTAAGTCTAGTATGCCCCAGTCGCAGCCTGATAATTTTTGTCTGGTTTTTCCTAGATAAGGATTTAGCGTTAAGTTTAAGGTATTGATTAACTGTTTTGCGAGATGTTTGTGTACCATTCGGAGAGATTTCTATCTATGTTTGAGTCTTTTTGGGAGAGCTCTGCTTTTAGGAACCGCTTTATGTCCGAGAAGAGTAGGTTTGGTGTGACTGTGAGGGGTGCGTTTAGGGCGTTTTTCGCAGCAAGGTCCGCATATTCGTTGCCCGGAATTTGCACGTGGCAGGGACCCATATGAGTTTAAGCTTATTCGGTTTTTCTAAGAGATAACTGCGGATTGAGTTAGTGTAAAAGTTGTCGTTGTTGATATTTTTTATTGCGTCTAAGGAAGAAAGGGAGTCGGTACAAATAGCAAACTTCTGGGGTAACTTAGAGGCGTATATTATGGCTTCATGAATACCTATTAGCTCAGCTGCAAAGCTTGAGCTATAAGGGAGTAGATGTGCTATTTTTAATATTTTGTTGCTTTGAATCACGCTGTAGCTAGTTTTTGAGTTAATTCTTGAACCGTCTGTATATAAGAATTTGAAATCTGGGTGTTCTTCAATAATTTCGTGGAATTTGTTTCGAAAGACTATTGGGGGAGTAGCATCCTTTTTACGCAGCTCAGTTTTGTGTCTATGGATGTGTAGCTCAGTTTCCATTCCGGTGTTTTAGGGTTTTTAGGCAGCTTAAAGCCCAGTGGAATATCTAGCAGTGTAGCTGTATTTATTACTCTGTTTAGACAAGATGGTATTTTATTTATCTTTGCTTGCGTAGTTTTGGATAGAAGTGAG
Organism: Rhagoletis pomonella; assembly: GCF_013731165.1. Taxonomy (NCBI): domain Eukaryota; kingdom Metazoa; phylum Arthropoda; class Insecta; order Diptera; family Tephritidae; genus Rhagoletis; species Rhagoletis pomonella. Next base: position 55,575,703 of record NW_023458557.1, read on the forward strand.
GAAAGGGGAGATTGGTCGTTTATTACGAGAGATTTGGCGAGTTTAGCCGTAATGAGGTCTCTATTGGCATTTAATGGAATTATATTGGCTTCTGAGGCAAGGTGAACAATAGGGGTTGTTTTAAAAGCTCCTAAGGCGATACGAATGCTAGAATTGATGGTTGATCTTAATTTGTTAGCGACCGAAATTGGGCAGTACGCATATAAGTATATTCCGTAGTTTATTTTAGATATAATAAGTGCTTTTACGGCTGAGATTAATGATATTGTGTTGCAGTTGTATCTGGGGCTTGCCTGGCATTTTATGATGTCGAGTCGCTTTTGGAGTGCGGTTACAAGGTATTCAATATGGCTGTTCCAACTATATCTTTTATTAAAGATGAGCCCAAGTATTCTTAGATTGTCAACGGAGTTTATGGTAAGGTTATTGCAGTATACGTTAGACGAACAATTTTGTTTTTTGCATATGTGTATGTGTTTGCATTTATGTAGCGATAATTCAGCTCCTGAGGTTAAGGACCATATAGTTATATCGTTATGTAAATTATTTAAGTCTAGTGAAATGTTTTTTGATTTGTTCATTTTTTTATGATGATAAAGTCATCAGCATATGCAAGAAAGTCTAATTCTTTGTGTAGAGAGATTATATTGCAGAGTTTGTTGTATGCGATTAGAAAGAGTATGACCGATAATGGAGAGCCCTGTGGGATACCATTTTGAAGAGGGAAAGTCTGGGAGTAGTATGCGTTTATTTTTACTTTGATGGTTCTGTTTGTCATGTAGTTTTTTATATACTTGAAAATTTTAGGTCCAATGTTCCATTGTTTCAACTGGTTTAAGATGGAGTGAACTCCGATCTTGTCGAAAGCCTTAGAAAAATCAAGTGAGACTATAGAGACATGTTTTTTTGGCTGATAGGGATTGAGTGATGTGATGATCTAAGTACACTAGAGGATCAGACACTGATTTTCCCTTCCTGAATCCCATCTGGTGACTATGTAGGAGTTTGTCTTTAGTGACAAACCACCATAGTCGATTTGCTATAATTTTATCTAAAAGTTTTGAGCAGCATGGGTTGAGGGAAATAGGCCTGTACGATTTTATTAAAGTTTTTTCTGTATCTGGTTTTAGGATTGGTATAATGATGCTATTTTTGTATAGTTGGGGTAAGTAGTTATTGAAAATATTATTGAAATGATCAAGGAGTCTATGTTTTACTATTAATGGTAAGTGCTGTTACATCTGGTAGGATATTCGATCCAGTCCAGGAGTTTTGCCTTTTAGCCTACATAGAGCTGCGTCGAGTTCGGTGTAACCAATTTTTTTCTTCTATAAAGGCAGCGGATTTGCTAGGCGTTAAGGTTGGGATTTCCTTAAGAGTGGTTTGCTTGCTTTGCTGGAATGTTACGGGGAATTTATTGTCGAGAGCTTCATTTGACCAATATTTGGCGAATTCTTCAGCTATTTCAGTCTTATTTGTGGTTGTACTTCTCTTTGTGAGTGTATCGATACAGTGAATTGAGTGTCTGGGTTTTAGTCCGCAGAAAGCGCGGATAGTTGCCCACACTTTTATTGGTGGAGTGTATGGGATGATGTTAGAGGTGAAATTATTTTTTGATTCTGTTTTAGATAGTTTGAGATGGCGTCTAAATTTGGCATGAGCTTTTTTGTATTCTATTATATTATCATTCGTGATGTTTCGTTTTAGTTTGTTCCAAAGATGATTTTTTTCGGATTTTAACTCTTCCAGTGTTTTGTTCCACCACGGGACTTTATTTTTCCATATGTTTGTTAATTGGGGTATTGATTGGTTTGCGCTTTGCAGGATGATTTTATGCATATTGGCCGTTTCTTTGTTGATGTTTGAGCTTACTGGTCTACTGTTGCTAAATTGGATTGCTAGTGAGTGGAACTGAGTCCAGTTGGCTTTAGTTAAGTTGAAAATTGGCCGGTTTAGAGGTTTTTCGGCGATATCATCGGTGATGAGGGATACTATTATCGGGAAATGGTCACTGCCAAAGAGGTGTGACTCTATTTGCCAGTGACTTTGGAGGGCAAGAATGGGAGATGCGAATGATAGGTCGATGTGTGTGAAAGTGTGGTGTGTCGAATAGTGTGTAGGCGAGCCGTCGTTTAAAAGGGTTAGTGAGGACTGGGTCAGAAATTTGAATACAGTTTTCCCCCTTTCGTTGCTGTTTTTAGAACCCCAGCTGTTATGCCAGGAATTGAAGTCGCCAGTGGCAAAAACCGGTAGTCTAGTTTGAGGGAGAATATTATCTAGGCTTTTGATGGAAAATTGAGTGTTTGGAGGGATATACACGGATATACGAACTTTATCTTGGAGTGAATAGTAATGCTTATTATGTCAAAGTTGTTTGGAGTCTGGTTTATAGTTTTGTGTTGCAAAGAGGTACGAATTAGTATTGCGGATACGCCAAAGGAGTTGCGGCGGGAATTGGAGGTGGTAGTTAATAGGTATTGGTACGTTTTGATTGTTTTGTATGTGTGTTTCTTGTAGCGATATTATTTTAGGTGTATATGTTTTTAGAAGTAGTTGTAGGTTAATGTAGTTGTTTGTATAGCCTTTTATATTCCATTGTAGGAAGGGACATATTTACTTATTTTACTATTAAAACTAGTTTGTATTAAGGCTTATACAGATAAACTTAAGGTCCTAATACTATTAGTTTTGTGAACAGTTCTTGGGGACAGTTTATTCTAACATAGCAAGACTCTCTGAGTCTTCGCTATGGTCTATGTTAAAATATTTGTCTTCCTGCTTATCGCTGATTGCTCTTGCTTTGTTTTTGGTTAATTGTGATTTGGATTTAGCTTTCATTTGCTTGATTGTACGGTTTGAAGCGTTTCTGGGAACTATCTTAATTTTTGTTGCTGTTAGCTGAGAGGCTTCATAGCATTTGTTTGTTGCTGAGGAAGTCGAGCAGCTGTTAATTGATTGGTTTGTACGTGCTCCCACTGTAGGGTTAGCTGTTGTGCTTATGTGGACAGTGCTGTTACTCTGCATGTCACCGGTGGATTGTAAGCTCGGTAAAGGGTCGCTCATGTGGATGTTGTTTTGAGAGTTGCTTGGTCCAGAAGGAGTTGTTGCTGGAAGTTCATCGCTAGAGCTGTAGGTTATTTGTTCTCGTAGTGTATTGGCAAATGTGTTTGATTGTTGGTGTCTTTGTTTATAGATGGCATGTGCTGCTTTGTGGTCTACTTTTTGAAGTGTTTTTATTGCCTGAATTTCTTTTTGTTTCATAAACATCGGGCACCTTCTGAAGTAAGGCGAGTGATCTCCGTTTGTCATGTTGTTTTCTTTGCAGTTGTGACAGGAGGGCAAGAGGTAGCACTTTTCGTTCAGATCAGGTGATGTGTGGTTTCTTCCAGTGCAGTTTGGGCAGAGCTTTTCATTTCGACAGTATTTTGTGGTGTGTCCATATCGGTGGCAGTTTTTACAGCGCAGAGGCAAGGGGATGTATGGTCGGATGTTTATTTTCTCATAGCCTACTGATACGGTGTCGGGCAACGTTAGTGTTGAAAATGTGAGCGTTAAGAGACCTGTCTCTACCAGTGTTTCAGTCATGCTGCTTTCTTTTCTTAAGATTTTTCTTACTTCCGTTACATTTTGGCCTTTGATTTCATATAAAATTTCGCTTTCGGGTATGCCTCGGAGGTCATTGCAATAAATGACACCTTTGGTAAAATTAAGTGTAGAATGAGTGCGCACCTCCACTTTAATGTTGGGGCAGAAAGACGTTAGTTTAATAAGTTTATCAGCTTGTGTGTAGTTTTTTGTTTTAACGAGAATTTCACCGCTTCTGATTTTTTTGCAGCTGTCGACTTCTCCACATACACTATCAATCACTTTTTTTATTAGAAATGGGGATATTTTGGCTAAACCTTCTTCACTATTTATTCGTTTGATCAACATATACTTAGGTCCGTGAGAATTGATTTCAATAAACTTCTGTCTATCGATTTGATAAGTCTGAGCGGGGGGAGGGGCACTCCCACCCACATCAGGTGGGTCCTTCATTTTAGTTCTTTGCTTTTACTTTTAGGCACAAATTAGTCAACGACACTGATGAAATGCGGACGCGCACGTAGGGCGAATGAAAGGGTAAACCAGAACAGAAAATAGTCGCTACTCACTTCTGTTTGCTTTGGCGTTTGACCGATGACTGAGAGAATTCTTATCATACGCCATGTACGTACATTCGATTATAACTCTTCCGTAATAAATGATACATCCCATATGGATCCGTCAATTTGAATTCTTAAAATCTAATTTCAGATTGGTAATCTCAGTTACAGCCGCTTTATAAATTTGTCTTCAAATGTTCAACTTGAATCAATTTTCTTCGTCGTTTAATTTGGTTCTGCACTATACAGATGCTTTTTCGTAATTAGTAAATACCAAAAACAGAAAAAAACAAGTAAGAAAGTCTAAGTTCGGGCGGAGCCGAACATTAAATACCCGGCAAAAATATTAAATATATGATTTTCACCTTTCCGAAAGCTACCGCTACATGGTAAGCCGGGGTGTATCAATTTTGAGTAAATTAGCGTCCTAAAATTTCAAAATATTGACGTTTCAAGCATTTATAAAATTTACCGTTATATGAAAAGCCATAATTTTAGTCCGATTTCAATAATTTTCATCGTTTTGCTTTTATGTAGCAAGCACAATAAAAATATCGAGTTTGGTACAAATTGGTAGAACGGTTACCGAGATACATATATGTGATCGTAAGTGGGCGGTGCTACGCCCATTTTTCAAAATTTAATTATATACGTATTTCCTGGTAAGGAATTGTTGCAAGCATCAATTTTGAATAAATTGGCTTTAATATTTACTGATTTATCGAAGATTTCGTATTTCTCCAAATTACCGTTATATGAGATGTGGGCGTGGTTATTATCCGATTTTAAAAATTTTCTGCCATTAGGTATCCTGTACCAAGGCCAATAACTGTGCCAAGTTTGGAAGAAATCGGTGCAGCGGTTTCCAAGATATACACATGTAACCATAAGTGGGCGTGGCAACGCCCATTTTCTTATTTTTCGTCTAAAAGTTATTGTAAATATCAATTTTGAGTTAATAATCTTCAGTAGTTACTAAAATGTCGCAGTTTTCGTATTTCTGAAAATTACCGTTATATGGGAGGTAGGCGTGGTTATTGTCCGATTTTGCCCATTTTCAATACCATGCATCCTACGCCCGAAAGAAGTACACGTACCAAGTTTCGTTACGATATCTTAATTTTTACTCGAGTTATCGTGTGCACAGACGGACGGACGGACAGACAGTCACCGCTTAATCCATCTCTCTTTTCATCCTGATCATTTATGTATACATTTGTCTATATCTATCTCGATTCGTTTTGCCTGTTACAAACAACCGTTATGTGAACAAAGTTATAATACCCTTGTGCACAAGTGCGGTCGGGTATAATGATATGTTGCCGCTGAAGGCATTCGAACCTGCTGGAAGCCAACAAATAACAGCAAGCACCTCTGCACGTTCAACTATAGCCAGCCATACGAATTGGGTTTCAAATGTTCGACTTGAATCACATTTCTTATAATCGTTGTAATAACCATGAAAAAACCGAATAATAACTTGGGTGAAAAAACCCATTGTACTTTTGGCTCAGTGAATGAGCTTTACAACGATATATGTAGATATAGTGCAGCAAATTAAAATTCAGCGGCTACGCTGGTTTGGCAATGTCGTTCGAATGAAAAGAAACGCTCCTGCTCTGAAAGTATACAACGCGGGCCGCGATGCTGGTAACAGAGGAAGAGGAAGGCCTCCTCTGCCTTGAAAAGACCAGGTGGAGAAGGACTTGGCTTCACTTGACATTTCTATTTGACATCCGTTGGCACAGACGAGAAATGACGAGCGTGCTGTTTTGAACTCGGCCAAAATCGCTTAGGCAGTTACAGCGCCAATGAAGAAAGGAAAGGAAGGTGCATAACCAGTTTTAGAGACAAGCGATATGAAAATTTCAGGTTTTATATGAGGTGCCAAGCGCCCTTTCCAATACCTACCATTTTTACCTCCCTTTTATTAGCTCGGGATGTAACTATGTAATATTGATGCACCTATTCTCAAGTTACATATCTGATGATAGTACGAATGGTAATTATAATAGCGAGGTTTTAGTTTTTTAAACTATAATTTTATTCGACGTAAGTAGTAGAGCTGGTATACTATCGATAGTACCGCCACTCGATAGTTTTCTAAACGAGAGCTGAAAACATCGATAGTATCGATAGAACTATCGTCGTGAGAAGTATTGAATTGAAATGGTAAATTGCATGAAAATTAAATAATTAATAAATTTATAAATTACTTTGTAAATTAAAGAGATTATATAAATTTGTTTAAATTTGAGTGGATCAAGAAGAACTTCTTATAATAACAAAATAAACTTACTAATTTATGCGTTTGAATTATGTATACTTATATACATACGCTTGAATAGCGACAGACAAAATCTGAATTTATTTTTTATATGGAAAAATTAAATTCGGATTTTGTTTGTCCCTTTTGAAGTGCAAAGAAGAGAAATTGGCTAGAATAATACATTTCTAACACTACAAAACAAAAAAAAACAAAAGATATTCGTTTAAATTGACAACTCATACTTATAAAAGTTCAACTGAGATCAAATGCGGAGGCGCATATCAAAATCCGGACAAGGAAAATTATTAACATTTTACCATATTCTAAGAAAACGAATAAAGTACTGGTCAAAATAATACCACCACAACGTTTTTAGCAGTTTTGACTATTTTTTGTTTGTTTAGTGTCTACTAATTTTTTATAAAAGTTGTAAAAAACATTATTTTCTTATGTTCATATCATATCATTAAAATTTCAAGCTTTTTAATTCTAATTTCTATAAAAATTTTGTGTAAGCGGTTTTATAGCTTACTGAATCTTACTATAACTCAGTGTACGCTTATAGTTGCTAAAAATTCCAATAACTAAACTAAAAACTAAAAAAAAAAAATTCATTTAATGTTACGAGATGTAACAAAGAAAGAAGTTTCGCTAAAACCGATATCGATAGTTTTCAAAAACTATCCATAGTGGCGACAGTTTTCAACTATCGATAGTATCCCAGCTCTAGTAAGTAGGGTTTTTATAATTTATGCATCACTGCAAAATTTCAGTTCCCCAGCACAATTGGTTTTACAGATATATCGGGTTTCACATTTTAGTCTGTATGTCAGACGCCACGCTCCCTATGTAACGGTATTAACATTTCTGGATTAGAGGAAGTTATGTCCTTTCAATCGATGTATGTTTCATTGAAATCGAGCGAACGGTGCCCTTATAAAAGGACGTTCAAAATTTTCTTCTGGCGTATGTATACATAAACCAAAACGGTACTAGACCAATGATGAAAAATCAAAATTTAAAATTGTGCCTAATTTTTCTGAAAAAAATTTGCCTAAATGCAGTTCGATGTGCCAATAAATTATAAGTCGTCGATAGGTCCCATTTCCTTTACAAGATATATATACAATACTTACTTCATATTAGAAACACAAATGTTCACGAAAACCCTTTCTTATATGCATTCTTTCTTTTATGAAGAAAGATCCTTTTTATACCCGAGCGCACTTGTGCACAAGGGTATTATAACTTTGTTCACATAACGGTTGTTTGTAACAGGCAAAACGAATCGAGATAGATATAGACAAATGTATACATAAATGATCAGGATGAAAAGAGAAATCGATTAAGCGGTGACTGTCTGTCCGTCCGTCCGTCCGTCTGTCCGTCTGTGCACACGATAACTCGAGTAAAAATTGAGATATCTTAACGAAACTTGGTATGTGCACTTCTTTCGGGCGTAGGACGGATGGTATTGAAAATGGGCAAAATCGGACAATAACCACGCCTACCTCCCATATAACGGTAATTTTCAGAAATACAAAAACTGCGATATTTTAGTAACTACTGAAGATAATTCACTCAAAATTGATATTATTAATAAATTTTAGACGAAAAATAAGAATATTAACATTTTTTTGAAAATGGGCGTAGCCACACCCACTTATGGTTACATGTGTATATCTTGGTAACCGCTGCATCAATTTATTGCAAACTTTGCACAGTTGTTGGCCTTAATACACCATACTAAATGGTTGAAAATTTTAAAAATCGGACAATAACCACGCCCACTTCCCATATAACGGTAATTTCCAGAAATACGAAAACTGCGATAGTTTCGTAACTACTGAAGATAATTCACTCAAAATTGATATTTATAATAAATTCTAGACGAAAAATAAGAATATTAACATTTTTTTGAAAATGGGAGTAGCCACGCCCACTTATGGTTACATGTGTATATCTTGGTAACCGCTGCATCAATTTATTCCAAACTTTGCACAGTTGTTGGCCTTGATACAGCATACTAATGGCCGAAAATTTAAAAAATTGGACAATAACCACGCCCACTTCCCATATAACGGTAATTTTCAGAAATACGAATAGGTACTGCGATATTTTAGTAACTACTGAAGATTATTCACTCAAAATTGATATTTACAATAAGTTTTAGACGAAAAATAAGAATATTATAAATTTTTGGAAAATGGGCGTAGCCACGCCCAGTTATGTTTACATGTGTATATATCTTGGTAACCGCTGCACCAATTTCTTCCAAACTTGGCACAGTTGTTAACCTTGGTATAACATACGAAATGGCCGAAAATTTTTAAAATAGGACAATAATCCCATATAACGGTAATTTAGAGAAATACGAAATCTTCGATAAATCAGTAATTATTGAAGCTAATTTATTCAAAATTGATGCTTGCAACAATTCGTTACCAAGAAATACGTTTAGGATACAATTTTGAAAAATGGGCGTGGCACCGCACACTTATGATCACATATATGTATCTCGGTAACCGTTCTACCAATTTGTACCAAACTCGGTGTGGTTATTGTACTTGCCACATAGAAGCAAAACGTTGAAACTTATTGAAATCGAACTAAAATTACGGCCGCTTTTCATAAAACAGTAAATTTCAGATATGCTTGAAACTTCAATATTTCGAAATTTAAGGACGCTAATTTACTCAAAATGGATACACCTCGGTTTACCATGTAGCGGTAGCTTTCGGAAAGGTGAAAAACATATATTTAATACTTGCGCCGGGTATTTAATGTTCGGCTCCGCCCGAACTTAGACTTTTTTACTTGTTTATATACCCTTTAATTTATGCATACTCTGTATTTTAATAAATGTATTTAATTACAGACCAGTACCCCATATTTCAATCTATATTTTAGCAAATGCAACAATATTAAGAAGTATTTCACTGTCTTAATGAATTATCACAAAAGTTATTGGAAAAATATAGCTTTACAAAACAAAACGCAATTAAGTGTACATACAAACATATGTATGTACTCATGTGTATAACACTTTTCACAGAAATAGCAGCGCGACATATTGGTAAATTTTGACAATTCAATAGCCATTTGTGCATATATGTAATACTTCTATATTGGCAGTAAGCTAACTTCTCAATGTGTAAGCATTCCGAAATCAAAGCGAGACAGTCTAGTACCATTTTTGTCAATGTGTTGTGTACTTGAGTGCCGTTTTTATACCCGAGCGCACTTGTGCACAAGGGTATTATAACTTTGTTCACATAACGGTTGTTTGTAACAGGCAAAACGAATCGAGATAGATATAGACAAATGTATACATAAATGATCAGAATGAAAAGAGAAATCGATTAAGCGGTGACTGTCTGTCCATCCGTCTGTCCGTCCGTCTGTGCACACGATAACTCGAGTAAAAATTAAGATATCTTAACGAAACTTGGTACGTGTACTTCTTTCGGGCGTAGGACAGATGGTATTGAAAATGGGCAAAATCGGACAATAACCACGCCTACCTCCCATATAACGGTAATTTTCAGAAATACAAAAACTGCGATATTTTAGTAACTACTGAAGATAACTCACTCAAAATTGATGTTTATAATAAATTTTAGACGAAAAATAAGAATATTAACATTTTTTTGAAAATGGGCGTAGCCACGCCCACTTATGGTTACATGTGTATATCTTGGTAACCGGTGCATCAATTTATTCCAAACTTGGCACAGTTGTTGGCCCTGGTACAGCATACCAAATGGCCGAAAATTTTTAAAATCGGACAATAACCACGCCCACATCCCATATAACGGTAATTTCGAGAAATACGAAATCCTCGATAAATCAGTAAATATTAAAGCTAATTTATTCAAAATGATGGTTGCAACAATTCTTTGCCAGGAAAAAAATGCCGTGCATATGTGATCAAAAGGTTGATCGATCTCGACAAACGATTCAGTGTGTTAAGTGCAATGAACTTTTTCATTTAACTTGTGTTGGTATACAACCCGCTGATGCAGAATTTCTTGCCAGCTCAGATAGAGGTTTTTTTTGTAAAGTATGCGCGGACAGGCGCCGAGAATCAATTCGTTCGCCTCCCCTGTCCCTAGCCATCTTAGATGGCAAGCAAAGTGCTACATCTTCTAATATGACGAAGTCTGACTCTCTTAAAAGTGCTAATAAATCGACAACTTCGCAAAAACAATTTACTACTAATGCAAACGGTGATAAAAACCTACAGAAACAAATAACGCAGGGATCTAATAAATCGACGACTTCCCAAAAACAATCTACTAGTAATGCAAACGATGCTAAAAACCCACAGCAACAAATAACCATGGGATCTTTGCATAGTGTCATCGTCTCTCTTCAAGCCGACAATAGCCGAATTCTCAATTCCATTGCTGCCCAGCGCGAAGAAAACAACAAACTAATGATAAAAATTGATAACATGCACGATGTTATTATTTCTATGCAGCGTGTTTTACATGAAAAAGACGATTCGATCGCTTCACTAAAGGCCGAGTTGAGTGACCTACGCTCTTGTATGATTACTGCTGTGGAGAAGTTTAACAGTGATAACATATCCAAATGTTTTGATCATGAAGCTGTCACGTCTTGCGCTAATGTCAACAATGTTTTGTTGTCGGCTGCTCTTCCACCTGTTCCTGTGTGTGACGCTTCGCAAATCGATGATAATAATAGTGCTGCTCTCACTAACGCTTCCAATATTACTGTGTCTGCTAGTGCTTCTGTTTATGATAAGTCGCGACGTACTCCTACCTACAGAGATGCTCTCACTAACATGCCTACTGCTGCTACCTACGATATTGAGCGATCAATTCATACCACACAGTTAACTGCAGCTGCTAATACATGTTACGATACTACTGCGATATCCACTTCCATTGGTACCAGTACAGCTAATACACACACGGGTACTGCTAATATTGATCAGGTTATAACCCCTGCTGCTAGCTCAGCGCGTTCTTCTGGATCTGGAGACGGTGCACAGTGGTCTACTGCTGGAAACAAAAAGCGTATGAAACGAGTGCTAGTCGTCGGTACTAATGCTAATGATGACTTAAATGTAGCTGTCCAATATAAATGGCTTCATCTTTCTTCGTTGGCAACAACTGTAACTACAGAAAATATAATTGAATATGTTGCTAATCACGCTTCTGTGAGTAAAAAGGCTTTAGCGTGCTATATGTTAGTGAAGACCAATACTCAATTATCAACTTTAAAAAGAATAAATTTTAAGTTGGGCGTACCACTATCCTCTTATGAAAGAATATTAAGTGCTGATATTTGGCCAGTAAATGTGGTCGTGCGCCCTTTTCGTTTTTTCGAAAAAACCGAGTCAGCAAACCCACCTACTTAGCTTCACCTCAACATGCCAATAAAAGCCTAAAAATTTATTTTCATAACGCCTCCGGAATTAGAACAAAGTGCGACGATTTACGCTCGCTTAGTACACATTTAGAGTATGATATTTTCGTAATTATTGAGACTTGGCTCAATATTCAATTTTTCGATGCTGAATTATTTGACCGGAAGTTGTATGACGTCTTTCGCAAGGATCGTGACCCGGCCAAGACTGGATGCGTAAGGGGTGGTGGCGTATTGATTGCTTCCCGTCGGGAGCTCAACGCGTCGCTTATTGTACTGGAGTTCAATGACTCTTTATTGGACCAATTATGTGTGCGGGTCCAATGTGTTTCTGGGATGCTCTATTTATGCGCATCATATATTCCTCCTGCTAGCAGTGAAGCTATCTATAAATCACATGTCGATAACGTAATGTCACTTCACAACAAAATCGGAGAACATCAGCTGTGCGTACTGGGGGATTTTAATCTAAACAATATCTCCTGGACACACTTAGACAATAATATTTATCTTACTCCGACCATTCTAGCCAGCCCCTTATAGACTTATTTCATAGACAACTTTTTGGGTTGTGGGTTATCGCAGATAAATTGCTTCTACAATAAACTGAATCGTCTACTAGACCTTATTTTTATAAGCCACAATGTAAAATTTAATTTGTATCATGCTCCATCTTGTTTATCGCAGCCAAACATGCATCACTCTCCATTAATGCTCGAGATTGACTTATTTGAATACTTCGAGTGCCCAAATGTTACTCAGAAAATCTCTTTCAACTATAAACTTTGTGACTTTTCATTTTTAGATGGAATTTTCGCTGATATTAATTGGGATGTTATGCTTGGCTCTGATGATGCTTCTTCTTGCTACTATGTGTTCAAAAATATAATTTATGATTGCTGTAAAGATAATGTACCAATTTTAAAAAAACTACCGTATAAGCTCCCGTGGTTCTCTCAGGAACTAAAGCGGTTAAAGAACTTGAGAAATAAGTTTTTTAAAAAGTTCAGATTAACCAATGATCTAAAACATTTTGAGTTATATTCTACTTACAAAAACCAATTCGCCAAGCTAAATAAAGCTCGTTACAATAACTACATAGGTAACTTTGAAGCTAATATAAAAAGTAACCCAAAATGTTTCTGGCGCTATATCAAGTCTAAAAAGGGGGTTTCGGATATTCCCAGGTCTGTTTTTTACAATGGGAATACAGCAAACTCCATTTCGGATGCTGCCAATCTTTTTGCAGATTTTTTTGCGGCTAATTTCATCTCGGACGAGGATATACTCGATGCTGAGAATGCTAGTTTACATTCTTACGATTATTGTACCGAAAGTACTACTTTTAATCTTGGATCTTTAGCTCTTTCAGAGGAAGACATTGTTGAAGGCATAAAAAACATCAAATTTTCAACCGCGACTGATATGGACGGTCTCTCCGTAGTTCTGTTAAAAAACTGCCCTTCTCTAATTGAACCCTTAAAACGTATCTTTAATAAATCTCTGGATTCAGGCATTTTCATCGAAGATTGGAAACGTGCTTACATTTCCCCTATTTTTAAGAGTGGAAATAAAGCTGATGTAAGAAACTACCGCCCAATTTCTAAATTATCTACAGTGTCAAAACTTTTTGAAAGCGTGATAAAGGCTAAACTTTGGTTTAATCTTAAGCATTTGATTTGCCCGAATCAGCACGGTTTCGTTTCGGGAAGATCTACAATAAGTAATTTAGCAGTTTTCGCCAATGATTGCTTTGATGCGTTCCAAAATGGTCACCAAGTGGACGTAATTTACACTGATTTTGCTAAAGCCTTCGATAGGATCTCACATTCTGTCCTAATTGCTAAACTCAACCATTTAGGTTTTCATTCCGGCTTCCTTAAGTGGATTATGTCGTATCTTAGTGGTCGGAAAAGTTCAGTTCTCCTGGATGGTATATATTCTAAAACTATAATTTCCACTTCGGGTGTACCACAAGGCAGCATACTGGGCCCATTATTCTTCATTTTATTTATAAATGATATAGGATCATGCTTTTCAGCTGTTAACTATCTGCTTTACGCCGACGATCTTAAAATTTATTACGAAATTAAAGAGATGAATGACTCACTTGTCCTTCAGGCTGATTTGGACAGGCTGTATTTATGGTGTGTAAAAAATAGGCTTTTTCTTAATATAAAGAAATGTCATCAAGTAACCTTCTCCAAGTTGCTGCAGCCCTTCCAAACTTCTTACCATATTTGCAATACCCGTTTAGATTCGCTTAATGAAGTGAAAGATCTCGGTGTCTTTTTCGACTATAAGTTTACTTTTGTCACGCACATAAATTATACTATTTCTAATTCGTTTTCAATGCTTGCCTTTGTTCGTCGCAATAGTAGGTGTTTCTCCAATCCATATACTCTTAAAACCTTGTACACTGCTTTTGTTCGGTCTAAATTAGAGTACGCCGCCTTCATTTGGAGACCGTATCATCAAGTACATATCATTCGGCTGGAGTCGGTTCAGAAGACATTTTTACGGCATGCTTTGCGTTCCCTTAATTTTTCCGAGCCGATCCCATCATACTTAGCGCGTTGTCAATTGATCAACCTAATGACGCTGAGCAATAGAAGAATTTTCTTATCTGTATCTTTTATGCTTGATATTGTCTCGGGCACTGTCGACTGCCCTAATCTTCTTAGCAGAGTTAAGTTTAACGTCCCCGCAAGAGTTTTACGCAATTACGAGGTTTTTGCTATTGGTTTTAGTAGAACGCTTTATGGCAGTAATGCACCAATCAAAAGAACCCTGTCTGAACTGAACAAACTCTCAAGTTCTTTGGACCTAGATCTCTCGCTCACGAAGAATGTCTTAAATAATAAACTTAAGCTTTTCTTATTATATAAATCCATTGTATAGGTAATAATATACATATTATTATTTTTCTATTATGCTTTGGTCTGTACCTGTAATTAGACTATAATGAATGAATAAAAAAAAAATAAAAAAAAATAAAAAAATAAATACGTTTATGATAAAATTTTGGAAATATGATCACGTATATGTATCTCGCTAACCGTTCTAGCAATTTGTACCAAACTCGGTATGGTTATTGTGCTTGCCACATAAAAGTAAACCATTGAAAATTGTTGAAATCGGACTAAAATTACGGCCGCTTTTCATATAACGGTAAATTTCAGAAATGCTTGAAATTTCAATATTTTGAAATTTAAGGACGCTAGTTTACTTAAAATTTATACACGCCGGCTTATCTTGTAGCGGTAGCTTTCGGAAAGGTGGAAAACATATATTTAATACTTGCGCCGGGTATTTAATGTTCGGCTCCGCCTGAACTTAGACTTTCTTACTTGTTGTATATGTGTTGTGTACATGTTTATTTATAAACGTATGTGTTCCTTTTCTTTCGTACGTGTTTATTGATATATCCGTACTGTAGTGTTTTCGGACGGTACTAGCTCTTACTGCCAATATAGGAGTATTACATATATGCATTTGTGTGATTTTAGCTTTTTTTATAAAAATACAATCAATTCAACAATCAAAACCATAAAAATCAAAGTGTCAAACTTTCTACAAATAATTTTAATTAAAATTTAAAGCTTTGTTATCATAGTTTTTAGGAAACTTTCGGATATGAATGTATCCATTCAATAGTATAATAAAGTGCAAATTTTATGAGGCTAGGAATTCGCGTTGATTTTTAATATTTTTTTATTTCTTGCGTTGTCTTTATACATATCGTAATTGTGTGTACAAAAAATTTTAGTATGCTTTATATAGAAGAAAAAGTGTCCAAATATTAATGCGATTTTGAGCCAATTCATACTTCCACTTTATATTACTAAAATTGAATGGACTATAACACTGCATACCCTAAGTACTTGTGTAGTTTAATAATAATAATAGATTGGCGCTTACACATATGTTAGTGCTTGGCCGAGCTTCTCCTCCGATTTGTGGCGTGCGCCTTGATGTTGTCACACAAAGAGGAGGGACCTACAGTTTAACGCCGACTCCGAACGGTGATTGTATTTTTATGAGAAGCTGTTTTCCATGGCAGTAATACACTCGGAGGTTTGCCATTGCCTGCCGAGGGACGACCGCTGTTATGAAAAAACCTTTTTTCTATTTTTTTTTTCGATGTTGCTTTTACCAGGGGTTGAACCCAGGCGCAGCGGAGTGGAAGCGCGCACTGCTTACCACTACACCACAGCGGCCGACTTGTGTAGTTTAAAAAATAATAATTACGTATGAACAAAAATCATCGTTCAATCATTATTCCTGAATTACGAAATGCATAAATAAAAAGCATCAATAGAGTATTTGCAGAATAAACGTCCAACCGTCTTTATAGCCAACTTATTCCTGTTATATGTCTAAATATAATTTTTAAATGAAAAAATGCGCCCAAGGCAAGCTGAAGAATGTGACAAAGACAGTGTCCCCTGCGCGATATGAAACACATTTGGAAACATCAACTCATTCAATTAATTTCTCAGGTAACCTGCACAGTCAGCTAATGCTCTATATTCTCGATTGATGGCGTCTGCATTTTTCATCTCGGCTTCAGGAAATAATTTTATAAGTATAGGCACAATGTTATTCGTATCGGCAGAGTTTACTGCCTTTGGCTCGAGAGCCGAAACGGATTTAAAAAATTTCATTATCAAGGTTATCTTCCTTAAATCTTGGAAAAATCTAGCATTTAATAAAAAAAATTAATTTCAGTTTCTGTAAAATTTTATTTAGTAAGAAATATTTCGGCATCTGTTCAACAAAAATTATCTAAAATGGGTAATGGGTAAATCTAAAGTATATATGAAATGAGATTCAATATTTGCTTTAGAGATAAAATCGCGACATATTTGTTTAATCAAAAATTGTAAGTATATATGCAGAATATGAGTGCGAGCTTCTTCTGCTTGCATTTCTATGTTTATATCATTTATCAGCTTAAGCATATACGACAAAAGTAAAAAAAATTTCGTTTCCGAAAGATATATAAATACATATGTATATTAGTTGCATTGAGCACGAAACATCGAAAATACTTAATTTTGTTTTAATATTGTTATTTTTATTTATTTAAAAACAAACATCGAGCTAGACATAAAATTTGGCAGGCAAAATGCATTGGCCACAAGATGAAAAAATATTTGTCATAATAGGACTTTTATTTCTGGTTAAAAAAATAAGTCATAAAATAAAACATTAAGTTTAATTTAATTGTATGGGTTAAAAAATAACTGCTTCTTTCTAATTTGCAAATGCAATTCCAACTGCAAATCCCAGACCGTTTCTACAACATCTTGAACAGCCGTCATATATGTATGTATGTATGTTTACTAGAGGGCTGCATGAATTCATTCAAAATGGCATATTAAACATTCATATAAAAAACGAATGAATTATTTCAGCTTACAATTTTTTTGGATTTCAGTGAAAACCTGTTCTCATATGTGTGTCATCATATCAATATTCATCAAATGTTAAAACCACAGTATACAGTAAACCAGCCATTGACAATATGCTTATTTGAAAATTAATGCATGAAATATTGTGAATATATAGGATTTTTTTTGTCATTAACCCTTAGGCAGCGACTGAGGCAAAAGTACCCACAAATGTTTGTTGATATATCTGAAATGTAAATTTGAACAGCAAAATTCGTAAAAAAATAATAATAATAAAACAAAAATATTTTTAATTACTACGTGGGACTTAATCCGGATCAACTGCAGTTAATTCCCGAGTTGATCCGGATCAACGCTGCCGTCTGTTTATGCTTTTACACATCACTAATCCATCCTTTGCTAGGTCCAATAATCAGCGGTTGTGCTGCTGTGTTGGGCGACCGTTCCAAAAGCTGATATTCAATCGCTTGTTTTGTATGGAAAAGGTTTCTCGTCCAAATAGGTTTTAATAATTTAGATTTTTCGTAAGAATAAATTAAAAATATTTGACATTTTTGAGACCAAATAATTTGAAAAATAAATATAGTTTAAAACAAGTAAGAAAGTCTAAGTTCGGGCGGAGCCGAACATTAAATACCCGGCGCAAGTATTGAATATATGTTTTTTCACCTTTCCGAAACCTTCCGCTAGATGGTAAGCCGGGGTGTATCAATTTTGAGTAAATTAGCGTCCTTCAATTTCGAAATATTGAAGTTTCAAGCATTTCTTAAATTTACCGTTATATGAGAAGCGGCCATTATTTTAGTCCGATTTCAATAATTTTCAACGTTTTGCTTATATGTGGCAAGCACAATAACCACACCGAGTTTGGTACAAATTGGTAGAACGGTTACCGATATACTTATATGTGATCATAAGTGGGCGGTGCCACGCCCATTTTCCAAAATTTTACCATAAACGTATTTCTTGGTAAAGAATTGTTGCAAGCATCAATTTTGAATAAATTAGCTTCAATATTTACTGATTTATCGAAGATTTTTATTTCTCTAAATTACCGTTATATGGGATGCGGGCGTGGTTATTGTCCGATTTTAAAAAGTTTCGGCGATTTTTTATGCTGTACCAAGGCCAACAACTGTGCCAAGTTTGGAAGAAATTGGTGCAGCGGTTACCAAGATATACACATGTAACCATAAGTGGGCGTGGCTACGACCATTTTTCAAAAATTTATAATATTCTTATTTTTCGTCTAAAACTTATTATAAATATCAATTTTGAGTGAATAATCTCCAGTAGTTATTAAAATATCGCAGTTTTCGCATTTCTGAAAATTACCGTTATATGGGAAGTAGGCGTGGTTATTGAGCGATTTTAAAAATTTTCGGCCATTTGGTATGTTGTGCGAAGGCCAACAACTGTGCCAAGTGTGGAAGAAATTGGTGCAGCGGTTACCAAGATATACACATGTAACCATAAGTGGGCGTGGCTACGCCCATTTTCCAAAAATTTATAATATTCTTATTTTTCGTCTAAAAATTATTGCAAATATTAATTTTGAGTGAATTATCTTCAGTAGTTACTAAAATATCGCAGTTTTCATATTTCTGGAAATTACCGTTATATGGGTAGTGGGCGTGGTTAAAGTCCGATTTCGCCCATTTTCAATACCAACCTACCTTAAATTAAGGGAAACCTTCATACCAAATTTCGTTGAGATATCTCAATTTTTGCTCGAGTTATCGTGTACACGGACGGACGGACAGACGGACGGACAGACAGACATGGCTTAATCGATTTCTTTTTTCATCCTGATCATTTATGTATACATTTGTCTATATCTATCTCGATTCGTTTTGGCTGTTACAAACAACCGTTATGTGAACAAAATTAATATACCCTTGTGCACAAGTGCGCTCGGGTATAAAAACTAAAAAACACGCTTTTAAAGCATATCAAACTAAAAAGTAAAAAATAATTCTTAATATAAGTTGAAAATAATAATGAACAAAAAAATACTAGTAGTATTGTGTGTTAGAGTGTGTATGGGGCGCTCTTTGCCATATTTTTCGTCTATCGAGCAACCCACACTTTTTCACAATAATACAATTCAGGTAAAAGTGCAACACATCTGTGATCATCCTATTATAGTATTTTAAATCAGATTGATATAACAAAAAAAAGTACAATTTATTGTAATTCATTTACATATTTATTAAGGCGATAAGTCAGTTTTTTCAATCAACAAAAAACAAACATAAAATTTGAAAACATATATGAATGTATGTACATATCCTCGTTAATTTATAACATAGTTTTTGTACTACAAGTACAAATGCATATACGGTCACTCCGAGAAATATTTTGCATAGATTTTTTTTTTTGCAATATTCAGAATATTTTTCATGGTATTCTTTTTTGTTAATTTAAAAAAATATATACGTATGTGCAATTTTGAAGTTGCCAAACCATCCCGTTGACATTTTATATATTTTTTTTTGCTACAAAAAAATTCGTTATATGGAAGAAAATGCCCAACATCGTCAGTAAAAAAAATTCAAAAATCAAGGGAGTTTTTAGCAACTTTAAAATTGCACTTTATTGTATTAAATTGAATGGGCTATAAAACTGAATAATCGAATTTTTTTTTTTAATTATGGTTAAAAAGTTTGATATTTTTATGATAATTTGGTGAACTTAAACCAACTTTCTCTAAAGTGTGAAATTTTGATTTACATGATTTTTGTTGTAAAATGAGCTATATATTTTTTTTAATTAACAAAAAAATACCATGAAAAATATTTTGAATATTGCAAAAAAAATCGATGCAAAATATTTTTGTAAGTGACTGTATTTGGTACAGCAGTAACTGCCTATGTAACTATATAAAATTTTTTAAATCACTGTTTGAGATCAATTTAAGATATTATCAGTATATTTAAGTAATAATAAAAAAGTTAACACATTTAAGTAAAAAATAAATATATAAGTGCATCACCTATTCCATTTTGAGCGAAGCAAAATTATTCCTTCTTTTGATGGAAATGCGATCTTAAAGAAATTATAGCATTAAGGGTTGCAAAAAAATCTTGTTTTGCCCTTGAGAGGGGAAATTTGTGATAAAAATTTAATTGGCTAACAAAAAAATTGTTTCCAGCAATCCCGGGATTTAAATCGACTATTCCCGGGATATTCGGGACTTAAAAAAGACCTGGATTGACATCCCTAGTATTAACACTAATAAGCCGAGTGCTCGAGTCGGAAAGTAAGTAGACGGTACGCATGCGCAGACAGCGTAGTTGTCTCACTTGCTCTCACACAGAGGCTGTGTGAGGAAATTATTTAATCCTGGCAATCCTAATCAGGACAATGAGATAAATTTATGAAATTATTATATTGTCGCTGATTCTTGATAAGTGGACAAAGTTAGAATTAAATCTGTCCGTTTAAAGTGGGTCAAAATCGGGTCCAAAGGAGTCGGTTACAAACATACATACATACAAACATACAGGTGAAGCTAATAAAAGGGTGTTAATTAAAAATCAAATCAGTTGCTCTAATGATACTACCTGTTCAATGTGCCTTGCTATGTACATATGTACATACCCAATAAACTTTCGGCATGGTTAACAATTCGAAAATGATTGGAAAACTAACATTTTTTCGAGTCTCATTTTCGGTAACGAATGTGCAATAGGTTAGTATTCGATTAGAGAACAAGGTCATTCTCCAGCAAAACGGAACCCTCGTTATCCAATGTATTTTCCCTTCGTTATGAATTCGCCCATTACCGAATTGAAATTTTAATGAGTGTGGTTGTCTTATATTCTCTTGGAGAATGAGCTAGATTTCACTATCTCTCTTGTTACTATGGTTTCCATTTTTATACCCGAGCGCACTTGTGCAGAAGGGTATTATAACTTTGTTCACATAACGGTTGTTTGTAGCAGACAAAACGAATCGATATAGATATAGACAAATGTATACATAAATGATCAGGATGAAAAGAGAAATCGATTAAGCGGTGACTGTCTGTCCGTCCGTCCGTGTGTCCGCCCGTCTGTGCACACGATAACTCGAGCAAAAATTGAGATATCTTAACGAAACTTGGTACGTGTACTTCTTTCGGGCGTAGGACGGTATTGAAAATGGGAAAAATCGGATAATAACCACACCTACCTCCCATATAACGGTAATTTTCAGAAATACGAAAACTGCGATATTTTAGTAACTACTGAAGATTATTCACTCAAAATTGATACTTACAATAATTTTTAGACGAAAAATAAGAATATTATAAATTTTTGAAAAATGGGCGTAGCCACGACCACTTATGGTTACATGTGTATAACTTGGCAACCGCTGCACCGATTTCTTCCAAACTTGGCACAGTTATTGGCCTTTGTACAGGATACCAAACGGCCGAAAATTTTTAAAATCGGACAATAACCACGCCCACATCCCATATAACGGTAATTTGGAGAAATACGAAATCTTCGATAAATCAGTAAATATTAAAGCTAATTTATTCAAAATTGATGCTTGCAACAATCCTTTATCAAGAAATACGCGTATGATAAAATTTTGGAAAATGGGCCTGGCACCGCCCACTTATGATGACATATATATATATATCGGTAACCGTTCAACCAATTTGTACCAAACTCGGTATTTTTATTGTGCTTGCCACATAAAAGCAAAACGTTGAAAATTATTGAAATCGGACTAAAATTACGGCCGCTTTTTATATAACGGTAAATTTCAGAAATGCTTGAAACTGCAATATTTCGAAATTTAAGGAGGCTAATTTACTCAAAATTGATACACCCCGGCTTACCATGTAGCGGTAGCTTTCGGAAAGGTGAAAATCATATATTCAATATTTGCGCCGGGTATTTAATGTTCGGCTCCGCCCGAACTTAGACTTTCTTACTTGTTTTCTTTCGAACCTATCTCGAATGTATTTGCAATCAAGGTTTATAGAATACATAGAAGGTTACGCCATGGTGTTGTCAAAAATTTGTTTTCCTCCAATGACGTAGTTGCGAAGTGAGTTCTGATTGGCTGAAATATTTTACGAAGAAGGAGAGTACACAAAACGTAGAAAATATAGTTGCCGTATAGCATATTTTAGGAATCCTAATCAAATGGGCATTTTTGATATAAAATCGTGGCAAAGCTTATTATAACAACATAAAATGTTATAACTTCAGATAAAACTGGATTAACATAATAATATTCGTACAATAGTGACAAATGAAATGTAAATCGAATGCAAATTGATATTTGCTGGTGATTTTATTCCTGAAAGTGAGCCGCACGCACTCGCGTATTTTTAAATAAAAGGTGTTCATAACATTGCCAAAATTTCGCTACCGAAATTGCAATTCATCTATAGACATACGGTAAAACCTAAATTACTTTTTTCAGTGTAATTTTTGCAATCAAAAACAGCGCACTTAAATTTTTAATAATTTAAATAAACTCAAAACGCAGAAAAAAACACAATCTTCGACGCAAATTTTCAAACGGTAAATATCAGGGTTACACATATTTGAAAAAAAACTGTACTGTATTTTTGACTAAAATAGTGTATTTTTATAAGATATTTTTTTAGGAATCTGGCAACTCCAGAAATTGAGCCATCTACGACATCAAGATGGCGGTCATGGCTGATGTCGTAACCTTGTATTCTATGAACCTTGATTTGCAATATACTATGAACGTTGGAAAAGTAAGGTTGGTTATGAGTTCGCTCTCAGTCCGATATGCATATTGGATACCAAAGGTACGTTTCGAACGTTCGCCAAAATGTTTATAGGATATATACACTTCTTTGTATGTATGTATTGCTACGCTCCTATTACAATACGAACAAACTTGTAGAAAAGAAGTATAACCAAAATGAGTTTGAAAGATTTGTATGTTTTTCACAGAGAACGTATATTTATAGAGAAGGTCCAAGAACTGTGAATGCCACATTTTTTCGAGCCAACTAAACTGGCGAAGCGCATTTTAAGAGCGACAAATATTTGGAATACTTAACAGCGAAAGCAAAATACAAAGCAGAAAAGAAGAATGTTAACAGAGCTAAATCTCACGAGAGCATTTGCAATGTTAATTAAATATGAATACTGATAATTTTTGTGATATTTTGGGAAAATTTTCAAATAGAAAACCCAAGTAAAAAAAATTAAATTTTTTTTCAATGATTTGTACAAGTAACATGAAATTAAATCGAAAATAGTATATAACATTCCCGATTTTTGTGATATTTTATTAATAATTGCAAATAGAAAAGTCCCATGTGTTTGTGTTTTTTTGTGAAAATATTTTTTGATACAAAAATCCTTTTCCCCGGTGATTTCCACAAATACTGTGAAAATAAATCGAAAGGTTATATAGCATTTTTCGATTTTTGTAATACCTATGTTGTTAGATTTTCAATTATAAAACTATTGGTATTAGATTTTTTTTGTGAATAGTTTTTAGGGGAAAAAATAATTTCTTCTCGGTGATTTGTACACACAACGGTAAAATAAATCGAAAATATTATATAACTTTTCCAATTTTTGTGTTATTTTAAAGTAAAAAACTGTATTGGTATTGGACTAAAAAAAAAAACTTGTGAAAATAATTAATTTCCTTTTTTTTTGTAGAGATCTCACAAAACTAAGACGAAAGTCTGTATGAATTTTTTCCATATTTTCGATATTTATGGAAATAATTCAGTTTTTAATTGTTTTCGACTTGGAAACTTTTTTTAAAAATACTAATAATCTGAAAACGTCGGATTTTACCAACAATTAGTAAAAATCTCGCTAATCTAAGCCGAAAATATTTAAGAAATTTTTCAATGTTTTCAATATTTATGGAAATAATGCAGTTTTCAAATCTTTTCTAATAAAGTGGTGCAAGAAGTTGCCATTGGATGGGTGGCAGCTTCGCTACTCATGTACATATTTGTCCCCCACATTGTCATTTACATATCTAATAATTAATTAATAAACCTAAATTTATAAAGCACATATTTGTAAACTTCATTTCATTACCTATTTCTGCTACCAAATTTTTCATGCATCCAAAAAGACAAACAAATGAGAATGTAAGTATGTATGCATTTATAAATGTACATATAAACATACATATACACGATTGTTCTGCTTTCGTCTTCCCCTCGCCGCTTCATCTACACAAATTATTCAATTTCTGCGAATCGGCACCAGATTGGCACGTGCGCGAAACCATTAACCCCATGTTTGCGAAATATTTAGATTTTCGCATAAGTTTGCATTTAATAAAGCAATACTCGAACATTTTGTATGGTGAATAATATTAATTAATTTAAAATTCTGCATATAACCATGTTCTCGACGATACATGTAACTTTCATAAAGATTAAACATAAAAATTGTGCTTCATTAACAGTTGCAACCAGCTGAAACCAAAAAAACTATGTTCGCTAAATGGGTTAAAATCAAACTGGAATTGACATTTTTTACACGCATACATGCATACATTCATATACACATGTACAGTGGAGTACCACTAGCTTGGACATTGCATTGCTTGGACTTTGATGTGTTTGAAACTTTTATGGTACTGAAGATTTGCTTACGGTTGAAAAATATTAAAAATCGTCGGTGCATATATGAAAATATATTTTTATAAACGCTTTGAAGTATAGAAAATTTTAATATTAAAAAATAAATAAAATAATTTTTTTGTATATATATAAATTTTGTTCAAGGCACATTGACCCACCTGTACAAAAATTGTGGCGCGGCATGGACAAAAATTTTACAATTTCGGACCGAAAAATATGAAAACGAGCTAAGTTGCCACGTTACATCTGTGAACTACCGATAAAACCACTTATTTTTGCGATTTTAGAAGTTTTGGTTTTATTAAAAAAAAATCAATGTATTTTCCTGCAGAAAACGTACACTTTTATTTAATATTTATTAAAATTACATCTCAAAAACTAGTTAGTGGTTGAAATATTGGAAGGGAACAGAGAAATAGAGTGTTTTGCCAAAAATTACCAAAAATTTCCAAAATTCGAGATAACTTATTTTACTGGATATAGAGAAATAGTTGCCACTTTTCACTTGGCTGGCCGAGATTTCTTCATTTTAAGATTTTAGAATTTTTGTGTCGGATTGAAAAAGTTGAGCTTGATGGTGATGAATTTGCGGGGAGATGTGCTGCGGTTATTTTTATGAATGAATTTACTTGGCCTTGAGAAATGCGCGCATGCGTTTACGAAAGAAATAGTTATTGTTGTATTTGAGTACGCGTGCAATTATGTGCATATGTACGTATGCTGCCGTGAGTTGTAAATATGTATATTTGTGTGTATGTACGTAGTATTTTGGCAGTAATATACACATACATATATATATACATATGTATGCATGTAAAAACATTATCAGTTAATGGAGTACGTATGTACATGAGTATGCATGGGGAAATGCATTTTCATTGGACTCCAAAACTATTGGGGCATACCTATTCGTATATGAAATAAAGTCTACTCTAAGTTTAAGTTTGTCAGTCCCAAATAAGAAAGTTAGTTGCATCTTTTTTTTTCACAGATGCCTAGTCCACTGAAAGTGATATGAAAAAGCTGTAACTAACTTTAGTGTCGGCTTTATTTTAACTATGCATATGCCCCATTATTTACATATAATACGAGTATAGCAGTGAAAAATGATAATGCACAGTTTTTCTCGATATAAATAACTTTTCGACAAAAACAACTTTGAAGTTAACTCGTGCGTGCAATCAATGCATTTGTACGTTTTTTTGAAGTGGATTTGTGAGAAAACTAAGGCAGCTAGAAAACTGCAGTTTGTTGCATTGAAAATATCGTGTCTATAAACTACCATTAGAATCGTTAAATATATAAAAACCGATTTGCTTCGCTTTTAATGCCGACACCAAACAGTGCGCATTTGCGTTTTTTGGTCAACGTGTCCATCTTTAAAGTGAATTTGGGGAAAAACTAAGGCAGCTAAAAAACTGCGGTTTGTTGCGTTGAAAATAGCGTAGCATCTACCATATGAATCGGTAAAAAAGTAAAAGTCGATTTTTTCAACTCAAATGCCGACGGCAAATCACCCACGAATTTGCCAATTGCATATTACATATTTGCATAACTTTCACTTTTTTGATTCACAGAATTGTATCTCTCGCATACATATGCATGTACACAATATGTACATATTACATATTTCGACCTATGCATGCATTTATTTTAAATAATTAACCAATTTAAAGAACAATAAAAGCTTTGTAAAAACGTAAAAAGCCGTCAGCATTTCGCGTCTAACAAGAAAAAAATGCATTTGCTTTGATGAGACAATTTCTGTTAAATTTATTTTGCTTCTGGCTGGGCTCTGTTAAAATTCGATTGTCTCTTGCTGGCCGCTCTTAAAATGCGCTTCGCCAGTTTTGTTGGTATTTGACAGTTTCCACGCTGATCCGTTCTTGGACCTTCTCTATAAATATACGTTCTCTGTTTTTCATTCATTCGTTCACATTCTTCCATTTGAAGATAGAAAATTTAAAACAAAATGTATATTCATAACTTACAACATTCCAAACGTTGAGTGTTTTGTATATGAAGTAGAATATTCAAATCTACAGTACTCAGTTCGGCTAGAACTTTGCATCAACTCATGCAGAGGTCTAATGCTTACGTATTTTTTTAAACAAACCTTCTTGCAGAGAACTTATTTAATTTGCAAAAACCGAAAAATAAACGTTTGCTTAGCAAACAAATTCATGATTTTTATTGCTCACTTTATTTCAAACGGTTTTTCTTTTGTTTTAAAAAATTATAGAAAATAAATTGAGCGAAAACCAAAAGCAAAGCCAATCATTATGCAAAAAAGAAATTAGTTTCATTTAATGACATTCGTTGTTGTTGTTAACCATTTGACTTTTAATAAAATTATGACATTTAACCAAATTCATGCTCCTGATCACCAGAAGTAATATTTTTTTTGAAATTTTGGAGATACGCTAACCACAAAGCCAAATTTTTTACAAAATCTGTTGAGAAATTTAAAAGTAAATTTGGACCAAAATCAATTATATAAATAGGCAATCATGTTTCCTTTACACCCCTTTTGCGGCTAAACTATACCTCTAAGGTATAAACAGTTATATATCATTAGAAAGGTATTTAGATGCTGATGTGCAGGCAATTTTACAAATTTCAAATAAGTTTAACATAAAGCGAAAAAATCAATTCAAAAGTCACACCAATACTAATGCCGTACATGTACATGGTTGGGGCGGAAATGCCTCCTAAATGTATGCTTTAAGATTGATACTGAATTAAAGAAGATTAAGATTCATGCAAGGAAGAAGGTAAATTTTGAATATGTAGAAGAAGAAAGGGATAAAGGCAAAGATTAGAATAAAAGTAAAGAAACTTAAATATAAACGAAGGTGAATATGAAGATGAAATGAAGATGAACATGAACATGAACATGAAGGTGAAGATAAACATAAACATTAAAAGCGATAGAGACAAATATAGAGAGGAAGAAAGTGATAGGGATAAAAGGAAATACAACTGAAACATGTGCGATGTTATATTGTGGTGTGTTATGCTACATATGTTATGTTATTTAATCTTATGCTATGGTATGTTATGTTATGCTAAGTACTAAGCTAAACTCCCTCCACTTAACCCATTCCAACTAATGTTATTTCAGCTCAACTCAACTTACATAAACTATCCTCAATTTTAGCGGTTCAATTTCAACCGCTGGGCGAAGTATTAATAAAAAGGTTTTATTTGGAAGAACATTTTTTAGAATTAGATTTTTAGATCGCAGGATTGCATTCAAAATAATAAAATGAAAACAAGTAAGAAAGTCTAAGTTCGGGCGGAGCCGACCATTAAATACCCGGCGCAAGTATTAAATATATGTTTCTTCACCTTTCCGAAACCTACCGCTAGATGGTAAGCCGGGGTGTATCAATTTTGAGTAAATTGGCGTCCTTCAATTTCGAAATATTGAAGTTTCAAGCATTTCTGAAATTTACCGTTATATGAAAAGCGGCCGAAATTTTAGTCCGATTTCAATAATTTTCAACGCTTTGCTTTCATGTGGCAAGCACAATAACCACACCGAGTTTGGTACAAATTGGTAGAACGGTCACCGATATACATATATGTGATCATAAGTGGGCGGTGCCACGCCCATTTTCCAAAATTGTACCATAAAAGTATTTCTTGGTAAAAAGTTTTTGCAAGCATCAATTTTGAATAAATTTGCTTCAATATTTACTGATTTATCGAAGATTTTATATTTCTCTAAACTACCGTTATATGGAATGTGGGCGTGGTTATTGTCCGAATTAAAAGATTTTTGGCCATTTGGTATGGTGTACCAACGCCAACAACTGTGCCAAGTTTGGAAGAAATTGGTGCAGCGGTTACGAAGATATACACATGTAACCATAAGTGGGCGTGGCTACGCCCATTTTCCAAAAATTTATAATATTCTTATTTTTCGTCTAAAAATTGTTGTAAATATCAATTTTGAGTGAATAATCTTCAGTAGTTACTAAAATATCGCAGTTTTCGTATTTCTGGAAATTACCGTTATATGGGAAGTGGGCGTGGTTACAGTCCGATTTCGCCCATTTTAAATACCAACCTACCTTGGATTAAGGGAAACCTACCTACCAAATTTCGTTGAGATATCTCAATTTTTGCTCGAGTTATCGTGTACACGGACGGACGGACAGACGGACAAACGGACGGACAGACAGACATGGCTTAATCGATTTCTTTTTTCATCCTGATCATTTATGTATACATTTGTCTATATCTATCTCGATTCGTTTTGGCTGTTACAAACAACCGTTATGTGAACAAAATTAATATACCCTTGTGCACAAGTGCGCTCGGGTATAAGAATAACCAAAATGCGTTCGTGGTTTTTATTATAAAATAAAAAGAACGATTACGATGAAGCCTCCTTTAACAGTTTACATTTTATACATACATATGTATGTGCTTAACACCAAAAGTCTTGATACACCATATCTTTTTTAAATACTCACTATATTTTGCAATCTAAAATTTGTATGTTATTTTCTTATAAGAATATGGAGCATGCTTTAAACAAAATCATATAAACCAACGTTTCAATTTTTATACAAAATTAAAGCAAATTCAACGAATTTTCACCAAACTCTTCAACTTTTCCATCAGATTGAATTCAACGCAGTTTTCTAGCCCACTCAAATTTAGTATAATAATGTGTAAATATTATATGGCTCAGAAATCGCGTTGATTTTGAATAATTTTTTTTTGACGGTTCTACCCATTTCCCTCCATATAAACAAGTTTCACTCATACATTGTAATTGTATTTTTTAATAAATAAATAAAATTAAAAAAAACCTTTTAATATACAACGCTTTTATAAATGGACTAAAAAGTAGAAAATAATATTTCCCAGTCCCACGGAATTTGTTTTGATAACTTTTGATTTTGCAATTTTAGCAAAAGTCATTATAAACAATAATTGTCATTGAAAACGAAAAAGGTGGAGCGCATGTAATACACTTAAATTGATATGAAAAGTAACATATGTATGTATGTGGGCATATGAATGTCAAATGTTAAAGTAAACAAAAATTGACGCTAGTAAGGAAAATAGGTTTGTAAAGGTATTTTAATAAAATATTCAGTTAAAATATATTTAAATGGCCTAATATGTGTTGCAAAAAAAAAGTGACCTCGGTGGCACAGAGAAGAAGTTTAACTTTTCCTCGAGTTGTGTGAATAACAAGCACAACCAATTTGACAGCTAACGAGCTTTGATTGAGATTATAGTTATATGTAAACGTACTTTTATGCTTTGCCGTTCGCATATGTATACACATCAAATTTCATGAGTACCTAGTACTCACGCCTTTTTTTTAAATTTATTTTATACGTTTTAGTCTTGTCTGTATACAATTTTGCAATAGATACTAAACTAATTCAACTTGCAGCGAAAAGAGAACAGAACACTATGCAAGCAAAATGTTGTTTGCTCACATTTAGTATATGCCTACATACGCACATACATACATATAGCAGCAATTAATTTCATTTAAAGAAATGGCGGCTCGTCTATTTCCGCTGTAGCGTATGTAGTGCATATTTTTAACTTCTTCTGGCGAGGCGACATCTATCTCCAGAGGTTTTCTAATTGTATGTCTTTGATATGATACCTTCGACGAGGTTGATATCTAGACTAGGTTTGCCATAAATACCTTTGCTTTATTTATAGCAAATGGTGGTCTGGACATACAACATTGCAAGTTGATAAAAGCGTTGTAAAAAGGTGCGAACCACGTAAGTAAAAAAAAATACAATGCACTGGTAATGATTTGAAATATTATTACGTTGGCATAAATAAATGGAGTTTTTGTTTCAATAGAGGCAAGATCGTTGATAATACTCACAATTTATGAAACTTCAAAAATTTATATTATACATCAAATTTTGTTTATTTAAACTACCTTCTTTTTTGTATCATGAAGCCAACTTACCGTAAGAGAATCAACATTGAAATGCGTCAAAATAAATATAAGGGAGCACGAATTTCGATGCGAAGCAAAACTCTCTGGGAAGACAATACCTGTAATAACTGTACCATGGGTACAACTAAATCTTGTGACAGGCTCACTGGGCTAATGGTAGTAATAATAATTGTGACTTCAATACGAATGTTTTACTTACATTTTTTATTTCATTCATTTTTGTAAATTGCCGTCCGAACTCCCAAAGATCCACACCAAATTTAAGCGCCCAATTTCGTACCCTGAAAAAATTAAACAAACAAATTGTATGACTAAAAGGCAAGGAATGAATGAAATTGTATTATTATGTATATACTAGGGTGGTCCAAAAAAAAGTAAAGTCGGAATTTTAATGTCGCCACCCTTTGCGTTTGTTCTTTACCGAAAAAATATACCACTATTTTTTATTTTGAAATCAAAAAATATTTAGAGGGCGCACAAGAGCTTAAAATTTTCCATGTATTTTATATGCGGAAAAAACATCTTTTCGTAGAGATGGTGTAGAGTTCTTGAAAATCAATATTTTTCGATCGGAAAACTCTGGTTATCTTCAGGAGACTTATTTATATACCAAAGATTTTTAATTTGTCCCCCATTGCATTCACTGGGGATTTCGGGGGACCTATAACATATATAAAAATTAAATTAAATTTTTTTTTTTTTTTAATTACAACAAAAACATGAGTAAATAAAAAATCAAATACATAAAAAAAAATTAAATAACCTTTGAGATTCTAACTCGTGTCTCTTTACAGCGCCGCGAGTAAAATTGCATAGTTATGCTTTTTACGGGGGATGAATTGGCAGTGTATCCCGTCAACTGGTAGGGTGCTGATGCAGGGGCCGACAATTGACATCTCCTATGACACCGCCATGTTAAAAATACCAGTCGGTAACATTGAAAAGGGATATAACGTGAACTAGTTGGACTGAAAAATAAACTGGTATCTTTTTAGTTCACAACTAGTAGATTTCCCTGCAAGGAATGTACCTTACGGCCACGGTTGCCAACCGTCCCGTTTTCAGCGGAACTGTCCCGAATTTTAGAGTTATGTCCCGGTCCCGGTACAACATATACCGGGACATGAAATGTTCCGGGTGTTGGCAAGAAAAAAAAAATTAGATATCTCGTTGCTAAAAACTATTTTACGAATTGTATTTACTCATCGACAGTATACGCCGTATTTTGTTTGCTAATGCGATTTCCTTAAGGCTGTTTGCTAACGATTTGTGGCAACGCCGTTCAATTAGCAGATAATCGTATTTCGTATTATTTTTATTTTATTTTTAATATGTCTATTTTTACGTGTATTTTATTACAGGCAAATTATGTTTTATTTGAATTTTCTATGAAAACTGACGGAAGGGAAACATCATTTTTGACTTAAGGCTGGTTTTCACTATGTCAAATTCAGTTGCATTTGTCGTCAAATAAGTGAAAACCATGGCCCGTAAAGGTTATAAGTTTTATTATAAAAATCACTTTTTAATCGTTATTAACTGAGTTTTATTTTTTGCTCGGAAAATAATGGTTACGTTTTAAGTTTTATTTTTTGCTCGGAAAATAATGGTTACGTTTTAAGTTTTATTTTTCGCTCGGAAAATAATGGTTGCGTTTTAAGTTTTATTTTTGGCTCGGAAAATAATGGTTACGTTTTAAGTTTTATTTTTTGCTCGGAAAATAATCGTTACATTTTAAGTTTTATTTTTTGCTCGGAAAATAATCGTTACTAGAGTGCCAGTTACTGTCGAAATTCGACAGTTTTTCTAGTTTTAGAAGCCTTGGAGAGGATTTCTAACTTAACACGCAGCAAAACTTATACGGTACAAATTAACTAACCGAAAAATCTTCTGCTAAAACGTAACTAAATTTTTTTTTATCTGAGAAGGTCTTTGGAGGACTTCGGCAGGACTTGGAATTGACCCGATACATTCAAGTTTATCGATAAATTTCAATGATTTGATACATATCGATAGTTCGATGAATTTCAAGAACACAAAATTCGATAACTCAACAAAATTCGTTAACTCGACCAATTTCGATAACTGTGAAATTCGATGGCTCGATAAATTTAGATAACTCAAAAATTTAAAAACTTTGGATACCTTTATAAATTTTTACTTTTGACATCTCCATATTTTTCGAAAACTATCTAAACATTTTGATAACTCGTTACACTCTGTTAAGACGATTAAATGCGATAAACAGTGATAAATCGATAAACTTATATAACCTTGAAATTTCGATAAATCGATATATTTTGAAAATTCCATAAACTTCGCTTCGTTGAACCAACCAATTTCAGTCGATCAATAATTATCGATATCTCTGTAAGTTGAAAGAACTCCATGCATTACGACACCTCGATATATTTCGTTAAGTCTATAAATAATGATAATTCAATAAATATCGATAACTTGATACATTTCTTTAACTTGACAAATTTCGTTAATCCCACACGTTTTTATAGCTCGATAACTATCCGTAAATTTGGACAACTTAGTTCCTGTGTCTATAAATTTCGACAACTCAGTAAAAATTGATCAGTTTGAATAATTCGATACGTTGCGATAACTAACTTCGATGATTCGATAAATTTCAGTAAGCTTTATGGCTGATTTTATTTCGATTCCTATTGGAAAATTTCAGCTCTGTTAGCATTGTATCCATTTTCGCCTTTATCTCAATTTTCGTCTTTATCTTCACTTTTGCCTTTTTTTGTCTTCATCGGGGAATAGCTAAGCTTTCTGCAATTCCTAAATTATTTGAAGCAATTATAACAAATCAGTTGATGCATTCTATCTCTTCTAGCATTTCATATAGTCAACATGGATTTTGCAAGGGTAAATCAACTTCTACAAATTTACTCGAATTACCATCCTATATCTCAAAAGCATTTAGTGAAAGCAAAACTGTTGATGTTATGTATACTGACTTCAGTAAAGCATTTGACAAAGTGTGCCACTCGTTGCTTATCTACAAACTTGATATTCTTGGTCTTCCACCTAATTTTCTACGTTGGATCTCTTCATACCTCTGTGATAGATCACAAAAGGTAATGTTTAAAAATACTATCTCTGACGTCATTGATGTTACTTCAGGAGTCCCTCAAGGTAGCCACCTAGGCCCGGTTCTGTTCTTGCTTTTTATAAACGATATTTCTACAGATATACAATTTTCTAAAATTTTAATGTATGCAGATGATGTAAAGCTTTATAAATCGTACGCTTCAATTGAAGAAAGGTCTTTTCTACAATCAGACTTAGACAGCATGGCTTACTGGTGTCAAGTAAATCTTATGCCTCTAAATCTTAAGAAATGTAAAGTAATGAGCTTCTCGCGAAGAGCTGTTCATCCCACTTCTTATACAATAGGTAACCTTAACCTGGAACAGGTATACAATTTTGTGGACCTTGGTATCACAATGGATCCTAAGCTTAATTTTAATCTTCATATTAATGTGAAAATCAACAAGGCTAAAGGTGTACTTGCATTTGTGAAACGATGGTCAAAAGAATTTTGAGACCCATTAAATCACTAAAACCCTGTTTACAACATTAGTTAGGCCAATTCTGGAATACGGTTCGGTGGTTTGGAATCCAAGGTATCAAATTTACTCATACAAGATAGAATCAATTCAAAAACAATTCCTACTTTTTGCTTTAAGAAATTTCCGTTGGGATTCTCAATATAACCTTCCACCTTATACGAGCCGATTAAAACTTATTAATCTTCCTACACTTTCCAGCCGCAGGCAAATGCTTGGTACAATTTTTATACCCGAGCGCACTTGTGCACAAGGGTATTATAACTTTGTTCACATAACGGTTGTTTGTAACAGGCAAAACGAATCGAGATAGATATAGACAAATGTATACATAAATGATCAGGATGAAAAGAGAAATCGATTAAGCGGTGACTGTCTGTCCGTCCGTCCGTCCGTCCGTCCGTCCGTCCGTCCGTCTGTCCGTCTGTGCACACGATAACTCGAGTAAAAATTAAGATATCTTAACGTAACTTGGCACGTGTACTTCTTTCGGGCGTAGGACGGATGGTATTGAAAATGGGCAAAATCGGACAATAACCACGCCTACCTCCCATATAACGGTAATTTTCAGAAATACGAAAACTGCGATATTTTAGTAACTACTGAAGATTATTCACTCAAAATTGATATTTGCAATAACTTTTAGACGAAAAATAAGAATATTATAAATTTTTGAAAAATGGGCGTAGCCACGCCCACTTAATGTTACATGTGTATATCTTGGCAACCGCTGCACCGATTTCTTCCAAACTTGGCACAGTTATTGGCCTTGGTACAGGATACCAAATGGCCGAAAATTTTAAAAAGGGGACAATAACCACGCCCACATCCCATATAACGGTAATTTGGAGAAATACGAAATCTTCAATAAATCCGTAAATATTGAAGCTAATTTATTCAGAATTGATGCTTGCAACAATTCTTTATCAGGAAATACGCTTATCATAAAATTTTGGAAAATGGGCGTGGCACCGCCCACTTATGATCACATATATGTATCTCGGTAACCGTTCTACCAATTTGTACCAAACTCGGTATTTTTATTGTGCTTGCCACATAAAAGCAAAACGTTCGAAATTATTGAAATCGGACTAAAATCACGGCTTTTCATATAACGGTAAATTTTAGAAAAGCTCGAAACGTCAATATCTCGAAATTTAAGGATGCTAATTTATTCAAAATTGATACACCCCGGCTTACCATCTAGCGGAAGGTTTCGGAAAGGTAAAAAGGCATATATGTAATACTTGCGCCGGGTATTTAATGTTCGGCCCCGCCCGAACTTAGACTTTCTTACTTGTTATAGTTAAATTACTAACAGGCTCAATTTCAAGTCCGCTTCTTCTTGGCGAAGTTAGCCTTAATGTTCCCTCCCGGGTATCAAGACACTTTTGCCCCCTATTTCTGAAAGCTTGTAAAACAAATTTTGAATTGCACGACCCACTCCGTTGCTTATGCCAGGATTTTAACTCTCATTCCAGCACGTTTGATATATCAGATCCGCTTTTCAGCATTAAGAAATCGATACTGTCCTCTCTCAATAAATGAATCATTAAAATAAAGACACAAAATCGGCTGATGAATTTAGTTCTGTAGCTGAACAGTTTTAGATCTCGACACTTAACAAACTCCTGCCTATCGTGACTCGGCGCAAAAATTGAAAATACTGGTTCCGTACGTCATGCGGACTGCGCCCCTCGTGCGGATGGGCGGGAATGGAGGGTAAAAACCGCTGGGATATTATTATTATTATTATCGTTATCACTTGTTTCTTCATCTTCATATTTATCTTTATTTCAAAGTTTAATTTCAAATACGAAGTAAAACAAAACGCTTGAATTGAACAGGTTGCAAAAACAACCATTAACAAATATGGAAATTTTTAAACGACGATTTTCAACCAATTTCGAAACTATAAAAACTCTCCTCATCTACAGAAAATTACTTTCCAACGGTGTTTCTGGCTTTGAAATCGGTAACTTTACCTTGGTCTTCATCTTTGTTTTTATCTTTCACATCTTTGCTTATATCCTTTTCTTTTTCTATTCACGTAGATGAGATGAGGTGCGATGACGTGATAAGATGTGATGTGATTTTATG
The DNA here is from genome assembly GCF_013731165.1 of Rhagoletis pomonella. NCBI lineage: Eukaryota > Metazoa > Arthropoda > Insecta > Diptera > Tephritidae > Rhagoletis > Rhagoletis pomonella. The sequence goes on from NW_023458557.1 coordinate 55,612,177, forward strand.
TGATGGGATGTGTGTGTGTCATGTCATGTGTTGTCATATCCTCTGATGTCATGTCATATGAAGTCATACCATATGATGTCATATCATGTGATGCCACGTCATGTAATGCCATGTCATGTCATACGATGTCATATCATGTGATATCAAGTCTTGTGATGTCATGCACTATAATGTGATGGCATATCATATAATGTCATGTCGCATGATATCGTGTGATGTGACATCATATTATGTGATGCAATATCATGTGATGTCTCTTCATATCATGTGATAAAATGTGATGTGATGTGATGTAATTTGATCACATTCCATGTTCCGATTAGTGTATCGATAACCCTGTTGATAACTGTGTTGATAAAAATACCGATAACAATATCCATACACATATAGAAAAAATACAACGATTGTAAAATCGATTAATTCATCGATAAATATAACAATCACCAGTATCGATTATTGTACATATCGTTAACAATATAAACTAAATCGATAACAAAATCAATTATTTAATCGATTATTATACCGATAACAATATCCATTATTGTATCGATAACAATATCGATTATTATATTGATTATTATATCGATTACAAAAGCGGTTATTTAATTAATAACAGTATCGATTATTTTATCGATAGCAATATCGATTATTATATCGATTATTATATCGATAACAATATCGAGTTTTATATCGATAACAAAATCGATCTTCATCCTCATCCTTTTCTTCATATTTATCTTTATTTCTGCATATTCCTCTTCACCTTTACCTTAAAGTGTTTAAATTTACCTTGATCTTCGTTTTTGCCTGTACCTCTAGGCATCTTTGTTTTTGTTTTTATTCTCAAACCGCTAAACCGCTGAGAACCATTTCTAAGTGCATTATTCCCCTTTAATTTGACAATTTACTCCCAACCAACCAATTGCCGCTAAAGAAGTTTCACTTCATAAATTCAAGAAATGTTCTTACCCTTTCAGTTACCCTAATTCTTATGTATCTGTCATTGTCTCCATTTTCGTCTTTATCTTCACTTCTGCCTTCTTTTTTTTTGACTTCATCGTTGTCATTTATTTCTTCATCTTCATATTTATCTTTATTTCAAAGCTTAATTTCAAATGTGTAGTGAAACAACAGGCGAAACATGTCAAATTGAGCATGTTGCAGCAACATCTATACACAATTCGAAAATGTTTAAACAGCGGTTTTGGCCGTAATTTCAACCAATTGTGAAACCACAAAAACTCTGCTCATCTACGGAAAAATGCCTTTCCAACGGTGTTCTTGGTTTTGAAATCGGTTCGGTAGAGTCGCCAAACGAACGGAGACAAAATTTATGTTAGCGTATTAATATATAGATTTCTTTTTTGCTCAGAAAATAAAACTTAATTTTTGCGTATGCGTATGCGCTTTTTTGCACTTTTTCTTTAGAAATGTTGTTCTCTTTGTTTCTGCCCTGGTATCTATATTTTCATTACCCACTCCACAGTGGCGTTAAAGGTTCAATGCAGCCGCCCCCTGTCTATTCACGCATGCGCATGCGCATACGCAAAAATTAAGTTTTATTTTCTGAGCAAAAAATAAAACTCAAGAAATAACAATTATTTTCCGAGCAAAAAATAAAACCTAAAACGTAACCATTATTTTCCGAGCAAAAAATAAAACTTAAAACGT